>NC_081409.1:743005374-743347085 GCF_030272615.1 Cryptomeria japonica
TATATGAGTATATACAAATGCTTATATTCATATATATGAATATAAAAATAGTGTAAGAATATATCAACCAATCCTCAATATATGTAGGGGTATATGAACAAGAGCAACAATAGTAACTGAAATGAAAGGTCTGAGCTACTCTCATGAAGTGGATATGAGTAAAACCATAAAATTAACAGTTAATTCACACTATTTAATTGAATTTAAACCATCTATGTTTATCCTTAAGATATGGCGAGATTAATATCTCTATTAAAGTCTGTATTGATCATAAGCTAATATTGTTCTTCTTAATATAGTAATAAGCTAGAGTACCAAGCTAAGAAGAATATAAAGTGACAAGGAAGGAACAAAATTGTCACATCTTCTATCCAGGAACCGTAGCCACCTTATTCCGAGCTTGAGGCTCCCCTTCCCCCACATCCAGTTCGAAGCCCTCTTCCTTTAAGAAGTCCTTGAACCATGTAGTCTTTGGTGGGTTCCTCACATTAAATAAGTGAAACATGAAATTAACATTCCTATTCACTTCAATAGTCCTTTGCCTAGTAAATTCATCCTCATCCATAGTGAGAATGGGGAATCTAGGCACCGACCTGTTGTTTCTTATAAAGACATCATAATCTCTTAGCCTTGGTATGGTCCAATCATTGTCAATATTGACAAGAACCCTCTCCATATCGCCCAAGATCGAGGCTATGAAGACCTCCTTGCATAGAGTGCCTATGTCTTCTCTGTTCTTGGTGGAGAACACCGTAATAGCCAAGAACATGGCCGCCACATCAGAGTTTGCCCTAGTTCGGTCAGTGTTTGTGAGATAGTTTAGGCCAAGGATGTTCTCTACAACATCTAATACTAAGGCATGATGAAAGCGAATAATGTGTTTGAGGCGATCCCTGGTGATGACCCCATCGAAGGCCATTTGCCTATTTGAGCAGCTCAGTTTAATAGGGGTATCCATCTCTGGTTTAACTTAGATCCAGGAGGTATCAATGACACAAAACTAGACAGGCCTAAATTGGTCATGAAGCTTATTAATTTTACCATGAAGGCTTGGCTTAATAGTTGTGCTAGGTAATTATGTTAATGACTGAAGTGTCACATCCTCTCTTAAACCTTGCATACTTTCATCCCCTCTAGATATCTTTAATTAATTTACTATAATTGCCAAATCTTCAGATGAAGATCCCCCTGTGAAGATATCATTTTGAGTTTCCTTTTCTTTAATTACAAGCTGCAATCATATTTTGGCTAATGTTCTTTCGAGTTTCCAACTAAGACAACCAGCTAATGCCCTGTTCGTTGGGATTTTAACCTACCATAATGGCCTGGATCTCTCTGAGATCAAATGTGTAATGATGACTGGATGCTTTGTTTAAGATTATTGCTTTTCCATAATATTATAAATATACTATTATACAATTTAATCTTAACCTTATCAATATATTATATAATAACATTCCTTCAAATTAAGAGATTTGAAGATAACTTGCAAGGTTCTAAAAAAAAATCATCCATGTGAACTTGTTTTGCTTGCTTTGGAAGATTTCACCTATGATTTATTAGTCAAAGTATCATGTGCCATTACAAATCTAGCTTCTGATGAAGAATCTCAACATAATAATACAGATTGATATTGTTGGGCATATGATAAAGAACTCTTTTGAACATCACTTCAGTTATGTTGTAGATCAATATATTGTCTAGCAAAGCCAATGTGTCTTTCAAGGGTGTTAGGTGCTCCTTGGTGAATGATTCATTGTTGATTCATACTATATAGATCAATAGTTTATTCTATTTTTATAAATAGTTGTACTATTTTTCAATTACTCCTATGCAATGTAAATGTTATTCAAATTAGTCATGTCTACAAGTCTTCAATAAATGTTTGATCTTTGTGATGGTTGACTCATTTTGGAAAATAGTTTGTATGTTATTGGGCTTTGTATCATGCTCTTCTAGATGTATTTGTTTCCCTATGTTATTGTTTTTACAATTATCAAATATTGTAATGATACTTATTCCAATGAAAAAAAAAGATAAATGTATTAAAATATAGACACTTTTTTAAAATTAGTGTGATGAGATTATCACTCAAAGATGATTTATGATCCAATAAACTACATCTTAATATGGTTAATAATATAATGGGTATATTAAATATCTTAAACACTTACTTTTGGAATAGTGTCACATTTTAGTTAGGATTCAATGATGTTTTAAGTTTTAAAAAACTTGTTGTAAGTTTGAATCTTAAATCTTAAATTGTTTAAACATAATCAACGCAATTAGAAAATAATTTTATTTCAAAATATGAGCACATTATCACATATAAAAGTGTCTTAAATTTATTTTCTTTCATTTTCATTTTAAATAAAGACTCGATAATTTTAACTAGATAATTATTATTGAACTCCAAGTGTACGTACCTCTCTATAATAGAATTATAGGTACTTCTTATAACAACAATAGTTAGCAATTTAGACATTAGAAATTGAAACAAGGAGCATATAATAAATTTAGAAAAATATCTGATTAAATAATAAATATATTTTAGTTTTTTCAATAATTAGAAGATGACTATGGTAGAGAGAAAGAGGAATAAACATTTTGACCCAAAACAAAAGTCTTTTGGTTTCCTAGTAGTCTTAAGTAAACTTTCAAACCATCTATGTCAGAACTTATCTTAAAATAAACTAAGGGTGAGGATAGTGTGATTTTCAATGATGTTTATTATAGAATACTAAGACAATAACTACCATAAGCATGCATAAATTGCATCTTATTAACTCAAATGTTTATTCATTATTAAATTTGTAAACTACAAAGATGACATTCACATGTGAGTTCAAAATATTCATATTGAAAAAAAAAATGAATACTTTATTTATTTCTATAGAGATGCAATCTTTTCTAATTTTTCCAACCCTTGGCACAATCAATTATATGATTTTAATAGAATTCCCACTAGTCACAAAAAAATCAAGAGTAATAAACCCATAACAAATTCAATAGGTTTATGAGGAATCAAGGAAAAACTTAAATAAGAACTCAAAATTCTAACCATTTAGAAGTCCACATATTATGTGTGGATGATCTTTTAATTCTCTATTTTTTCCCTCCTTAATAGTCGTTTACAATTACTTTGGGAAGTGTTTGGGAGATTCTTAATTCAATCACAAGTTGTATCTAAAATTTAAAAATAAGGTGTTCAATGAGGAAAATAAAATAAATAAATAAATAATAATAACTACTATTGGTGCAATTAATTATCTATTGCACCTTATATTTAATTTTACCTAAGTAATTCACACTCCTTCACCTAGGTAAATTGGGTAATAGGAGTGCATGTCATCTCCTTGATCAACGTGAACACATGCTACCTATAATTTATTCAACTCCTTGATTAATTGTAGATGATGCCACATTTCCCTCATGAAGCTGAGTTCTCTTCACACCATTACTCCTAAGCAGTGAATAAAATAATCCTCCAATCTGATCAAGCTCACTCAAAATTTCATAGAAACTTGTAATATTGACTTCATACATGTGTAGTCATTTCATTCATTACTTCATCATAATATAGATATTAGATTTCTATCAATTTTTTTTTTTTTTCTATTAAATTTAGGCCATTATAATATCTTTTTTTTAAGAGTGAAATTAAAAATGCTAGATATTCTTCTTTATTAAATGCAACAATTGTAATTGAAATTTTGACCAACAAAACATTGTGAAAAAACATAAATACCAAAGAAAAATTAAAATTGAAATAACTACATTTAACGGTATTCTTAATTTTCAGAAATACAAATTAAATCACAACAATACATTTAATTAATTTTGGTAGTGTTAGATAAGATATTGTTAACAACAACAATAAAAAATGATAAAGTTGATAATTCTCAACATTACATATAATTTAAATCAATTATAAGATGTCAAAATTAATCATTCAACTATATAATTTAATTTCTCATTAAATTTCTAAGTATATCATTGAACTATTAAAAAATAAAAATGATATCATTGCGATTCTCCTTAATATATGTTCTTCTCATCTTTCTCTTTGTTTGTACCATCACATTTGTCTAAATTACTTTTTAGTAATATAAATGAAATGTGTATAGGATAATTTACAAGGAAAAAGGTGTTTATTAATCACTTTAAATTATTTTTGGAATTAGTTTTATGACAATTTTATCTATATAAATAATGAGTGTAGCAATTGTTTATCAATATTTATCATGTTATATTTAAGATTTTATTTACAATAACTTAAATGATAATTTTTTTTTGAATTAATCATTTAATATATTAATTTTAATATTCAAGACTTCTATATTAGACATATCATCAATAAAAATGTATGATTGAAAATAGAAAATAGAAAAAACTATAGATATAATATTTTTGCAAAAGTATCTAGAAAAAATCAATTATTCACCTAAATGAGTTAAAAAAAGAAAATACAAAAATGCAATGAGAGCTCAAGTGAGATTAGTTTTTTAATTACAAAAGAGTAAACAAATGTTAACATAAATTCTAACTTAGAAAGATTGAAGGATAAAAAATGATGGAAATAAGTGTTTAATTTTATTAAAGGGTAAACATCCTACAATGTTAGATTTAGCATACCATGACATTGAGTGCACATAATTATTATATATTTCCACTAAGATCCAAGGTCTAAAGGGTGCTTATTCTACCAATCTGCTCAAGTATGATATTAACCTCATTCTTTAGGAGCATTAGGCATTTACATCCAATGCAACTTAATCTCTAATATATTATTCATCAACCATTGAGTAAATAGTTTGAAGAGTTGAAAGATGAATTAACTCAAGACTATTAGTTTTCTAGTTAATATTTTGTAAAGGTAATTTTCAATACTAACTTAATTTGAAGTCATAATCCATCTTCAATTTTTTAGATAACTTTTTAAATTTATGTGGCCTCTTTACTCATTTTATTTCAATAACCTTATGGAATGAGAATGTGAGTGTCCTCAATACATATTTGATGTTTAAAAGGTACTTATATTTTACTTATATTTATTACTTTTGTTTTAAAAAGGTGTATCAATCTTGAATTCTAATATTAAGGACACACGGGTGTAATTTTTAGGTTATAGAACATAAAATTCAATTGGGATATAGCGTTTTTTTTATAATATTTTCAAATAAGTCTACATTAGTTCTTAGATGCTAATGAAATAGACCTCTTTGATCTCTAAAATTTTAAACACGAGATTAATTAACGTATCGATCAAATTTATGACATTCAAAACTTAGGCCTCCTACATTAGAAATGTAAGAAAAATGACGAGTTGTAAGGAGTTACACTTGTTGACCAAATCATGATGCATGTTATGACACATCATAAGACATCTTCGAGTGGAGATAATAGAGTCAAAATAGAGTACTTAAGCTGGTGAGTGGATTATGATGATTATATGGTAGGTGGAAGGAATGTGTTATTTTTAGCCTATGGACTTAGCTTGGAATTTGAGTGCTAGATTTAAACTGGGGATTTGGGTGTCATATTTTGGGTGTTTTTAGTTCATTACTTCCTAATTAACATTTGATTGTTTCATGTATTACTTTTAATGCTCATCACAACACCCTAGAGAAATAAACCAAAATCTACTAACAAAAAGAGATAATTTTTTTTTTCTTTTAAGATAACCATTACAACTACGCTATTACTAGTATTTATTAATGCAATATTACTACCATTATTCATCAATGCATCACTAACTATATACATGAATACATAAATTAACAAGAAAATAACTATAGAATCATATTACGCAAGCAGACTAACCATTTAATCATTAACATAACTCTATATAAACTCATACAATGCAAATCCATTCCTTAGGGTATCTCAACGTCACTACTTGACAAAATCTTAACACATCACATATTCATCTTAGAGCATCATATTCTATTATCCATCTATTCACTCACTTTTCATACAACTGTGATAAATCCTTAACACATATGCATGACTTAGTCACATGACATACTCTTTAGATTCTTTTAGAAACTACCAAATCAAATACTCCTAATATTCATTCTTTCATTCATCATAAAAGCATCTAAGATTACATAATCATTATCTTCAATAAGACTAGATTATCCTTTAAGTTTCATTACCTATCTCTAAGATAACTAGCTCATTAACCTAAGCAACATAATCAATTTCATCTAGATAATTTTCATTCCTTAAATAAGATTTATAACAACGACCACTATTCTTCCAACTTAATTTCCATAAGATTATATATACAATTTCATCTTACAATTTCAATATAATACAAATGTATAGATACTAACTCTACCTTTTCCGCATAGAACTCATAATATAACATTACATATTGAATACCCAATACATCAATGAATGTACAATGATAACTCCTCCCAAACTACTAAATCATATTCCCTTTTCAATTGCATCAACAAATACATGAAGATACATAACATAGGGGCACATAATCTCTTCTACAAATACAAATCATCATTATACAATGTTTTCTATTCTAATTACATAGAAATCAGCTCCAAAGAATATCCACATAATAAAGAATCCAAGAATCCAATCCACACACGCTAACATCCAAGAAGAATATCCCAATGGTAGAAGGCATCAAATCGCCTGACCATGTGGAACCAAATAGAAACCACCCCCTGTGCTAGGAGATGACATAAGGTTCCAACTTATACTCAAGACCTAAGATGATACCTAACAACCATAGGATACAACATAACACTACAAGACTCCAACATAAGAATACAACATAAAAAATACATCACATTGCTAAGTCGAGCAATCAGTCTCCAGAGGCATAATCAACAACAAAGGCATATGATAATGGACACATGTGGGATAGAGTGTCATAACATGCTAACCTCATGTGGCATTCACCTCCACCTTGGAGTCACTCAAGGGAGATCGGGTATACCGCTCCAACGGTCTTCCCAATCGAGGATTCCAAAAACCACCTCCCTAGGTTCATCCAATTGGGGCATACAACAATATATATCTTGATTAGGTGAATTCCTAAATACCCAACCCACTAATCAATTATTAATAATTTTATCACTTGCAAGTAAACCATAAAATATTCATGTGATTCCATCAAGTCTAGACCCCCTCCTAGAGGCCTAATGCTCAAGACCCTGGTCCACGCATGCAAGAGCCCACTCTCCCAACCATGGACCAAGACTATAGGTTAGAAACATAAAAAAAGATAGCACAATAAAAACATGAAGCTCAATATGGAAAGCATCCAAAAGTCATTAAAAAACTGATACAACTGAATCACAAAGATAACCATCAACATACAACCAAGAGCCACTTGATAAGGATCGAGCCATAAGCTCATAATGCCAAAATGCAACAATAAAGAGAGCCTCAAGAATTTCAAATACACATAAATAGGGTAAATACATGAATCCAATAACATAGAATGATCCTCCACAATGAGGCACAACATAACCTCTCGTTGGAGCTACAATTAACCATCCTCAACAAAAAGGAATCACTCAACTTGCTGGAGCAACATATCAAAACCCCAATGGACAAGCACAAAACCACTTGTCAGAGCCCAAATGGATTCACGCATATCATAAATGAATGGCACAGTGCCCCAAAACCATCAAACATAACAAAAAAAGCCTCTGGAATGAAGACCAAGCAGAGAAATCATCCGAGGGACTCAAAAACAACTCAGAAATCTGTTGACACTACTTTGGCACTATTGAAGCCTAGAGTAGCGCTATTGTAACAAGGGACCAACTCACGGAAAACAGTATATAAAGACACTCAAATTTTCCCAGATTCAGGCACAGGCTTTACAATGGCATAAATACAACCTAGAATTCACTAAAAGCCAATAAGAAACCAAAACAAAGCCTTGTTAAAGACAACAATACAACACATCCAAGAAGTCTAACTTATACTAGCAATAACTTGCATAGAAAATATTACAGACATAGCCACTCTAGATCTAATCAAACTAAATGGACACAAGATAGGGTATGCAACAACAAATAAACCTCACAAAACCAACCATTACCACAATACATTCATAGACAACTTATATTCAACATATCAACATACACAAATGCCCTTTCTGACAATACAACACACATATTAAATATTACTCCCAATTACTGATAATAGAATAATCATTCATTCCCAAATCTTCCCAAACAATCTTTTAATAGTCACAAAGAAAACAACTCTTTTAAAAAATCAAAATGCAATAATAGAAAAAGATCTCCAACCTAGAAGTAGAGTGATGGTAATGCAATCGTAGAAGAGCAAAAATCTAAACCAACAAGCTTTCCAAAATTTAACCCAACCAAGCAATTCTAAAATCCAAAAGTCACAGAAAGATATCCAAAAGCACACCCACAAAAATGCTCACAAAGCCAATAAATAGAATCTCATTCAAAACTACAGAAGAATATTTGTCAATCAAAATATTCCAATAAAATATATTCTATACCAACCCCTTCCAAAAATCAAGGTAAGAATATAAAATAACATTATTTACTTACCCTCAAATCTCAACCATTAAAATAATAGGGTAGGTATAAACATAATATTTAATTACTCAATTAGTAACAAGAGAATATAATAATAATATAATAAACAATAATAATAAATTAAAGCTCAATAAAATAAATCAAAGGCAATATAAATAAATGCTCCAATTAAATATAAAACCACAAATAATATAAATAAATAAATAAACAATTAAATAATATTATCCTCACAACCACAACTCTCAAGAGGGCCAATCATAACAAGGGGTAGGTACATGAATAATGTAGTGCCTCTCCTAGACTTGCATTTCAATTTGTGTCCTAATAGACTTATTTAGATGTAGGATGGTTACTTGGATGGTTATTTATGACTCTTCTGCTATATTAGATGGTATCATTGATACTAGGACTTTATGTGGATTCATGTTATCTGTTATGACTCTTTATGATTGCAGACTTTATGATTGATGATGCAAGACTTATTATATGACATATGATATTTGATGGATCTTATGGATGTTGATACACAGTATCACCTTGATGGATGGATTTATATGACTACATATGATTTTTGTTTACATGGATTATGTGACTTATGATGATACTAACCCTATTTCATGATGGTGATTCTATGTGATGCTTTGATATTACATTGTGTGACTATCTTCGTGAGTAGAGATGATGCCATATCACTCATTGCGAGCAGGATATGTCGTCGCGATTATCTATCATTTATCTGTTTATGAATATGTATCGTATATGTTGCGTTGGTTTTTTATGCAGGTTTGCAGGTACTAGCCATAGACTCCACCTGGCTTCATAGCTCTGAGCGTGTCTTTATCCCAATGACAAGTTGTTAGAGATGACATAGTTTCCCTCACACACTCTTGGTCTAAGATGTATACCTTGTTAGTTTATCCTACTGTTCTTTCTTGGTTGGTCTTCCTTTAGGGTCAACTAAGAGATGTGATATATTGGTTAAGTCTCTTCTACCTTGTTTCGTAGGTCATGAGGTCAAATCTCTCTAGCTTCTTATTTTGATCAGTCGTGGCTTGATTATTGGCTTTATTGCATGATTCGATTATTTATTTTAATTAAGTAATTAATCTATTTAATTTAATTCATTGAGATTTAATTGAGCTTTATTTATTGTTTAATTATTTATTTTATTTTATGTTTTGTTGAAGATGACTTTCATCTATTTATTGTTTTTAATTTAATTATTTATTTGAGATCTTTTTCTTTTTTGGTTTTGATATTAATAATGATAATTAATTATAGGTCATAACGTGGGAAATTATTTAATTAAAATATGAAATATTATTTGCAAATAATATTATTTTTACCTACTATCTAATTTTGAGGAAATATTTGTATTTTCCAATTAATTGTCATATTTGTACTAAAGTAATTGAATTTGATTTATTTCTACCTACCTTTATTTTTTATTGGTTGGCGTGATTGAGTAGGTAAGAAATATATATTTATATTATGCCTTCTTCAAACTTTCTAAAGGTAAGTAATATATATGTTTTTTTTTTTGGAATTTTTCTATTGGTCAGTTGAACCATAGTTTATGAGTTTAAGTTTTTGTATTTATTGGGCTTCCTGGACTGTTGTCGGGTTAACCATCCACCAGATTCTGGAAGTAGATTTTGGGGAATTCGATTGAAGATTTGTCTTGAGGATTTTGGATTGTTTGAAGATTATTCTACTTTAGATTTCTACACCATTTTGGATTGCGATTGCAGGTTGGTGGATTTTTCTCTTTGAAGTTTTGTTTTCTGGAAAGATTGTCATCCCTATGACTGTGCAAATTGGATTCCCAGATGATGTTTGGGGATTTAAATGAGTAATTTCAATTGTGTTGGTATATTTTTAATTGGTTTTGCTAATGAATTTGGGAAAGGGGAAATGCAGATCACTATTTGCAAGTTTTGGAATGATAATCTGTCAGATATGTTTTCTTGTTCATCCCTGTGAATGTCTGTTTTATTTTTCCTATGAATAGAGATGATGATATTTATGTTTTGGAGTTTTATGGTTTCCTTTGTTGAGCCCTTTGTATCTCTTTTGTCTCAGAATGCCTATTGTGAGTTTTGGGCTTCTTGTAGCTTATCGGGAGCCTTTTTCTAACTCTTTGTGTTATTTGGATATGACCCATTGCGAAGAGATTACTCTCATTATTTTCTATCCCTTTGGCTTCTAATTGTTGTTGTATATCTAATTGTGGTGTTTCCAACATCATTAGTAGTCTCTATGATTTTCTATCCTTGTCACAAGTTTTGTCAACTACCACCATCTGGTACTGTACTAGTATCGTATTAGCTTACCATCTGGTACCATACTAGTTTAACGTACTAGTACAATACTAGTCTACCATACTAATGTCATACTATTCTATCATGCTAGTACCATACTAGTCTACCGCACAAGCCTACCATCTGGTACAATACCTGTCTACCATCGTACCACCTAGTACATCCAAAATGTTTGTCGTCAGGCAAGTCAGTTTTTAGCTTGTTTGAGTGCATCTTTGGTCTGTGTGAGTACTCGAGAGGCTTGTGCAGTATGTATTGACTTTGTAAAAGTTGATTATGATGTTTTTTGATCCCTTATGTTGTTTCATGTTCTCCAGTAAGAAGGTTCATGTCTTACGGATAAGGTGATTCCTATGCAATTTGACACTCCGACGAGAGGGAGAATGCCTCGTTGTTGAGGGATTGATTTTATGACTATGCCTCATTGTTGAGGATTTGATGTTAGTTTGACCTCTTTTATGTTTTGCATCCATGATTGGCTTATGTTGATGTTGCATTTGTGAAGGTCTCCTTCTTTGAGTTGACCCTTGAGTCCTTGTTGCTCAGTTTGTATTCAGTTGTTGTTGTGGTTATTGTACCTTCTTGAGATTTCATGATGGTGTTATTTTTTTATTTGATTTTTATCTTTACCCTATGGCCTTGGTTCAGGGATGGAGGAGTGGGCTCTTGCATGTGTTGGTTCTAGGTTGTGAGTACTAGAACTCTAGGAGGGAGGGTCTAAACCTGGGATACCACATGAAGAGTTGATGGTATAATTGCAAGTGATAACAAAATAATAATTGATTAGAGGGTTGGGTATTAGGAATACATCTAATCAAGATAAAGAATATGATTTTGTATGCCCCAATTGGACTGACCCAGGGATATGTTTTTGGGATCCTAGATTGGGAAGACCGTTGGAGCGGTATTCCTGATCTCCCTCGAGTTACTCCAAGGTGGAGACAAATGCCACATGAGGTTAGCATGTGATGACGCTCTACCCCACATGTATCCATTTTCCATATGCCTTGTTTTATTGATTTGCCTCTGGAGGATGATTTCATTGATTTAGCCACTTGTTGTACTTAGGTATTGTATCCTTGTGTTTGGATCTCATGGAGTCATGTTGTATCCTTTGGTCGATAGGTGTCAGCTTAGGTCATGAGTGTGTGTTGGAACCTTTGTCATCTCCTAGCACGGGGGGTGGTTCCTTGATTGGTTCCACATGGTCGGGTGGTTGATTGCCTTCTTCCATTGGGATACTCTCCTTGGTGTTGCGTGCGTGGATTGGATTCTTCATGAGATTGCACTTTGGAACTAATTTTCTATGTTGATGAAAAGAGTATCATAATGAAATATATATGTAAAATAAATGACGTATTCATATATATTGTACTATCATGTATTTGAGAAGAAAGTTGTAATAGGACTTGATGTTAGAATTAGGTATAGATCTATGGTTATTTCATGATGTAAAAGATGCTTTCTATGAGATTAAAGCAACCATGTGAATGGAATAGTTTATTTGTATTTGAGTTGTATTACATTCATGTGATGGATATTATTATATTATGCTATAGAATGAATGATAGAAAAAATGAAATGGGTAGCATTGACCTATACTTGAGTAACTAGGTGATCATTGACACTAAATGATTAAATGACTTGTATAATGTTCTAATAAAGTATTATATGTGTTGGAACTTTGCATAGTAGATATTGATGATTCAACTATGTAAGAGATTATGCCTTTTTGTATTAGGTATCTTTATATAATTGTAGATGAAATTGTAACAAAATTTAATGAAGAGAGTAGGTGAAACGTTATTTGAATATTCCTTGATGTGTCAATTGTTCATAATGTAATATGAATGTATGAGTTCTATGTGGAAGTGGAATGAAATAGCTTTACACATTTGTGTTGCATTTGCATTTAAAGTTGGTAACATGCTATGTTGTCCTATGGAGTGAATGATAGAAATGACAGTGGTGGTTGCTTGAATCCTAGGTAAATTGGTTAAGTAAATCTATGATGCATTATGATAAAGGAAATAAGATTATGTACTTGTGTTACTTGTAATATTAAGCCTTTAGGATGTGATGTAGCAACTAGAGACTACGTGCATGTTCTATGTACTCCTATGTATTAGGTCTTGATGAAAAAGAAACAATGATCTTGTAATAAGATGAGGTATTGTTATTTGATTCATATCGAAGAAATGTTCATGATGATAAGATTGAGATACTATATTTAAATGATCAAATTATGTTTATAATATTAAATACGATTCTTGAAATTGTTTAGTAGTATGGTATCCTATTTGAAGATAATTGATGGTTATTATTATAATCTTGCATATGAATATGGATAGTATTCTTGATGAGATGTATAATGGTTGCGATTAAGGAAATAAAAAAGTCTTGTATGAAGAAGGATAAATGCATTTAGATTCATGATGCATTAAGTGATTGTTGAATCGATATGCTACTTAGACACATTTGATTAGTGTTTTTAAAAGAACTCAAGGAAATACAATGTGATGGGTTAGGCATATGTATTAATGTTAATCTAGTTGCATGGAAAGTAATTGGTTATATTCATGGTAGCTTATGATCTTCTAGATAAGTGTTATGTTTAGATGATATGAAGTAGTGACGTTAATATACCCTAGGGAGTGGTTATGTCTGCGAGAGTATGTTTGGAGACAAGTTGATACTTAAATGAATTTATCCACTTGCGTAATTTATTTTTATGGTTATGTATATGTTGTTTCATGTGACCTTTCAAATAGTTAATGTTGCATTGACGTATGATGATGATAACTTAGAATAATGGATGTTTTTTAAATTTTTTTTTTTATCTCCATTGTTAGTAGATTTTAGGTTATTCCTCTAGGGTATTTTGGTGGGCATTACAAATAATAACAAATAAATAAAACAACAATGCAAATAAATAAATAATTAAAACAATAAATAACTAGATAAACAATAAATAATCAAACAATAAATAAATAAATAATCAATCAAGAAGATAAATAAATAAATGTACGAACATACATAAATACCCATCCAGTGATTAAATAAATAATAATCCAAGAAATCAAAAGCTCAAATAATAAATCAAAACCAATATAAATAAATAATAAATAACCAATAAATAGATGAGCCAAAAATAAATAAATAGATAAACAATAAACAAATAATTAAATGTACAGATACATATAAATGCTCTAGCCAATATAATTTAAACTCAGTACTATAAATATCTCCCACATATAAATAAAATAATCAAATAAATAATAAATAAATAAATGGGCGTACTAATAAGAATAATTCCACCAATTAATTATTAATTAATTATAAAATCCCAGTAAATAAATATGTAAAAATATATTGTATTCATACTAACCATTATTTAATAATTTACGTCAATGGCTATATGTAGTAATTGATTAATTAATTTCCACAATTCCAAATAACCAATAAAATATAAATCCATAAAATAAATATTAATGAATAATAATTCTCCAATAATAATAATCGCACATTAATAATAAATATTAATGTCATATATTTAATTTAATATTTATAAACTATATAAATTGATTAATTATTAATTAATAAATAATCGCAAACTCACAAGGCAACCCGACATAAGGTTGAACAACATACCACGTGACGCAGACCAATGACTCAAGCCAAGACACTAATTAACAAGGGTATCAACTTAAGCCTAGAGTATGAGAGGGAAACACATGCCATCTCCAACAACTTGCCTTTGGGATAAAGACATGCTCAGACCTGTGAGACCAGGTGGAGTCAATGTTTGGTACCTACAATCCTGCATCCACCACTAAACACAATATAACATATATACATCATAAATGATCAGGCAAGTGATAGAGAATCACAATGTCATATCGTGCTTGCGTTGAGTGGTATGACATCGTCTCTAATCACGAAGACACTAGAAGACAATCACAAACATCGTAGCATCAACTCAGTCATCATAATCATAGAGTAGGGTTAGCGTAATCTTAATGTCATCAAAGTCCTATAAGTAATATAATCCATCATGAATAATGATCAAATATAGATCCATCATCATATCCAATACAATCATGAAATAGGGTTAGTACATAACATGATACCATCAAATCATCATTAAGTAAACTAAGCTAGATCAATATATTCCTTTGATGTACAAAAAAACAAGATGAATCAGGGAGGGGCACTACATTACTTCTCGTATATAATTGATGCTTGAGACAAAGGTTCAGATGATGTGTTTTACAGGTATAATTGTGTTACTAGAATTACCCCAGGTCTCTACTTTGTGATACTTTTACAAATGGTTAATTTTTACAAGTGTGTTGTAACCTCTATTTCTAAATAATACTTTGAGTTTCTTTGGAGAGAGGATTTTCTTCTAAAAGGGTTATTTATATGTAAATCATGATGTTATGATTTATTGCTTCTGTGTTTGTTTCTTTGTAACTACAATGATTGACTTTAAATGTACATACCTCCTCTCATAAATTAGTGTAGGAAATGCATTCCACACTTCTTCTTCCTTTTAGTTTCATCCTACAACATGTTCTTTTAAATCAATTCACATCACCACCTATTTTTTTTAAATGGATATTAAAAACCTAGTTACCTAAAATCCTAATGATATCTAACCAAGTACACCTTAAGATTAAAGAGAAATGTATCTTAATCTTTCCCTAAAAATATTACATTGAAACTGAAAAATAAAATTATTTATAGAAAGGCAATAAAAAGAAGAAAAATTCCTTAGGAAAATACATACAACCAAGTACACCTTAAGATTAAAGAGAAATGTATCTTAATCTTTCCCTAAAAATAATACATTGAAACTAAAAAATAAAATTCTTTATAGAAAGGCAATAAAAAGAAGAAAAATTCCTTAGAAAAATACATATAAGAAACATAAAGTAATACTAAAAATGTTAACAAAATCCAGTTTAAATCATAAAAATTTCTTAGAAATATTTGAAGAAGCATAAAAGACAATGTCAAAGAAACTCTTAAAAGAAAAGTATTTATGAAATTTTGTGTTCTTGTGGTATTTTTTTTTGATCGGTCATATATGATTTTATTAATTTTGGATCTAAAGTATTACATATAACATTCAAAGACTAACTATACAAAAGCCACCATGATAGAAAACAACACCACCTTATAGACTGGCCACCCACCTATACAACCCATACCATGTATATTTTTATCAACTACATATACAAGAAAAAAATCTTAATGCACCGTTGTCACCATTAATATGTTGGCATTTGCATGAAGATTGCATTAATGATATGTTATGTTGTCATTGATGTCAGTTAATTGGTAATGATATTGTTGATATTGTTCTATAACCGACATGAAGAGCTAGTGAAGGAAACTATAACCGGTAGGAAGAATTTGTGGAGTGAACCGGTATTGCTATATATTGGAGAGTTGAACCGATAACCGGTAAACCCTACCTGTTGTTTTTGATAAACCCTGACCGATTAAGTTTGATAAATTGGTTGTATTGGTTTATGATCTGATGATGAGCGGCAATGACTATGACACATATGATTATTGTATGAAGACAATTTCAAGTGATTTTGGCGAGTTGATGTAACGGTTTTTGTCTAGGGAATGAGCAAGTATATTGCATATAATGCAAAGCGCATGATGAGTTACTAAGTTCGATGAAGTGGTGATCAAGGAGCGATTGAGTTTTTCTTGATTGATGTGCAGAGATTGCAATGTAATCCAATGGTTGTACTTGAACCGACTTGTTTGTAATCTCTATGAGAATTAGGTTTTTGTTGTGTTACCGACCTAATTGATTTGTTTATAAGGTCGATGAAGTTGTTTAGTTTCAATGTTGGCAAAGATCAGTTGACTGTGTGGTTGCCGAACCGGATGATGTATCTGCAGTTTGAGTAAAGGCAGATAGGAGCATGAAAAGGATTTGATCAAGAAAGTGTAGTGATATTGAAATCCCCTAACCGGGTAAGGTCTAACAAGCTTGGTGCCATTCAAATCCTCTAACAAGGTGATCCATTTGCTTGGATTTTCAAATCATCTACTGAGGTTACTCCTTACAGGGTATTGCTTCTAACAAGGCATTGTAGTCAATCCCTTAACTGGATGGTCCCTAATAGGATCTGTTCTTAACATAAATTTTTGTAAAGCTTTAACAAGCTAGGCTCCTAATAGGGCAAACTTCAAAAGAGTTCAGATAGTTATCTTGTGAGTCTCATCTCATCGTGGTTTTTCCCATTTGGGTTTCCACGTCAAAAATATTTGTGTTAAGTGGTGAATGTTTTTGTGGTTATGTTCTTATGGTTGATTTACTTAACTAATTTGATAAGTCATGATAACCAAAAGCATTGAGAAATGAAGTCTGTTGACATATGAAAAACATTTGGATGTTTATGAGTTTGAAGTTGTTTATTGTTAATTTGTTGTATTAGTCAACCAGTTTATCTTTTGAGTTTTTATCTTGACAGTGGTATTACATTGATAGTTTACTTTAAGAGATTGATTTGAAGATTGGTGAAGTTATTATCAAATTTTCTATCTATTGATTCACCCCCCGCTCTCAGTATTTGACCGGATACTTATTCTTTCATCATACCATCATAATAATAAACCATTGAGCAAAATGGTCCCTATAAACTTTAAACTCTTTTTAAGTTAAACCACTAAACCAACTAGACATATGTAATGAAATTACAAAATCCCTTCATACATTAAAAAATAGGGCAAAACCTAGAGAGAGACGAAAACAAAAAAACACTTTCATTTCCCATTCAACGCCATTCACCTGCCCCCTACAACTTCGATTTCCCTGGGCCTTTATCCCAATAATATTTATCTTTAAACTTTGGGCTCTGTTGGCATCGCTTCATTTTTAGCTCATGAGCTATTTGTTGTTCGATCTCCTTCTCCCGCACAAATTCCCTCTTCTCCTAGTCGATTAGGGTATCCTCCATCCATTCATCTCTATTCTTGTCATCCCACCACATAATGAAGGGTTGAAATTCATAAATTTTCTCACCTATGCAAATGCTCTCACTCACATTTCTCTGTAGCTCTTTCCCAGGAACAATACGTGCCAACAAAGACTTCGGGCTGAAGAGGTAAATCTCCAACACACAAGCACAAATCACCCACTCCACCTCGTCCTTTGTACCCAATTTTGAACCCCATGTAGCCACCATCAAAACAACATCAACATTAGTGTGAAACCCAAAATTTGATGTCATGAAGTCCTCCCATAGCAATATGTCCAAAATTTGGACAAAAATTGGGCCCTGAAACTTGAAAATACCACACAACCTCTTCACAAAAATCTCAGCCATAAATGCCAGCTATTGTTTAGATGATGATAGAGAGAAATTTGCCTCCATATTCTCCTCACAACACCAATTCACTAGCTTCTTCATACCTCCACTTGTTATTAGCTCACCTTGCTTTGGAAAATAAAAACACCGCAAGATGTCCCTTTAATAGCTCACTGCCCTCCACAACCGCTAAAAATCATCATTCTTTCCCAAACATCAACGTACTCTCATAATTGTATGTCATCTCTATCCCTAAAAAATCCTCCCAAATGTCATCTTCTCGCATGACATTTAATGATATCCTCGCTTTGGACATGGTATCCATAATGGTATTACCCTCTCGTAAGCTGTGTGTGATTTGAAAATTTTCAAAATCATTTATTTATATTAATGTATTTATTTAATTTCCATGATGGCACCTCCCTTTTAACTAATGCATTCACCATAATCGATGAATCTCCTTCAAGGTGTAGCTTAGAAACCTCAAGTTGTTTGGCCATCTTGACTCCCCACAAATCTGCTTGGGCCTTGACATCATTATTTGTTCCCTCCGAAAGGAATCTCATACCAAGGGAATAATGTCACCCTTCTAATCATGAGTTGCATAACTTTCTCCTAAAGGGCCCAAATTCCCTTTTGATGCACCATCAAAATTGATTTTTATCCATCCTTGATCCGATTTTCACCATTCCACTCTATCCCTGTCTTGTCTAATCGGATCAACCTGAGGAAGCCCATTAATAGGTTGTATTCTTGTGGTATTGTATATATTGATGAAACATTAATATCTCTATAAGATTGTGATGCTCTGCAAAATGGGATATGTTAGACAAAAACCTGTGGTCTCATAACACATAAGAAGCACAAGAAACAAAGAGAAATGTTAGTGTTAATCAACCAAAGACTAATCTAAGCAGGCATACCAAAAGAGACACTAAAAACATAATGAAACATTTAACTATGAAAATAAATGCAAGAAAACATCTCCAAATGCCTTCCACCATGCTTGTAGCTCCTCCTCCCTTGTTCCTCTCCTCTCCAAGTTCCAAATTAGTGTAGCTCTCAACAACTTTTTGCACTATGGATGCCTTATGGAGGTTCAAGATGAAAGATGATTAACTAAATGCTATGCAAACGTGAGCAAAAGATAAAATAAGAGATTATCTAATTAGCTAGTGTTGATTTTAAACCAAAAGAGTGAATATGATTGATTTATACTAAATGCTCTCTCTAAAAATGACTATAATGTAAATGCATACAAGTTTTTCAGGATCTGGATTATGAAGAAATGCTCTATTTATAGGGAAAATGGAGTAATGGATGGTTGAGATTGAGTAATCTCAACAAGGGTCAGGATTGAATGATATTCAATCCATGTGAGGGCTTTCAACCCAATCCCAGGATGACAAGTGTCAACATGAGATGGGTTGAGAGGAGAGGGAAGAAACATTAAATGCTTGACATGACTTGAGGGTTAACTTGGGAGGTGAAGTTAAGGTTGAGTTGAATGAATAAATTCATTATTCAAAGAATAATGCTTTTATCCAATGGATAAAATCTCGTGCAAGAGTTAGTGAGGATAACCATGGTCAAAGCAATAAATGCTTGAGGAGACACATGGGTTACATGGGGGTTGAGTTAGGGATCAAAGTCCCTAACCATGGGTGCAAGTGGATTTAACCATAAATGGTCATGTAAGAGCCATTAGTGGTTTGGAAGACTTTTAGAGGTTAGCTTGTTGGACACATAAAGCATTAATTGCTTTTCAAAGACTTTGGAGTCTTTGAGAAGTGACTCCAAGTTGCTTAGGAATGTGACAATAATTAGGAGATGGATTAGGCTAATTAGGAAGGGGTTTAGAAGAATCTAGAAGGGGATTAGGATTGCAAGTGGGTTTGGTGGGTGAGGAAAAAAAGTTTTTTATTAAAATAAAATTCATTTATCTCAACAAATAGGTGCAAGTTGCATTTTTAGGAGAATGCAAGTGGGGGGGATTTAATGATTTAAATAAATGTTTTATTTAATTTATTTAAAAGAAGAAAGAGGTTTAAATGAAATAAATAGGATTTATTCATTTAATTGATTGTGAATTTAGTTTAATGAATTAATTAAAATAAATTGAATAATTTATTTAATTAATAGGAGAATGTTTGAAGATGAATTAATTAAATGTTAATTTAATTAATTGATGGCTAATAAGTTTTTAATCAAATAAATAACAAATATTCATTTAATTAAATGGACAGATTTATGTGACTACAGATTGTAATGTAAAATAATTAACATTAGTTAACATCTATTTCTGAACAATTGCTTAACACACTTTAAGGGACTCAAAATTTTCATAGTAAACATAAAAGTATAAAAGTGGTTGTAAGTTTTTGTAATATGAATAAATTGAAAAATAGATGATAATTCTAAATTAAGTCAATAATATTGGAAAAATATTATTTTATAAGATTAAATAGAAAACTAATAATTGAGGTTAGCTTATTTATGAAATCTCCTTAATTTCTTTGAGTAGCTTCTCATTCTTTGAAATAGGTTCAATATTCTTTCTCTCGTGATTGATTGACATCTAAAATATCAAAGTCTAATGATATTGCATATTTGATCTCACAATAACATTGACATTAACTTATGATCTTGACACTACAAATTTATCTTATTAAAAGTTGTAAGTTGTAATTCTATTATATATATTTAAAGTATAAAAAATAAAATATTTTTTATTATTTCTATTTCTATTCTATTAGTATCTTTAATATTATAATTTATAAGGTATATTTCATTGCATCAACCTAGAATTATTCTAGTCTACATTGATTATTGTTCATATATAATAATGACAAATCAAAATCACAATGTTATTTATTAGTTTCTAAGAGCCGACTACACAATCTTGGATCTACATGGGACAAGCCCAAATCCTTAGCACAACCTTACTAACCATTTGATCTAGCAAGTTTCCCCTTAACTTTTATAAACCTTAGACCTAAATTGTTGGAAAATTTTGAATCGCTTATAAAGATTGTAATGCACAATTAATAATGAATTTAATTATATTGATGTCAATATACTACTATTTTAAATATTTTTAAAACTTATCAATATAAATACAATGATAATAGAGACTTTTGACATTTTTAAAATTAATTTGATATGAACATCAACTAATTATACAATGTTGTTACGTGTTCTTTGACTTTATAACGTATTGTCAAAATTACTTTTCTTGTTATTTCACATCTCAAATAGTCCATGTGTGAGAGCTATACATTAATAGGACAAGTGCTCTTGTGGTTATTAGCAATATTACAATGCTTATGTTTCTTGTTTTAAGAATGTCCTACAAAAAGAGGGAAAAATATGACTCTAATCATTCATTTATGTAAGAATGAGAAAAATTGAGTAAAGTTATTTTTCATAATATTAAAAATAAAATAAGTTAAAAAAAGATGTCATGCATCCCTAACTTCATTAATATTATTAAATCTTATGAATTCAATTAATTAAAAAAATCAAATTAACATAACAATCAATTTTAAAATAGTCTTTCTGTGGCTGCTGGGTTGTATTGCTTATGGATTGCAGCGAGTTTTGTTTCTTAGACATAGGTTCTTTTATGATACTATAATGCTTTATCTTTAATCCTTTGATGTAAGGAGTTTCGGGTCCCCTCAAAACCTGTTTTTGCTTAATAAAAAACAATCAATCTTAAAATTAGATTTATAGCAAAATTGAAAAAATCTTTTTAATTTATAAAGATAAAACATAAATTTATAATATTTATTATTATCAATATTATAATGTTTATATTTCTCCTTATTCAAATGGATCATCGCTTATGTTAAGAATGTCACACAAAAAGAAGAAACAATATGACAATAATCATTTATTTACATAAGAATGAGAAAAAATGAATTATTTTTAAAAAATATCATTCATCCTTAACTTTATTATTTTTATAAAATTTTACAAATTTATTTAACTAAAAACATTATTAGACTTAAAAAATTGAAAGAAAACTTTCTAATTTATAAACATAACACATAAATTCCTTAGTATCATAGTTTATTATAAATATAATTAAATAAAACTAAAACTAAAACTAAATTAATAAATGGATTCAAGAAAATATAAATAATTATTTAAAAATATAAAATTCTTGTCAAATTCTTTTTCCAAAACACTATTAAAATTTTATAAAATCATTTTAAAATTTTAATTTATTTTTTGATATTAAAAAATTTCCTTTCCTTCAATCAACCAATCCTACCTATAATGTAGTTGAGTCCAACTAATGTAGGTTTAGAGGAATGTTCCTTTTTTGTTTGAAACATGTGACATACTTTTTTATTACGGTATGCAAATATTATCATTTGTCTCATAGGCCAATTTACTCCTTACCTTGTTAGGTAGGATCGCCATAACTCAAATGCCGGCCTCAAGAATCTATCAAACTACCGTTTTATTGTTTAACAATTTGTCGAATATATGAAAAACCAAAATGTCACATTGTGTCATACACCAAAGATTAATGACTTAAGTATATTTTAAAGGTCATAAGTATGAAAAGGGTAGAGTGAGTATATATATATATATATATATAATAAGGAATTTTGTATATGTTTATTTTAGTTTTTTATCATAATTTTGTCTTATTTTAAAGGAATGATTTAATATATATTGATAAATGATGTTTTTTATGAAATTGATCAATTTTTTAAATTTTTTATTTATTTAAATAATATATATATTTTATTTTTTTACTTTTATTTTATTTATATGCATGTGTACTATTTGTATATTCATTTAAACAATTTATTTAGTGTTTATATCTATGTATTTATTCTCATACATTTATTACTCATTTTGATTTTACCATTCTTTCATTATATCACATGGGCAATTGATTAGCCCCACATATCTTTATGCATCAAAATTAGGTATACATGTTTATTCATCTAGTAAGATTGATGATTCGGTGTTATGAAGAGGTGGGAGTAGATCTAGTGATAAGGTGAAGAATGGATTAATTGGCTTGTCTTCTTCTATGACAAGTAGAAGTTGAAAGATGTGTGGCAACAATTTAATCAAAGTAGGCCAAAAGATGATAGGAATCTATACAAATGTGACATAATATATGTTTTGTGCACATGAGTGTTTGTTTGACATATATTTTCAAATAAGCATTTTCTAATCAACAAATGTTTGAACTAAAAGAGCTTGAGAACAATTGTACTTGAGGAGTAAGTGAGGCCTCTCGTAGCTCTCTTAAGATTTCTTTGACTGAGTTTGAACTTAATCCAAGACACATGTAAAGTCATCTTCAAACTCTGGTTGAATTTTAGATCACGTCTCAAATATTTGTTTTGATGCATTTTTTTTGTGTTAGATTGTGGGGTGTACACTTGTTTGATCCTTTTTTTTTTTGCTACTTTATGATTTTGAATGTAATTAATAAATCTAAATTAATTGATTGATGTAATTAAATTAATTAATTTTAATTTTTATTATCTTTTACAATTTAAATAAAAGACTTATTCTAATCTTTTTAAATTAAATAAGTTCATAGCAATTAAAGTGTTAATTAAATTATTTGATTAAATCAGTCCTCTTAACTTAATGTAATTAATTAAATAATAATTATCAACTAATGGTACAAGCTAGAATACATTAATCACTTAAAAAAACCATATTCAAAAAATAAATTAAAGCAACTAACTAATTCAATAATTATACTAAATTATTTAGATCACTCTAACTAATTTGGTACAATTAAATAATAAAAATTAATAAATACTATTATTAACTAAATCACATTTGGAAAAGAAGCAACACGTGGGATTTGACCCCTCATTATCCTTGCATCTCTACCAAAATCTTTTCCTCTCCACTTACTACTTCTTCTACATGATGAATTCCCTTAGGTTATTTGTCCCAACTCATCTCTTGGTCTTATATTATTTTCTTGTATTTTATATGATAATGATCTATCTACCTCCCATGTGCATTTTTCTCCTTTTTTACTATTCTGTGGGTTTAAATTCACTACTAGTCATCCATTGCTACCAAAAGTCATCACAACTCTTCTCATCACTTGTCCAATTTATTATTAGATTTTTAAATCAATATTTCAATACTCATCCTATTGTCGTCCTTCTTCTCTCCTCAACTCTAGGATAATTAATTCTTCTCATTTTAAAATGTTAACTTTTGATAATCTCTCTCAACTTTTATGTGGATTGTTGCTACTTCTAGAGCTCCATGAGTCATGTCTTACACATATTTTGTGTTTTTATCTCTATATCCTCAAAGAAACATCCTTATGCTACTATGATAACCTTTCATCTTGATCCCACTTTTAGCTACTTACAAAGTTACTCTTCTTCCATACTCTAATATTTTGTTGTAACTATCTTGCTATCCTTAAACATAAAAACTTTCTCATCATTTATAATACTACCATATGCATATAGACCTTGAGAAACATACATGCCATCTTCTTCAATATTTATACTCTCTTCTCTCACTAATGTAACTGGAATCAAATCAACACAAAAATTATGGAGACACATAGGAATTGTTAGGAAATAAATATATAGTACCTAGAATGTTTAATCCATTTCCTACATAACCCCATGAGAGAAAATCATGTATACAAGCTTACAAAATAACCATAATGCAAAGATAAAATAGACAAGCCCAATGATAGCACAAGATATACCTTGGGAGAACCCTCAAGAGGGGAAAAAACTAGCTTTCGAAAGCATCTACAATCCAATTATTATTCAACAAAACATTACAATGCACTTATAAAGTTTTAACAAATGATTTTAAAACATCAAGCTCCTCCAATGCACTCTCCATGTGTCCAAGCATGTAACCACACATCAAATGGCATGCTTCACATATGCACTCCTCAAAAGAAGACACAATACAATGACAACCCAGTTACCTAGCCAACCTTAACCAATAAATATATTGCTTTTATAGACTCAAGCTCACATAAATGGAACCAAATGGTAATATAAAACCATGTGTACACACAACCAATGACCCATTATTTACTTTTTGATACTAAGTTTTCACATTATTAAATATCCTTCCCCACACAATATTTAATTAGTCTATGTCTCCCACATGTAAACTAACTAACTTAATGTTGCATACAACTTTACAAGTGGACCCAACTAAATATTTTCATGTACCTAAACACATCTCTTAAATGCACCACAAAAAAATATTATTTATTTTACGTAATTAATTTGCTCCATGTTATGCAAGGTTTACAACTTATATTCCTAACATTCTCCCACTTGTCGCATACATTGAACAAAGGTTAATAAAAAAATTCATCATTTGTACATGAATTCACATGAATCTCTACCATGCTTTCATGCTCCATCAAGATACTTGCAATAAAACCAAGGTGGCTGCTATGTCAAGCCAGAACTCCTCTCATCCTCCAAAATGCCACATATGGAAGATTTAAGAGACAAGTTGAGGTAAATATGCATTGGTCCAAATAACATAAGCATTGAATTAAAGTGATAACAAAGACTCCAAGTTACTGCTTGAGGTAAAAACCCACATGACTAGAAATAGCACCCACAACATATGCTAATACATCCAACCAATCATACTTCTAGGTAGGTATCAACAACATTAATAAACACATGCCAACAGTATATGAAACTCGTAAACTACAATCACAATCTCCTTGAATAAAACATGTCAATGAAGAAGATACACATTTAAGAACTCCCACTACATGGGTAATGTCAAGTCTAAAATAGATCTCCTTTACAACCCCAAATGAAAAGTCTTAATGACACCCAATGCAATCAATCCCATAGATCAAACGAAACTATGTATCATGCAATACCAATGTGGATGTAATCATTTATAAATCAAGAAATATCAAACTCAAAATTTCCATTTGAAAAATAGGAAATTAACCCAATAAACATTTCCTATGATCCTCATAAATGACATCATAAAACTAGCATACATATATTAAATAATAATTATATAAAATAAGTTGAGAGATATCATTATCAAGGTGTTTGTTGTGCCTTAGAAATTGATGAAAATAGGCACCTTGAGAAGGATACCACTCAACATATATATATATATATATATATATATATATATATATATATATATATATATATATATATATATATATATATATATATATATATATATATATATATATATATATATATATATATATATATATATATATATATGTTAGTTAAACTCTAATTGTTGAACACCACCAGACATTGAGGGGGGGTGTGAATCAACACAAAAAAAACCTTAATTTGAATTAACTTTTTTACTTATCCTTTGTTCAATATACTTTGTGCATGAAAGTAAACATCTAAAATCATAAAAACAATCACACAATAATACCAAGATCTTTACGTGGAAAACCCAAACTGGGAAAAACCATGATGAGAACTATCTCACTATATGGATAACTGAGTTAAAATGTTTAGGCTAAAGGCCAAGGAGTTCATTTCCCCTAAGATGACTTGCAAGACTAAGGTGCACAACCTTAGGGAAAGATACAATACTCTAGATAAAAGGACATTATTAGGGTTGAACTATAAAGAATTGCAAATCCAAGAAACCAACATGAAAACATATCAGAAACTGTCTTCATCACTACTCTAAACCACTTTTGGACCACTGTATCGCTTCACATATATTTTGCACAACACACAACTTTTGTATATCTTTACACAATGATTCGATCCTTTATATATTAACCACAACCTCAATGACATCAATTAGGTTAGCCTAATTAGATTTATCATGCAAATACACAATTGTCGGTTGAAAAGAAAACTCCAATACAACGCGAAAGGGAAAGTGAGATGTGTGAGGTTTCACACCAAGTTGGAACACCTTCCTATCCATCCTAAAACATCACTCATATATCCACACACAACCACACATACCAAAACATTAGAGGTCAAGTGCGAAAGGTACAACTGTTAAAGCACACCGCCATGACTTTGCACAAACTTCAATGCAAACTACTAAGAGTAATTGTAAATGCCCAAGATATCATAAAAAAATATCCACAATACTAAATAATAGAACTGCATTACCAGAATACTAGTAGCTATAGGAATGCAACATATTCCTATACATTGACACCAAAACAATCACATTTGACTAAGCACCGACTACAAATCCAAGAAAACAACATGAAATCTCTAGAAACATCATTATACATCTTCATAAACCTTATGAATAAAACATAAATAGATTCTATGCATCTGCATAATCACATTGCCACTCTACTATAATTGCACTATACTAGATCACATCCAGATCAAAGATTATAACCATGTTGCTCATCTGGATGAACAAGTTTGACATCAATGACAATAAAAACTCATATTTACAACACTAACCATAATTAAACTATAAACCTAATTGAGCCTTGATTCAATTGAAATCCTAATCCTAACCATGAACCCTAATTAAACCCTATTCCAACATTAATCCTAGCCTGTAAGAATTTGTCAAATATAGCCAAGATCTAGAGAACATTGAATAACACAAAAGAGAGACAATAGATTTGATAAGAATAAACTGTATTCTAATCAAGATGCAAATACTATCAACAAATCATTAAAATTACATACAATGTAGATGACCTTGTTTATAAAGGAAAGGCCATATGGATATGTGAGCACACAAACATGACATGCGACTCAATGAGAAACAAGGGTAGTTAGGGGTAGGTAGGAGAAATAATAAAATATTCTACAAGAGGTGGATCACCCGTCGAAGGTGGAAAGTAACAACAAGATAAGATCACAAAATGTGGAATTTCTCCTACATGCATCATCCCTATGTGCACACTTCCCTAAGTGTCTCATATCCAAACTACTATGAAATGCATTACCCTAAGTCAACTTAAGTAAGGTATAATTATGAGGAATAATTTACACCAACACCCCCCCTTAAGTGCATCTTAGGGAAATTCACTTAAGCTAACAATGCAAGATGGGTCTGACTACGAGGCCATGTTAGGTACCCATGTACAAATGCAAATATACACAAAGCAATGCAATCTCTCACAAATGGAGAAAGAGAGAAAAACCCAATGGGAAAAAAATCCCCCCCAAAAGAGAGATGAAAACTATACAAAATAACTCTCAAAGAAGTATGAGAAGGACAAAACCCTATGTGAGGAAAAAGTCCCCCCCATAAGAGAGAAGAAGAGAGACCAAGTAGCCCCCCCTCAATGCAGAATCTGCACCAATGGTAGAAGCTCAAAATTGAATGAAGAAGTTGCTCCACAATCGTCAAACAATGTTCCTCCCCTTAGGAAGAAACACAACCAAATGTGTATCCATGAAGTCTCCCCAATCATGAAGGGGAGATGTAGGAAAAAAACTCAAGATGTATGGAGTCTCTGAAAAATTGCTCAAGTGTCTCCATGTTGATGTTGAAAGTTACCCCCTCCAAATCAGGTGTACTGATCCACACTGTTGAAAAAGACACTCCAATATCTAGTGGAGGTGAATGTATAACATGATCCAAAGACTCACACGTCTCCTCTAGGGATAAAGAGACCTCCTCCAACTGTTGTACATAAGAATCCACAATCATGTCAACCTTGAAAGAATGATCATGTAGAGAATGAACAAGAGGGTCGAAGTGTTCCCTCACAATAATTGAAGAAGGATCATCTTCATCAAAGATAAGATGAATATCATCAATGATGTCTCCTAAATCTACAATGTAGGACTCCACAAACAAACCTGTAATGTCTGTCAAGTAGTCATCCCAAGGAACTAAAGTTGGAAGACAAGATATACCCTGTTGCATTGAATCACAAGAAGGGAAAACTGTTGCAATATCTACATCATTAGGTGCAATAGGTGATGTGATATCAATAGGAGGAGATGAAATTATAGTCTCGAGAGCGGGGTCACATGTGAGAATCCCCAAGTTCAAGTACCCAAAGTTCTCCTAGATATCTGAATCAACACGAGAAGTGTGATCATCATGTGAAGAATCAACCTCATCAATAGGACCAAAATGTGCAAAGGAGTACAACTAAGATGCATGATCAACCACCCTAGTTGCAATGATAGCTTTAGTCTCCAAGTCTCTAATGATAACTGAATCAGGTCTGAATTTCACAATTTTCCTTATTACCCCATGAGTGATACAATAGATGGAAAGAAGATTGTTTGTCAAATGGGGTACAAACAACACATCATTAAAGGAGTTATCCCCAATGGTAATAGATCCTTTCCCAATCACATACATATATGTTTGGTTTCCCATCAAAATTTGTGGCATGTGGAAAGACTCAAATGAAGAGAACATAGATTGTGAAGATGCCATATGATGAGAAGCTCCTGAATCTAGTAGCCATCTCCCTGAATCATGACTTGTAGTAGCACAAAGAGCTTGTCCTTTACTTGTCCCAAAAGAGTGATCCTTTCCTTTATCCATTTCTTTGGAAGAAGAAACTGAAGTATATTTTCTTGAAGGCAAACTAATTTTATTCTTCTCAAGAAGATGTTTCAATTCATCAATATCCTTTTTGTAACACTAGTGTTCATCATGTCCCGACTTCTTGCAATATGCACAAAAAGATTGTCCTTATATGATTTCCTCTCAAGTGGGCATGTACAATCACCTTGTTGTTGAGAGGATGGTTGTGCTCCATCTTGTTGTGGCTTTGGCTTAGACTGCTTTTGGTTCTTTCCTTTTCCTTTATTGCTTTGATTCCCTTTATTAGCCACCAAAGCTTGTGACTTTGAAGATTTGAGAATCCCCATCTTGGTCAACTTAGATTTCTCAAGTATCAACATCTTCATGAATGCATCAAATATTGGTGGAGTGTATGAGGAACCTTGAGCCAACTGATAGGTGTGAATTCTAGAAACAAAGGTTGCATACTCTTATGGAAGCTTGTCCAACAAGTTGTAAACCAATTGAGCATCCTTCTTGTCGATTCCACAATCCTTAAGCTTTGCTATTAGCTCATTTTCTTTCATGACATAATCTTAGATTGTATCAAAATCTTTGGGATCCAATGTTGTGAGTTCACCATCAAGCTTGTAGCCCCTAATCTCATCAACTTGACCATACAATTTGGCATAAATATCCCAAGCCTCTTTAACTATAGTACATTTCTCAGTGTGAAAAATGAGGTCATCTGATACATACTTTCTCAAAGTTCCAAGTGCCATAGAATTTTTAGTGAGCCATTCAACTTAAGCATTAAGATCAAGTGATGTTTTTATTGATCCATTTACATAATGAATGAGTACTTTTTCCATTAACTTACTCCATGCCTTAATTTTCCATGATGCATAATTATGTGGAGTTAAAAGTGGAAATTTAGGAGAACCCATATCACCAAAATGAAAAAAACAAGACAAAGAGAGGCACAATCACATAAGACACCCCTCCAAATTCACTCCATAAAAGAACCCCCCTCCTCAAAATGATGATTTGACACTTTATACTTAGTGCGATTACAATGGGCCATTTGCAAAAAATGGCTAAGTGGACTTTTGATTTCAACTTTACAACTGCCTTAAATAGGCTATAAGAGACTCCAAAAAATATTGCAAGAGATCTAAGCTGAGATCCAAGCAAAATATAAGTACCAAATAGGCTAAAAATGATCAAATACTGAAAGTACAATTTCTACTCAAAATGGTGAAAAAAAGACAGGACCAAGTGAAAGTAGACAAAAAATTATGCACTTTAAAAAAAACAACACTTGAAAAGGAGGTCGTATGAGCTCGAACGAAGCCTCTGAAGTTGCAAAATCGAGGATTAGATAGGTATAGTTGTGAAAAACTGAAAAAATTGTGAAAAATATGTGCCAAAATCAGAGAAATTCACCACCACTGCTAAGAGCACGAAAAATTAGCCCAAATAAAAAAAATTGCACCCAAAACGTGTTAGTGTAGGTTTTCTATTTTCCTTAGGGAGCATTTATTTTTCCTACACATATCTTAGGTTAATATGAGGACACGTGGTGAAATACTTCAGCTACATGTTTAACTCTCCACCTCACATGGGTAGTTGAGTTCCACACCCTCTTTTGGCTTGTTATGCCACCTCTCATAACCACTATTTTGTCATTTCCTGAGTGGGTTATGGGGCAGTTGGGCTTCTCACCCTCTTTTGGCCTTATGTGCCAACTTTCTCAACTCCTTTCCTTTCTTCATGTAAGGAGGTTATGCCACATGTTTTGGCATTTATCAAAAAGGTAAAACCTCCCACTTTTTAGGGGGAATAGGAGTTAATGCACCCCTTGGATGTATATGCTATTACTTTTCTATATAATAAGCACTATACTCTCACCTTCACAAGTTCAGTGATAGCTCGGTGAGAGTCTTCTCCAAAATTCTCTTATGTCTCTTTTTTTCTCTCTCATACCAGATTTATCTTCATTAAACTATTTTGATCTTCGATCATCTGTTTCTTGGGGAGTTGCATGTGATCTATGACCGACATCAAATCCTAGCTCGGTTCTCGCTTCTCGCAGAATCTAACATGGTATCAGAGCCGTGTTGTCTAGTATAGCTCCTTGTTTTTCTGATTTATTTGAGAGATTTGAGACTATTAGATAACTAATATTTTCCTTAAAAACCAAGTATGCTCTTCTCTTGCATTCTCGTGTGACCTGAAGAATCAGAACAATTTAAAGGAAAACAACTTCTAGATTAATTTGGTTTATTATATATATGTGTGTTCCTTTGAGATATGGGTGAATGTAGGATTTTGGTAATATTGGAGGCTTATTTAGAATTTACAGAGTGTTCAAAAGGCTTGAGAATTCAAAAGTGACCTTTATTTCACTGAAATTAGAGTTTGGAGGACACAGTAAAAAAAAATCAAAGTGAAATATTTTTACTGGAGCTATTTTCATTTTGGCTTTAGTGTTCCATCTTTCGTTCATTTTCAGGAAAAACAATTTTTGGGTTTTGTTCCCAGCATTGAAATGTTTTTGGATTTCTGATGGTGTTCCCATTAAATTAATAATTGTTTTAGAAATGGAGTTTGAACAAGGCCTAAGACATTTTTATAGAAGGCAAATTCAACAACCTTTCTTAAAAGTTGCATAACTTTTGCCTCAAGTGTCGAATTTTTGCAAACAAGTACTTGACGAAAAGCTAGAAGTGAGAAATTTCCATTCTTGTAGGTCTCATTAAAAAAATTCTTCCTTTTTCTATAAGATATTACAGGTTGTATCAATTGCTTCTTTTTCTCTTCAACAAGACATATCTTTCACCTCGCAACTTTATTTTTCAAAAACAAATAGTTGTTGGAAAGGTATTGAGATGAATTGAGTAACTATTGTGTGCGGGAAAAGTGGGTCGATGAAACTTAAAATGTGAAAATATTGTTCAAAGGGACTTGTCCACACACCCACAAGACTTCTTGGTACAAGTTATGGAGTCATGAGGAATGACTCAACTTCCCAAGGTAGCTTCCATGGTTCTCTATCTCACAAGGTCCTTCAAGCCAATGCCTTTGCTCTCAGATCACTGAGCAAAGTGACTTAGGGATGACGAATGCAAGAATGAGGGATGCTTTAGATTGATTTTAACATGAAATGCATCCTATTTATGCATGATTCTATGAATGAGTTAAACTATATTATAAGATGACATTAGTAGCAATACTATCCTAACATGATATACTAGTTAATGATTTAAGCCAATGATAATAGAAATACTCTAAAATGCTTATTAGATTAATTCCTATTACAAAAAGAGGCTAGATGTATTGATAAAATTGAGCATAAGTGAGATACTAAAAGCTTTGATGATCTTTTAAATGGAGGAATGAGAGCTCTATTTATAGGGAAAATAGGGCAATGGAAGGTCAAGATTGAAGGAGTTAATCAAGGGTCAAGATTGAAAGTTATCAATCCATGTTCACAATTTTCACCAATGAAATGGTGACATTTGTCAACATAAGACTGCTTTAGAGGAGATGTAAGAAGCATTAAATTCTTGAGAAGACCTCATGGTTACTTTAGAAGGTAAGGGTTAAGGTTAGGCTAGGGTTATTCAATGGATAAAGCTTTTACCCAAAGGATAAACTCTTGTGCAAAGGTTAAAGGAATAACCATGGTCAAAGCAATGAATGCTTGATGAGACCCCTGGTTAGATGAGGGTTAAGTTATTCAAAAAATCTCTAACCATGCCACTAAGGGTTAGTTAACTATTAATGGTTTGAAGACTTTGGGGACAAATTTGTAAGAGTCCTTCCAAATTTGGGGGTATTCAACAAGTTAACTTGTTGAATGCATAAAGGCTTTAATGCCTTTAGAAGACTTACTCCAAATTTGAGAAGTGACCTCCTCAAATTTAGGGAAAAGGGATAATTGATGGCTTTAGGCTAATTGATTAAGATTAGATGGATTCTAGAAGAAATTAGGAATAGGATTAGGATGCAAATGGGAGATGTAGGAAAATGCAAGTGGATGAGGAATAATAGGATTAATTAAAATAAATTGTTTTATTTCAATTTGGTTGCAAATTGGGGATTAAATAGATTAGATTTATTTAATTGGTTTAAACTATTCAATTAAATGTAAATTTAATTAAAAAAAGTAGGGAGAAGGGATTCAATTAAATAAAATGATTTATTCAATTAAATGATGCAAAGGGCTTAAGTGAATTTAAATAAATAAATTGAATAATTTATTTAATTAAATAGAAGAATGTGAGTGATTTATTTAAATTAGATTTAACTAAATAAAGGAATGAGAATAAAATGAACATTAAATATTCATTTAGGAATATGGTCATTTTTATATGTCTACAACTATAAGACTAATTTTTATTTTTTTTCAGATTTTGTATAAAAATTATTTGTATTGAAAATTTCTATTTTTGGCCATTGGAGCCTTAAAAACATTGTAATCTGACAAAAAACCCTGTAACACACTAATTATAAAGTGCCAACCTTGTAATATTTGGGAGGGGGTGATTTTTGAGACTAGTGGAAAGGGGGGGTGTCTCGAGTGTCTTCTTTCTTGCACTTTTCCTATTTCTTTGTAATCTTCTTTTCTACTATCATGGATGCATCTACAGATCCACTTTTAACACCATATAATTACTTTGAATGTAAATTTAAGATGATAATATATCTGAAAAGACATGGATATCATGGTGTTACTATGGGACTTGAAACTGAACCTCAAGATGCTACATAAAAGATTAAATGGTTTAATAAATGTGATGAATCTTTTGGTACTCTATGTATGTCAGTCTCTCCTGACCTTTTTCACATTGAATCTGCCACTACACCAAATGTAGTGTGGACCACTTTGGAAAACCTCTTTGGTAAGTAGGATGAGCTAAGAGGTCTCATTTGGAGAATGAACTCATTAGGTTGAATCCAACCAATTTTGATACTATACAAGACTTCTTCACTAAACTTAAGTCTGTAAGATAGCAGTTGGAATAGTGTGGAACTAAGAAAGATGATAAGAAATTGATCTTGAGTATTCTTTCTAAGCTTGGTCCTAACTATTCAGTGTTTGTTTCTACATTCTATACTACAAAATATGTCCTGGGTACCACATTCAAAATGCCTTCTCTAGATGAATTTGTTGCAGAACTCACTAGGGAGCAAGACAAATTGGTTCAAATGGGTACAATAAAACCCTCTAAGTCACATGCCTTAGCTGTAAATCAAGGCAAAAAAGAATAGAAAGGGTCTAGTAAACAAGATAAGAAACAAAAGGACCAAGGAGAGAAAAAGAAAGATAAAAAGTCTGCTACTTCAAAAGTAGATAATTAGACCTCTTCATCAAAAGTTGAACAACCTAAGAAAGAGAAGGTCAAGTGTTCTTATTGTAAGAGGCCTGGTCATGATGAACATGTGTTTAAAGAAATAAATTGATCACCTTTCACATCTTCTTGAAAATAATAATATCAAGGTGCTTGATTCAGTCAAACAAAGTTCATCAGAAATATCTTCTAAGGACACATATAAGAGTAAGGGGAAAGGAAAGGGCAAGGCCCTAGTTGTTGTTGCTTCACAACCCAATTCTTGGATAATTAAATTGGGTGCTTCACACCACATGGCTTCTTTAGAAGATGATTTCACCTCTTTAGAGCCATATTCTATGCCTACCATACTAATGGGTGATGACACTCCCGTTGAAGTGCATGGGAGAGGGTTTGTTGATGTGGGTGAAGGAACATTTCAAGAAGTCCTTTGTGTTCCATCTTTATCAACTAATATCCTATCTATTTATTAGATCACTCACATTGGTTCTGGCAAGCGAGTTGAGTTCACACCAGATACAATGGTAATCAATGAAATGATTAATGGGTCTACTGTTGTTGTGGGAAAAGAAAACCATCATTCAAGATTATATCAATTTTCTCACTTTGTTCCTGACTCTCCTTCGACAGTTTTACTCACTCATGCAGATGAGGTGAGTTGTTTGCGACATCAACAATTTGGCCACTTGATACCGTTACTTGCAACAACTCAGTCAACAGGACATGGTTTTAGGGTTGCCTTCTATTCGATTTTCTAATGGAGTTTTCTAGGGATGTATTCTTGGTAAGCATCCTGAGGAGAAGTATAATAAAGGCAAAGCATGGAGAGCTACATAGCTATTGGAGTTGGTACATAGTGATGTGGCAGGACCATTTCCACAACCATCTTTCAGTAGGGCTAGATATGTCTTGACTTTTATTCATGAATTTTCTAGATATACATGGGTTTACTTTCTCAAATAGAAGTCTAAAGTCTTTGAGAATTTTCTAGATTTCAAAGCTTTTGCAGAGAAATAATCAGGGAAGCTCATCAAGATTCTGCATACAGATAATGGGGGTGAAGATGTTAATAATCAGTTTGAACAATTTTGTGCTTCAAAAGGTATCAACATGGAGCACACAGTTCCATACAGTCCTCAGCAGAATGGTGTCACAAAATGCAAGGATAGGTCCTTGAAGTAGATGGCCAGTTGTATGATTCATTCCAAGTGTTTGGCACCTTAGTACTGGGAAGAGGCTATCAACTGTGCGTGTTACATCCAAAACCGAGTTCCTCACAAAGTTGTGAAGGGCGTAACTCTTTTCAAGCTTGGACTAGTCGGAAACCTACAGTTAAGCACTTTAGAGTGTTTAGTTCTCTTGCATGGGCCCACATTCCAGCAAGGAAACACAAGGTTATGGATCCGTAGAGCAAGCCTTGCATATTTGTTGGGTATCCAGATGATGTCAAAGGGTATAGAATTCTCCATCTCTCTACACATGAGTTGTTCATTGAGATGAATGTTCATTTTGAGGAGAGTTCTTCTAGTTCTTCTCATACCACTTCTCCATCCACTATCACATTGGAGACATTACATCATGATGACAGTTCTTCAGAGGATCTTAATCCTCCTAATCTTGATGATGAGTCTTCTTCCTCCACTTCAAATGGTGACAACAATGATGAAGATTCACATTCTTCTCATAGTCATCATTCAAAGGTTGATGATTCTCCCACAAACTCTCCAGCCTCAGTGCCTCTTTGGGCTCGACAAACATTTAAGTCAGCAGGAGATTAGCTTGGCGATCCATCATATACTAGAAGAACATGGTCACAATTTCAGTAGGCTCCACATCTTTTCATTGCTTCAGCTCCTGATCCATAGTATTTTTGAGAAGCTTCAGGTGTTTCCAAGCGAGATGTTGCAATGCAAGAAGAGTTAAATTCCTTGGAAAGGAATCACACATGAGATTTAGTTCCTCTTCCTAAGGGAAGGAAACTTGTTCGATGCAAGTGGATCTATCGAACAAAATTTGCAGTAGATGGGTCGGTTGATAAGTATAAGACTCGCTTGGTGGAAAAAGGTTTTTTCCCAAGTTCCAGGGGTTGATTACTTTGAGACTTTTGCTCCAGTTGCAAGGATGAATTCCATCCAGCTTGTCCTTGCTATAGTTGCATCCCATCATTGGGAAGTTCATCAGATGGATGTGAAGAGTGCATTTCTTCATGGAGACCTTCAGGAGGAAATCTACATGGAGCAACCACAGGGGTTTGTTCAGGATTCCTCACTTGTGTGTCGACTTCGAAAGTCTCTCTATGCCCTTAAATAGGCTCCTCGAGCTTGGTATGCCAAGATGGACTCATTCCTTCTGACAGTTGGTTTCACTCAGTGCCATTCTGATCCAAACACATATATACTACAACAGGATGATACTCTCACATTTATGGTTCTCTATGTTGATGACCTGTTGATCACGGGGAGTCACTCATCCACCATCAAGGTAGTGAAAATTGCTCTACATGATAGATTTCTAATGTCATACTTGGGTCTTCTACATTACTTCTTGGGTATTTTAGATCACTTAGTCTTCTTCAGGTATCTTCCTTGGACAACCCAAGTATGCACTTGATACGCTCTTCAGATTTTGCATGGCCGATTGTAAGCCTACACCTACTCTATTTTTATTAGGGGTCAAACTTGAGGCTAAGTTCTCTTCACCCTTGGTTGATGGCACTTTATACTGACATCTTGTTGGGAGCCTCATCTACTTGATTCATATGAGACTTGACATTTCATATGATGTGGGCATGGTCTCTAGATTCATGTAGGAGCCACATGAGTTGCATTGGAAAGTAGCTAAGAGGATTCTCCACTACATTCAGGGTACTCATAATTATGGAATTCAGTATGCAACAAGCGTGGATATTGACTTGGAAGGATATACAGATTCAGATTGGGCAGGTGATTCTCAAGATCGCAAGTCCACTTCAGGGTATTGCTTCTCACTTGGTTCTGGTTCAGTTTGTCGGTCGAGCAAGAAGCAGTCTACAATTTCTCTTTCATCGACAGAGGCTGAGTATCGAGGGGTAGTAAATGCCACCGTTGAGGCTATTTGGCTTCAGGATATTCTCATTGAGTTTGGTATTCCAATCAGAAATCCTACCATCATCTTTTGTGATAATCATAGTGCTATACATATCTCAATAAATCCAGTTCATCACCAGAGGACAAAACACATTGAAATACATATGCACTACATTCGGGAGCTAATTTAGGAAGGCATCATTGATCTTAAGTATTGTTCTACATCAAAGCAGATTGCAGACATCTTCATCAAACCCTTCACCGAAAGAAAGTTCCTTCATTTGCAATCTTTGCTTGGGATGCGACAGGTGTCTACTTCAGAAGGGGCTTCTTAGTCCTTCATTCTTTATCTCTCTATTTATGGGGGGATATTCCTCTTATGGGGGGGGCTTCTTCTTTTGGGGGGGATCTCTATGTACATGGTTACCTAACATGGCCTCATTTATTGGGACCCATCTTTTCACCCACCTAATCTATGCTTAAGGGGGGGTGTTAGTGTAGGTTTTCTATTTTCCTTATGTTAGGGAGTATTTATTATTCCTACACATATTTTATTAAGCTTGCTTAGGTTATTAGGAGTAGTTAATATGAGGACACATGGTGAAATACTTTAGCTACATGTGTAACTCTCCACCTAACATGGGTAGTTGAGTTACACACCCTCTTTTGGCTTGTTGTGCCACCTCTCATAACCACTATTTTGTCATTTCCTAGGTGGGTTATGGAGTAGTTGGGTTTCTCACCCTCTTTTGGCCTTATGTGCTAACTTTATCAACTCAATTTTTGTCTTCATGTAATGAGGTTATGCCACATGTTTTGGCATTTACCAAGAAGGTAAAACCTCCCACTTTTTATGGGGAATAGGAGTTAATGCACCCCTTGGATGTATATGCTATTATTTTTCTATATAATAAGCACTATACTCTCACCTTCACAAGTTCAATGATAGCTCGGTGAGAGTCTTCTCTAAAATTCTCTTTTGTCTCTATTTTTATCTATCATATCAGATTTATCTTCATTCAGCTATTTTGATCTTCGATCATCTGTTGCTTGGGGAGTTGCATGTGATCTACGATCGACATCAGATCCTGGCTCGGTTCTCGCTTCTCGCAAAATCTAACAAAAATGAGCAAATTATGGGCTCCCAAAGCTCGTCTGCAAAACCAAAAAGCTCATTGGAAAGGGGCTGATTTTTTTTTTTTAAATGGGTTGACATAGTGCTCACGTCAGCATTTCACTATGTTAAATTTGATGGTCGTTTGATCGTAGCCAAAACTTCACCTCCCTATGCGTTTTACAGATGATGATGTCATCAGATGATTGTACTAAGTGACTAGACGTATGGATGAATACGTGTCATTGTATGTATCAAACTGAAATATGCCAAGTGTCTATATGGATCCGATGTGGAAATATAGAAAATCTGCGTGGCATTGATGCGGCTTTTGACATGTCGCCTGAGTTGGCAAATTCGTACAATGAGTGCGCTCAATTGGCCAATGACGTGACACGACATGGTCGGTCTACATGTCGGGCTGAGGTGGCAGAGTCCGATGAGTAATGTGCCACCACGTGTCTATCTGTGTGTCTTTTGTGCAGCTGTGTGGCAATGGTGCTAGCGAAGCGTAGAGGCAAGAGGCGGCCAGGATCGGTGGAGTTGCGCTGGGGAGGAGAAGCCTGATGATAATAGCTCCTAGAAGTTGCCAAGACCAGTGGGAGGCTGGATAAATAACGCAAGTCCAACGGGGCCTCCAAAATTGGGGATTGTGGTACGGTGTCGGGGGTATAAACCCCCCCCCCCCTTCCCCGAAAAGAAAAAAAAATATTGAAAAAAGATTTGAAAAAAAATTTACAATGCCAAAAATTTTTTTGCAAATTTTATATAATAAATATTGAAATAAAATTATATTTGTGGATTTTTTTTCTAAAATAATCCGTACCGTACAGCCTAATAGGCTAAATTTTTCCTCCAAGGCCTGAAATTCACTTTTCACCGAATATAGGCAAATTTATACTTGATTTTCATGGAAACGGTCTCTTAGACACAATGGCGAGATCAAAATAACCATAGGATGCCCCCAAAATATGTAGCTCCCCAGATGTGAAAATCAAATGCTCCAAATAGACTACTCACTGAAGCCCCAATGGCTCTGATACCATGTAAGAATTTGTCAAATATAGACAAGATCTAGAGCACATTGAATAGCACAAAAGAGAGACAATATATTTGATAAGAATAAGCTGTATTCTAATCAAGATGCAAATACTATCATCTAGATCGTTAAAATTACATACAATGTAGATGAGACTTCTTATAAAGGCAAGACCATACAAATATATGAGCACACGAGCATGACATGTGGCTCAATGAGAAACAAGGGTAGGTAGGGGTAGGTAGGAGAAATAATAAAATATTCCACAAGAGGTGGATCACCCACCAAAGGTGGAATGTAACAACAAGATAAGACCACAAAAGGTGGAATTTCTCGTACATGCATCATCCCTATGTGCACACATCCCTAAGTGTCTCTGTAGCGTCGTAAATTGTACGCACTTGCTAAGGCAATACAATTTCACACCTAGTTTAGCACCCGCCTTGGCGTGGTTTGCATTTTGCATTGCATTTCCCCTTTAGCACTTAATTAATCAAATTAATTAGGTCTAAGGTCCTATTTCATCATCCTTCACATCATAAAGTCGGGCCCTTTCGTTAAAGTGTGCCCCTTTTCATGTTATTCCTCCAATACATCATCTAATCAAAAACCCTAATTAAGTCCTATTTTGAACTTGGGGGCTTGATTTCGGGGGTCAAAACATCTCGAAATCACTTGTAACTTCGGGATTCTCTCTAAAATCATCGTATCTGACGGCCCTGAAAATTTGGTGAAAAGTTGCCGGGACCATGGCGCCCGGAGTGCACACGGTCCCAGACATTTTTCCCAAAATTTTAGGAGCACGATCCAATCATAAAATAAAGCTTAACCCCAAGAAATTGGTGGGAGATTCAATCTCTAGGTCGGCCAAAAGACGAAATTGCGACCTAGGGTTTCATACATAAGAGCTCTCTTTCTTCATTTGAAGGGATCGGAATTTTCATATTCAGCGAAAGAGCAGATCTTGGAAGACTTCAACAACATTCAACATCCCTCTATCAAGCATTTATCAATTCCATTCATCCATTTAGGGCTTGGAAGACATTGAAGAACAATAGGAGATTACCGACTGAAGATTGGCTTGTACCCCTCCCTTGGGGGTTGGGTATGATTTCATGTTGTTTTCATGTCTTTGCATAAGCTTCAATATCTCATTTATTCATGCTTTAGATCACTTTGCATCTTGATTTAGAGCATTTACATTATCATTTACAAGCAATTAGGGTTTACTTTCTAGGTTGCTCTAGTTTGCTTGCTTGCATTTTAGATCTTGCACACACACAAGGTCTGCACACACATTACTTTTACAATACAACTTGGCTATTCGTAGAGGTGGAAATCACCGAAGCGGGGGTTTGACTAAGGCAAAACCCTATATAGCCGCCCAAACACCTTTTTCAGATACAAGTGCAGGTTTCGGGACTCGGACGACGCCGCAGGTTGCAGATCCGGGAAAAGCAGGTCGAGACAGCACCCCACACCAAATTGCAGAGCAAAATACCAGGACAGGGGCGTGGGGCGCCGGGCGCCTTGGTCCCTGGGACAGAGGTGCTGGGCACCCTGGTCCTCCTGACAGACAACATTTCAGACAGCTTTCCAGAGTGCAAAACAACAGTTTCAGGTGCAGTTCCGAGACAGAATCAGGACAGTGGCGCCCGCGCCCCCATCCCGAACATTTTCAGTCAAATTTTGACTCCGAGTACGCATCTGCATTCTTGTTTTATCCTTGTGTTTACAGCTTTCCATTGTTTAAGTTCAATTCTGCAAATCTTGTTGTTAGCTCATACTTACATTTTAGGGTTAGGAATTGAACTTGCATAATCTTATCTTTCAATTACAACAAAGGAATAGAAATCCTAATAGGTAGCCCGTGGCTCTCTCTTTCACAAAAAGAAGTAGCCAATTGTGTGATACCTCTAGGCTCTTTCGTATTCCGTAATGTGTGTCAAAAGGTAGGATTAGGGCATGATAACCTAGTCTCGCTTTTTCTCCCACACAGTCTCATATCCAAACTACTATGAAATCGATTACCCTAAGTCAACTTAAGTAAGGTGTAATTATGAGGAATAATTTACACCAACATAACCATACCATATTTATGTCTTAACCCTAATTAAATTATTTAAGTTTTGATTGTTGGATTGTTGCTTGGGTAAATATTGGTTTGAAATTGTGTTGCGGAGATACCAAATAAAAAACTATGTTTCAAAAACAATAAAACTTAAAAAAAATTATGTTTTGGATTGTTACAAGGAAAAGGCATCTCTCAATTTAATGTAAGATTATTTTTTATTAAGAAAGCAACGTTAACTAGGGCGTTGACCCTTTACATAGAAAGAACTATAAGCAATGCCATAACAACACTAAAATAACACTAGAACAACAGTCATCCAAAGATCAAAAACATACGAAGAGTTTGGAATAACAAAACAAGGGGGATCCCGACCAAAACAAAGACCAAAAAGAAAAGAACTAAGGGGCCAAATTGCAGACCCCAATCATCTCAATGACCCTATTTCAGTCATTGTATAGAAATTTATAAAGCTCTATGACCTCCTCCTTATCCGCATCATCAACAATAGTGCGCTCCCACAAGAGGGAGAGAGTCAACACCAAGCTATGCAACACCTGCAGACAAAACTTGTTAATGCTAACAATTTGATTATCACACACATCCATCTTGCGTTTGATCTCCTTTATCTCTTCTCTGATGGCCTTAGCATCCAGGAGTGGCCCCAAGCTATCAATACGCTTCAGAAGGTCGTGGACCTCACTGCTAATGTTCTGGAGTTGCTCAATGGTAGGGATCCCCTTGGGAATCTCTTCCTCCTCCATGTTATCCTCCTTATTCTCCTTCTGATTGATCAAAATATCATCACCCAAATTCTCCTTGTCATCCTTGGTAGTCACCGTTTCCTTAGCTACATCGTCCCCAGGGACAATAACATTGTGGGATCCAGTAGTGTTAGTGTCCGGGTACACCATATTCATAACCTCATCAGGGTCCACAAGGTTAATTTGGTCCACAGGTTCCTCAACAGACGTAACATTACCAACACCAGTAGGGGACCCAAAAATACCTTCCTCAATCCCATGCACAAACACCTTAATATCCTCACCACCCACCGACCCATACAGAACACCCCTGTACATAACATCCCCATCCCAATGTTAAATTGTCATTACAACTAAAAAAAATGAGTATTAAATGTTAAAAAAAGAAAAAGAAAAGTTACAACCTCTTTAAAAGATTTGATGTTTTCAATTGTTGCTTGGTAAAGGCATTCTTGTGATTACTCACTTAACCATCATTGTTTAGTTTATTGCTTTATTGAGAATACTTTTATTCCTTCACAATTTTTACATGATATTATGTGGAATAAAAGGGTTTAAAAGTATTTGTTGACATTCTCAAAATAAGACTAAAATGCAGGAATAAAACCAACGATGCTTGAAAATAAAAAAGATAAAAGAAACAAAGTTATTCAAAAAATTGAAATGTGAGATGGATAGTTATTATGTTACATGTACGAACATTCACTTCCTTAGCTTCTAAGAATGCTCTAAATTTAAAGAGAAATGAAACCATATGACTAAGAGTTCTTAGTTAATCATGCATCCCATGACTAAGACTTCCACCCGTGGTGGTAAGTGCATTATTCACAATTGTGAGTCAAAGTGGTGCGTCTCATTAAGAAAATCTAAGAAAAATCTTGTACATTCATGAAAGGAAAGGAAATTGTTTATAAACCATATTTCTCCCATCAAAATTGAGTGCTTTCCAAGCCAATTTTTTTTTTTTTCTAAAATTATAACTTGTCATGTCCATTACAAAACACTCTTAGCCATAAAAAGATTGTGAGGAAAAATATTAGAAAAATCTAATTTAATTTCCTTTGTTCTAAACCAAGAAATAGCTGCCGGTAAAATAAATAGTTAACACAAAAGAAATGAATATCATTTTCATTGTATATTTATACCATATCATCATGGTACTTCAATCCTTGCTTTTAAAGGGATGAAATCCAATAGGTGTACCCTTAACCCAAGGAGGCAGATGATCCATCGATCCAATGCTTCATGGACTAAAGGTATAGGGAAGTAGCTTGTAGGAAGATAAAGTAGATAAAATGTCAAACACGACCAAAGTGTTGAAAATATTGCCTAAAAAGAGTGCAAGGAACAACAATAATTACCTCAAGCAAAATAAATTGTAAGTAAAAAATACCATGGACATAAATAAGGGTAACAGGAAAACCCTTGAAGTGGAAATTTGTTGCCTATATCATCAAGAAAATTCACGTCTAAGTGCTTAAAAAATTCCCCGGGAATTGTAAACAAAAACAAGGAGAAAATAAGGGTACAGGATTCACACTCTAGATATAAACCATTTTTTTTTTTTGAAACGTCTTTTCATTGGTTACATACGTGGTTATAAAGTTTTTTCTTAAATGCTTTATCATCGATTACGATATTTTGAATTCAATGGATTCAAATTCTTTCACCATCTTTCATTTTAATTACCAACTCAACTCTTCAAACATGAGAATGAATGCCAAATTTACTCAAAATTCAAATTGTTTACCAATGCTTTTGTTGCCATTGTAAGAAGCCTCTCAACTTAATAACTCATAAGTACAAGGAGTTAGCCATGCCAAACATCCCTCAAATGAACCCTTTAGAGCTAACTATTCATATCTCGGGATGCATTTCTATGATAATACTTGGAGCATAAAACGTTATACATTTGAAAATAAGAATGCAAAATACCTTTAAGATGATAAACCGACAAGTAGACTAATGGTGGAGAATGAGTAGGATAACCAAGTCATCATGATTCAATCCAATGACAAACTGCTCTTTAGGTCCATCATGAACTCATGACCATATCTAGTTGTAGGCTTCTCGATCTTCCTATTGAAAACCTCCAAAAGAGTAACTATCTCAACAAATTATATCCTTCAATATTGACATGTTTGCCTTCTTTAAATGTATCACAAGTGGGAATAACTAGTCTACAAAAGTTACTTAAGGATTGAATCTAGCCTAATCATACTTTCAAGTAATTTGAACCATAAAGAATAGCATAATCAAAGAACATAAGATCATTCTCACCAAGCCTTCAATATCTAACCAACTTTACCCACTTTTTAGACTTTAGAAATATATATATTTAAAAATCAACTAAAATTAAAATTATTTTAAAAATAATTACATTATTATTATAAAAGACAATAACTTGTTTTCTAATTTGCGACCTTTTGTCTCTAGCATCTCTTGTCTCTTTGTGGGGGTATCAAGTTTGCTTATTTTCTTCGCAACGACAAATAATTCATATGATGCACGTTGTTGTTTTTAGCCTTAGCAACGGCAAATCAATACATGCGGATTCTTTAATGAACACGCAAGAGTTGGGAACTAACGGGATCTGCAAAATAATGTTATAATATTCATTATTTTATAAATGTGGATCATCATTCGGTGTACCATGAAAATAAGGTGACTAAATCATATGCTCCCAAGGAAGGTGAAAAGTGCATGCTAGCCTAGGTATTTTTTTATATACATATTTCTCTAACCAATAGATTCCTCGACTTCTAAATAAATGCACTCATCTTTTATTTTTCTATATACACATTTTTCTATTATAAGGTCATTAAGCTTTTCAATAAGGATGATGGGCTACCGGATGGGGAGATAGCACTAAATTTTTTTCGAAAAATATGACTTTTAAAGACACTTCACATTTGAGTCATCACACTCCAATGAATATAATATATATATTTACAACTTCATATTCAAGAATAATATTTTTTATTTATAAAGTAACATTAATCAGGGTGTTAATCCTTTACATAGCCAAGAGCTATCAACAACACTTAAAAAACACTAATAGTTCAAAACGTCAAAAACATAAGACAAAGAGAGTTCAACAACAAAACAAGAGTACCCAACCCCAAACGAAAACAAAAAAGACCAACAACCAAAGACCTAAGGGGCCGATTGACGGACCCCAATCATCTCTATGACCTTATCCCAGTCATCATAGAGGAACTTGTGCAACTCCCTGGCCGCCTCTTTATCAGCATCATCCACACCAGTTCTTTCACGAAGGAGGGAGAGTGTCAGTGTAGAGCTATGAAGCACTTGTAGGTTGAACTTGTTGATATTGACCATCTGCTTGTCTTTGGTGTCCAGCCTATGCTTAATTTCCTTGATTTCCTCTTTGACTTCCTTGGTTTGCAGAACGGGTCCCAGGCTGTCAATGCGGGTCAATAGCTCACAAACCTTGTTGTTAAGGCCCTACAACTGCTCCACACTAGGGCTACCCTTAGGAATCGCTTCTTCATCCTTACGAATATCCTTATGCTCCTCCTACATGGGCACAGTCATACCACCTTCTTTTTCTTTTCCATCCTTGTTAAAATCCTTGTTTTTAACCCCATCATCCCTGGGAATCCTCACAATAGCCCGAGTTCCAAAATCCAGCTCAGATGCCCTTCAAACAATCGAGTCCACCATTTCCATAATCTCGTCCGGGTCCACAAGGTCAATTTTTCCAACAGGTTCCTCATTGTTAGAATTCAAATTCTCAGTCTCCATAGGGGGCCCAGAGGTTTCCACATCCATCACGTCCAAAGAGGCCTTGATTGCCTCTTTTCCCACCAACTCCTTCAGATTGCCATCGCCCTTGCCCTCATTGAGATCATCCTCAAAATCCGTAGTGTTTTGGGTTTTATCCTTCTTCTTAGTAGAGCCTTGGAGGCGAGCCTGCAAGACCTCCTTCTTCCCTTTCCCCTTTGTTTCAGGTGTAGGGTTTTCCTCTTCCAACTCATCAGATAAAGAATTATCAAGGGTAATTATTTTACGCTTCCCAGGGGACTTCCCTTTTCCCTTGTAAGAAATAGGTTTCTTATCCTTCCCGACCGAGGAGGAGGGAAAGGTGTGAGGAGCAAGCTTAGAAATGGAAAGTGAGGACGAGGGAAATTGGGGGGAAGCAAAAGCTTCAACAAAAAGATGAAACAAAGTGGAGGGGGCCAAACCACCAACAAAGGCCGCTAGGGGATGAGAGGCAGGCAACGGGGGTTGATTGAACATGAAATTCTTGGAGGGCGGGGGACAAAGACAGGTGCAAATTATAAAGCTTGTAGATAATTCAACAACAATGTTATGTGAATACAAACATCTAAAAAGAATGACAAGATCAAAGAGATAATATGCAAATCAAACAATATCAGTGTTCTACACTAACATGCAACAAGTGTAAAGTAGGATCTCCTTCACCATTCCCAAACTTAAAGGATGTCAACATCTAACATTCTAATCAAATGAAAGCATGGTAGAAATAGATGTAAACCTTGCATACTAAAGGTTGATCAAACAAACCAATCATTCTCGCAACAAAACAAAATATGAACAAAGCCGCAAACTATTTCTTCTACCTCTACAAACAAATCCTCATAACTAGATCTACAACTCAAGACCAATGGCAAGGAGAACAATGAAAATCCATGAACCATTCATCTTCTTCTTAACAAGTCTTTAAAAATTTTATAATCAAGACAATACTCATATGAGGAGATAAGATACTAAATAAAGAATGCATCTGATAATTAGGCACACAATAACTCTTAGATCATTTACTTGTTGAGTAGACCAAAAATGGGATACAAGATTGTCTCATGAACACAACACCAAGTAATGAAAATCTTATGTTTAGGTGCATAATGGATTCAAATCCATAACCAAGTGTAGACTCGTCGTTCTTTTTACTAAAATCCTTGCTAAAGAGTAATAATATCAACACATAACCTTCCCAAAGAAATAAGAGATTTTTGAGCCTCACCCAAGTCTCCCTAGTATCCATGAGCATCCACCAATAAATCCATGACATCTTCAAATGCAATCTTGCAAAATCATGAAACTCCAAGAAAATGATTAATACTCAAAACCAAAGAGATCAAACAAGTCAATTGTCAAATTTCCAACTATGGAATTAGGAACACAAACATGACATCATGATTTACCATCTCCTCAAAGGAAGATCATATGCTCTAAAGGACATCATAAATTGACACCTCATCAAAGACTCAAGAGTCTCCCATGGCTAACCAAGATGTCACCATCTCCAATCACATGAAGATAACTATCCATCATTAAATGATGAATCTGGATCACTTCTAAAGTTCTCATTGAACCATGTAACCAAGCTCTCTAGGAATCATGATAACCATTTCCTGTCAATAAAACTCAAGATGTCAATGAACTCTCATTGTAGATGAAACAAGATCCAAGTACCCATCCAAGACACCAACAAACATTGTAGAAGGCCATCTATCTTTTAATAAAAAAATATCCATGCTCACTACATACTGCAACAACAGCTTAGAACCAAAATCTTGAAACTTGTAAGAAGATAGAAACACATTATGTGGCACCATAAAGCTCCCACTAAAAGTGAGATCAAGTTAAACCATAAATTACTATAATAGATTCAAATAAATAACTATATCTGGTACCCCCAAAACCTTTTCTCACTACAATCAACATACCAATGTAATAATGGCAACCAAGAATAAGACCTACCAAGTAGAATCCACATCGATAACATGAAAATAGAGATAATTAAGCATGACATATGGATTTCAAATAATCAAACAATAGGATAAATGCTAGATCTAATTTGCCAAACAAACCCCCATAAGGGAAACCATATATCAATAATAACCCTCATCTAGAACACTCTAAATACAATCTTATAACATATCTACATACTATAGATTTTAGTTAACATGTAAAACCTACAAAACCATCTTTGTAAATCTGAAATTCACTTCAACATATAGACATTCACATCAAACGTGTCATCTAGATAATGAAACAAGCATATATCTACCAACCCACAATTTTTGGAAATAGAAAAACTACCAAACCTACCAATTTGTCCAAGAGAATTTAGATCATAGAATAAACAACTGCACAACTCATAGGAAACTAGTGGCTAATCATTTAATGCTTTGATGTAATCATGGGCTAAAATCATAAACCCAACACAAGCACTTTGTACTGTAATTCAAAAGTAGGTGACTAGGGGTATAAAACAACACACCCAACATGCATACCATTTCACTACACATGATCACAAGGAAAAGTGACATAACCACCATGCAAGATGAGAGTAACATTTTTCCAAACTAGAGCTTTATATCACCACTATGCAAGAGGAAAATATGTGATCAACTCTAAGAGAAACATCCATAAGCTTCAAAAGCCCACCATATAAATCATTGAAAATATCCATTAGAAAGATTCTATTTCTTCTATTCTCATAGATCTATAAAACATTGTTAACACACAAAACATCCAGTGCAATCCACAAGCCTCCAACAATCTACAATTCCTTCTAACATATTTTCACAAGCTTGTTAGGCGACAAAATCAAAATGGAGGAATACCCAAAACCAAAATACCATGAATCCTTCACATGCAAACATGCAAGTATATGTAAACAACATGCAATCAACATGCAAATTCATGCAAGTGCATGCAACCCACATACATTATGTAGTGTCATAAATTGTATCCTCATACAATTCACACTCATTTGGGGCTCACTTTAGTGTTTCTCCCTTCATATCATGAACCTAACAAATTCTCCTCAAAAGAATTCCTAAATCTAGAAGCTTAGCACCTTTTAGGCTCTATGACCAAATTTTAGCCTAGGAGGTCTAGAGTAAGGCACCTAGCATCTTAGTTCCCTTGGACTATGGCACCTAGCACCATGGTCTAGTCAAAAGGGGCCCAAATTTGAGCCCTCCAATGGTTAGAAGAATTTAACCGGGAAAGTGCTCCTCGATGTTGGCCTTTTTAAAAATTTCAACATGTTTCATGAGGTTGAGTATAAAATCAAGTCTTACCCCCTTTTTTGAAACATCTCTTCATGAGCAATTAAATTTCAATTGATCAATCAAACAATCATTTTCAAGCCAGTGAAGGAGAAGCATTCAATTATTCAAGATGGCATCCACATTCAAGTTTATGTGTCTCCTCCATGAGTGAAGGCATGCTTGAATTTCCACCTAGCAACATCAACCTTTCATGAGGCTTTGAGGCAAGAAGATTAATAGTGCAAAGGTATAAGATTTCAATTCTATATTTCCTTAAGGTTTTTAACCTCTGCCCTACAAGGGTAAACTCTCTTTTTATCATCATTGTTTTAGGGTAGGCTAATTCCTACTCGGGGTTTGACTTAGGCAAGCTCCTAGACATCCCAACAACATTTTCACTCTCTTCTATGTGTAGGATTCTAATCTAGAAAATTTGGATCATAGATTTATAAAGTGCAAATTGAGACAAACAGATTTAGACTTTGAAGAAGCAAGAAACCTATGTCAATGTAGCTTAGCTACAGTGTCTGACACTTTCGATGAAATTTCAGGGAGATGATCTATAGTGCATCCTGATCCAAAATTTGTTCATGGGATTTATATTAGACACCTAGCCACATACACTAACACTTTTGGGCTCAAATTGCAAACACGGGTTCCTCTTTTAATTCCATTTCCAAATTTGTCTTTAGAATTTACATATGTGTCCAATAGATTGTTGTTCATGTTGTTTATTTTCAAATTTGCATCTAAAGCCCTAGTTATCGTGTTTTCTCTTTTTATCTTATCTAGTCATATCAAAAGTCAAAAGAGAATAACCAATCATAGCACACACCTCTCCCATGGTTCTATAGTTGGGCCTATTGATTATTCTTTAATGTATGTTGATGTGAATGGGTGTTATTCCTAGTTTGCATGTTTAGAGTAGTGAATCTCATTTTCATCATCTACATTTTGGTGAATCCAACAATGTGGCTTGCATGATTTCTGATTTGGATGTTCGAATCTCAGTTTGATTAGATATCATTTTCAGATTTAGAAATATTAATTGCTGAAATCTATCATTTCTATAACTCATTTAGTTTATTCAAGTGGTTAATTGATCATTATATTGTTATTTTGTATTGTTTAATCACTTGTTTCATTGGTAGTACTTGCACTTCATTTCATAATTGTATAAAAGACATTGAGAGCATAAACCAATTCCATTAGCTTTACCTTTCTTATGTATGAGTTTCATTACCCATTGTCTTGAATCCAATATCCTGATGAGAAGAAGTTATAGACTTTTTACATCCCACTTGTGCCCTAGATGTTTCTATGCTATATTAATGCAATGTTATTTGTGCCCTAGATGTTTCATGTTATATTTGAGTAATGTTATTTGTTCCCAGTACGATTAAATGATTCACAACTTTTATGTTGATGATTTGATATTATACATGATGGTATTAAGATGTTTACCTTTGTTGTTAAATAATGTGCAATAATCGGATTTTAGGCTAACTACTTGAATTGGCCAAGTGTGTGCAAGAAATAGTCGTCCTCTTAAAAGGTAGGGGAAGCATCATCAGGTTAGGAGATAGTGAAAGAGGAACTCTATGCCATCTAAAAACCCTAACCATAAATTGAATCAAGTTGTCTCACGTTGACCTTGTTTTTTGTCAACCTGTTGTGTCAAGTAACCCTAATTTGGTTTGAGTAGGTGTTTAGAGTTTCACAACCCTAGTCTTGGAATGAATGGGCAATCTCATGATGGCTGGGCAAAATTTTTGGTATGTTTTGCAATAGCAATGAAATGACTCCAAATTGGAATGAAATCAAAATGAAGGAAACCGTTTTCTTACGGGCATATTTAGTCATTTTGGTAATCCGTAGAACAGAATAATCATTACGTTTTAGGGAATAACTCTTCATCTGGAAAAATACAATATAGAAAATAGCTCTGAAAAGAGTGAAGAACAACTGGAATAATTTCCGTAGAAGCTCTAAGAAGGAGAACTTAGCTGCAAATTGGTAGAGGAAGGCTTACACGACTCAATTTCAAGATATAATCAGGTCATGTTTAATATTTACGGCTAGTAAGGATTTCTTTGTTATCCCTCTTTCTGTGTTTCAGTTCATTAAAAATAAGAGTTTTTAAATTATACATTGTGCATTATATAGTATGGATGTGAGTAATTCTTTTGATATCTAGAAAATATAAAACACAGTGCATTATATTGTATGGCTATGAGAAATTCTTTGATAGCTGGAAAAATATGATGCATTGTGCATTATAGTGTTCAGCTGGGAGTAATTCTTATTGACAATAGATAAATAATACACACTGTGTAAGTTACAGTATGGTTGTGTTTAATTCTTTATTGAGAATGGGAAAAATATATGCATAAATGCTTATCTAGTCAATGTAGTCTTGCCATATAGAATTGAGTTGGGACTGCAACCAAAACCCTCTTGATTTTTGAGGTGCATTCATATATAAAGTATTCTCTGGAATAAATAGATGAGCTGCTAAGACTGAAAATTTAGGTTAGCCATTAAGAAATGCTTAAAGTGGGTATTATTCTTCAGCTGTGTTAGCTACTTATATAATCTTGAGAATAATTTCCAGGGGTTGAGTTGTTAACTTAACTTAGTTCGATGAAGGAAAATAAGCTAGAATAGTTCTCAACACTCATAAATGTAGATTGGCATATTAAAAATTGAATAAGTGCACTTAAAGATTGTAGCAACAACAAGATCATTTACATTATGTAAAATGTACAAAAACATAGAGTGTATAGGAGAGCTAGTTGCTCTAGAGCTTATCTTTCCTTTCTCATACTATGTAAGGTTATTCAATTAAATCTTGAAATAATGGAATTAGAAAGAAACCAATACAATTAAACATAATATGGCCCTAAACTTCAAGATCGGTCATTATATTCAATTAAACCCAATATATGGAGAATTTTGATGGTTGTTATTCTTGTTTAGTTCATGTGTGGAAAATGTCACCATGTGTTATGTTTAAACGGTCATCCATATTTAATACCTCCAAAAGTGGACTTATGTCCTGTAAACCCAAGTTGCAGCCGAGAAGGGTGGAAGACTGACTTCATGCTTTGGTGTGATTGCAAAAAATTGAAAACCTTTGGCCAAGGTGATGCTCAAGTCAAGAGCGTCAGTCAGTTCAATAATCTAGATATACACCCCAGTCATAGGTCATACTAGTTAGGGGTAGCCTTTAGTGTATGATTGACTAGGGAATTGTGTAGGATTATACACCAGTCTCAAATGGTGTGAGTTCAACTTCTCGTTACCGCCCTATGAAGGGTCGGACCTTTCTAGTTAGAAATGGCACGAGGGACTAGCAAGTCCATGGTTGGACGGAAAAGCACCTTGATGATATTTTCCCTCTTCCAAATCATTGGTAAAGTTATGTAAAAGAGCTAAATGTGTATCTGGAAAAATGTAATCTCTAATCCTCTCTCCTTGTTAATTTTGAATTGATTGAATTTCATTCGTTCCAAAATATTTACATGTACATAGAATAGATCATGGTTCTATTACAAGTTTTCTATTTATTTCAAGTTTCTATTTCAATTTAATATTGTAGATATATAAAAAAAAGTTGCAAATTTTCTATTTCAAATGTTGTAAATTTTATTTGCATAGATTAGTACATGTTACAAGTCTCATGGCTTCTCATGGTTCAAACACTAAGGGTGTTGAGCCTAAGCTAATTAACTTATTCCCTAGGAGCTTAGGTGAATCGTCTTCTCTTAATCCACCAACTACCATGCCTAACATTAACATTATTAATAATCCTTCCCTTCATGCTTCTCATGATAAGGATGAATCTTGAAGTCAATATCTATTAAGAAATTAGAGAAGATTGACAAGAAATTAGAATATTTTCAATAATTTGTGAGTCAAGATCACTTGGGTGGAGAGGAAATCCCCTAAATTGAAGGATTAAGAAGGTTGATTCAAAATGATGAACATGGTGTGGATGTTTATGTAGTATTGCTCACATAGTGGATGAAAATGCTATGAAATTAGCTAGTTGTGTTGAAGTGCTTGGACATTCCACTCCTCCAAACCAAGGTGATATTTTCATGCCTATTCCTATATTTCTAACTAATGTGCCTACATATACATGTTCCATCATAGCTATCACTGCACAAAATGTTGATACTACACATGCTAGTAGTGGGGCGAATACTATAAATTAATATGCTTACATTCCACCTCCAAAAAATCTCTCATTTGTTTCTCAACCATCTCCTCCACCTACCTACCATAGTATTTCACCTACCTATCATACTATGGTTTCAAATCCTCCAATATTAGAGCCCAATTTTTCTCAATCCAATTCATCCACAAAATCCACCATAAACCACTTGTTGCAAAATATTTCATCTTTACAAAATAATTGGCTACCATAACCCAATCCAAATCCACTATTCCTACATATTCGACTGCTAGCTCACTTTTCATTAAGTTCCTTCATACTCCTCTTCTAGAACACATTGAGGTTCCCTATTTGGACAATGATAGACAAGGTGAACCCCAGACTCATGTGTAAACATTTTTCACTTTGTATAGTGATTTCTACTATAATGAAAGATTCCTTGCAAAAATATTCCCTCATTCCTTAAAAGATAAAGATTTGGAATGTTTTTTCTCCTTGCTTGATTACTCAATTGACAATTTTCAACAATTGGTTGATGAATTCATTCAACATTTTAAAAATAATATTGGCCCACAAGTTACTTTAACTGATTTAGTGCATTGCAAACAAGGTGTGAAGGAGAAAGTAACCGATTTCATTGGTAGATATAAACATTTGTATGCATAAATTGTTTAACCAGTACCTAAAGGTGTTATTCAAAGGATTTTTCTAGATAAATCTTTCACACAATTGTGCACAACACTACATAATTATCAGCTTCAAGTGAGTCAATATGAACCCTCTTCATGTTTGAATCCAATTGATGGGAATGAATATTCTCATCAAACATTTCAAAACTTTAGAAAATAAAACAAGATCTTTATCAAGATCAATGGCAACAATTCTTCCAATCATATTGATGCTTAGGTGACAACTACAACAAATCCTTTTATAGCTTACTTCGCTTCTAAATTCAAGCATCACAACTTCACTCTTTCTGAAACTTCTTCTCATTTATCTTATAGATACTTCTAAGCCATTTCCACCTTATTTTGATTCAAAATCCTTTTGTCAATACCATTGTTAACCCAAGAATGATACAAAGAAATATATCTGTATAAAACATGAAATTTAAGATTTTATTGATTCTAACACTATAGTCGTGGATGGTGTGAATGATAAAGGAATTAAATATGTGACATCAATCAAAAAATTTAAATCTTCACCAATCCTTTTCCTTCTTATTCTATTAATGTTGTTGAGCATAATGATAGAGGCTTTATAGCTATTGGTGATATATCTAATAAAACCAAGAATGTTGTGAGCTTGATTGAGCAACCAAAGCCTAAGTGTGAACCTTGCATTACCTTTGACTCAAGAGATACCATAAAAGCACCTAATGGACCATTATACATTAGTACAAAGATAAAAGACAAGATCTCATGTTGAGTGCTCAATGATCTAATATGTATGGTGGATGTTATCATGAAAAAATATATCTACATACAACAATTTCATCAAGATACATATGATAAATTTGATGTTGTGATTAAGGTGCATGATGGTTTCATTTGTCCCACTATAGTTTCCATTACTCTTCCTGTATAAGTTGATACTAAGTGCTTAGATGTTACCTTTCCCATTATCCCTACCTCAAATCAACTTCATGTGAAGATGGGACACCCTTGCCTCAATTCCATGAAAGATATCCCTTCTATCATTCATGTGTTTGAAGTTCCGTCATAATATGCAAGTTATAACGATCAATCATAGTCTTTATCAGTAATTAACTAATCGTGGTTCAACTTCACCCTTGATTACTTTTGACCTTAAAAATATCAACCTTTGAAACCTCGGGGTGAACTCACAATAATGGTTCCCACTTTTTTGCCACTTTTGACACTGAGATGTACATTTTTAAAATAATCTTCAACTTCCGAGAACTATAACTTTTAAACTATTAAAAATTTGAAGATGATGTAAATTAGTGATTTCTAGCATTTTGTTTGTAGATTCTATATACATTTTTTTCAAATTTTTTTGAAAGATTTTAAAATTTTTTTTCCATCTCCCTCGAAAATTAGTTTTTTACAACAAACTACATTTTTTAAGAGTGATGTGCCTTCCGTAACGCATAACTTTTTTTCTATAAATGATAAAAACTCAATTCTTTCGAATTTTGGTTTGTAACATCAATATCCAGGGCATGCATTTGGTTTTATAGTGATATGTTCAATATTTTTCATTTTATAAAGTTTTGAAGTCCGACTAGTCATAATTCAAACATAGGTTTACGTTTGAACACATAACTTGTTCTATATAAATCGAAATTCAATTTTTTTTTTTTTGTTAGAAAGAAGACATCAATACCAAGGGCATAGATATTTTTCAAAAATTTTTTGAATTAGTTTCTTATTTTTCCCAATTCGTTGAACAGAGAAGTTCATGTTCGGTTAAAAACCAACTTTTAATAAAATTAAAAAATCAAGAACATAATAAATTCAAAATATAACAAAATTATATCCGTTGGAAAGCTTGTTTCGAGTACTACCATCTAATATTTTTGGGTTATGAAGATTATTTCATTCGTGTACTGAACCAGAGCTCCGAAGTCATTAATTCTTCAGAACTCTGAAATTTTTTGGGAGAAACTTCCAATTTTGGGGTTTCGATCGAACACATGTTCGATCGGATTGGGTTCGCTTGAACCAAAAGGGGTTCGAGCGAACCCCCATTCGCTCGAACAAGTGAGCTCATTTTGGCACGTTTGATGTTCGAGCGAACCCACTCGATGTTCGAGCGAACCCAACTGAACAGTTTGGTTCGCTCGGACTCCCAGGGGTAGTCCGAGCGAACATTTGTAGTTCGCTCGAACATTGGCAAATCCGAAATTCCCACTTTTGCCAAATTCCTTCATTGGCAAAAGTGGGAACCAGCTTTGTGAATTCACCCCTCGTCAAGATGTCCTCTTTCTTTCCTATAAAAAATTCAAATCTAATAAGATATCAACATCAAGTAAACCTTTGGGATCCACTTCAATTGCTCTTCCTAATAATTTTCATATATGGATATGGAAATAATTGATTTGTCTCCACATCCTAGACTAGGACTTCTATTCCTCCTATATATTCTATGGTCCACCTCCCATTTATCCTATAGAGGACAAAGAGAGAAACATCCAACATCTTCTAGTTTCTTCTATTTCTCCTTTTTCTCCTAGAGCAAAGAAAGAAAAGGAACCAATGTTGAGTGATCCCAACCTTATTCTACAAAATTTTCAAGTCATAAGAAATGAAATCATAGTGCAAGAAAATGTTAAGAAATAAAATTTGTACCAAGACTCATGAATTTGATTCTAAAAATAATTATTCTCCAACATAAGCGAATCTTGATTTGATCCCCTTTTCCTAGCCTATGCCTAATCCTAGAGAGGAGTTTTATCTTGATCACCCTTGCCAAGGGTTAAATTTGTCGATGCAAAATGACTCTTCTTCTTCATCTCCTCCTTGGAGGAGATATCCTATTGTGATTAATATGGATGATTATGTTGATAATTATATTGAGAGTACTAATGATTCATATGATATGTATGAAGTTGTTGAAACTAATCATGAATTATCTTCAAGGTTTTCAAAATCTTTAACTCTAGTTCCTAGTAATTCATCATTAGAGCATGGTCCTTGTTTGAAACTAGTGAGAACTCCATGTACAATTCTAGTTGTGGCTCCTTTAGCATATTATCAATCATCTCTAAATGATTTTGAGCAAGATTTTGAGGTGGATGATTTGCTAGACTAGCTCACTGATGCATTAGATTGATTTGTGTGTTTACTTGCATGTAATGTGATCCCCCATAATGTGATTCTTGGCAGGTCTTTATTTCTATTAAGATATCTTTAGATTATCCTTGTTGCTTTGTTGGCATAAGGAAACAAAGGTATCAACCCTTTAATGGCATTCATGTATTTGTATCTCACTTCTTCTATATGTTGTATACATGTTGTGTCATAAATATGATCTTGTTATAAATGTGCTTTTGTGTTGTCTACTTGGGGATGATGCAAAGCATTGAGATATTTTTGGTTTCTTCCATGTTGACCCAAAAATGCTTTGTTATTCATCTTACCTGCTCTTCTTTTTGCAATATCATAAATATTAACCTCTTACAATTTTATACTCCTTTTTGAGCCCTTGCCTTAGTATATTCCTTGCTAGCTCTTATCCAAGCATATTTGCGACCTTTGTACTGCAAAAATATTGTCATATGATCACATGGTGATTTGGGTCTTTGTCCTAAACACCTAAGTGCACTTGAGCCATCCTTGATTCCCCCTTTATTGGGTGGGTGCACCCTTGTCCTTCCAAAGAAGGCCCATTTTTTGATATGTTGGTGCCCAATTCATGCTAGTTTATTCCCAATCTCAAGACTTTAATACAACCACTAGAGGTTTTCCTAATTTATGAAATACCTTGAGAACCCAATATAAGAGCATCCTTTCAATTCATATCGACATCCATCCTCAAGTATTCCAATCACAAACATATATTTTTCACCAACAATATTGAGCATTGCTGAGGTCATTGCATCCCACCATATCCTTAAAGATCTAAGCATTATGAAGCAACAAATTACAACAATCTTCATGCAATCATGTTTTCATGATTGATTATTTTATGTATTGTCATGTCATGTTATTGCATAAACACTTGTGATTACATTCAAATAGCATTTGCATCGTCACCATTATCAACTATGAAAAACTTGAGATATAACATTCAACCTTTTACTCCAAAACTTTCCATTTGACTTGGGGTTTGACCTAGGAAAACCCTTATCAACCCAACAACATTTTTCCCTCTTTTGTCTTCAAGTGACAAGATCTAAAGGCAACAATTATAGATCTGAGAAGAGGAGACTAAGATGTATGTGACCCAAATTTGAAGAACCAGAAAACCCTAGACAGTGGCAATCGGTGAACAATATCTAACACTTTTTCAATGAATTTTGTGGGAGACACTTATAGAAACATCCTAATTCCAAATATATCTCATTTGCTTGCATCTAACAACCTTCAATAGGGACACCTAACATCTTTTTCCAAAATGTATCAGTCCAAATTTTGGCCATAGGTTCCTCTTTGCTCCCCATTTCCAAATATATATTTCATTTTTGCATATTTGTTCTGAAATTGCCTTTAGATGTTGAAATCTATCAATTTCACATCATTATCCCTAAGTCTCACGTTCAATTTCTCTTTCAACTCAAACAAAAATGAAGAGTTAAATCCAATCTGTGTTCAACCCTCTCATTCATAGATCTAAGGTTGAACCTATTGATCTTATTCTTACCTTTTAATGTATCTTGGTCGGAAATAACCTTGGTTCCTTGTTTACTTCATTATAATAGTGAGCCCTCTTATTTTCACCCCTACACTTCCTTTGTGCTTATAGTTACACTACCTTTGGGGGTTGAGGTCAACTCAAAAGAATAATACTTGATATACATGATTTATCAAATGAATATAGGACCCCCAGATTGTGGATCCCTGATGTGCTCTTTCATGTCTTATTACTCTCGCCTTTGATTTGCCTATGTTTGGGAGAATTTCATTGTTGTGATGTGCTTTTATTTTCAACGTATGTATGCAACCATAAATAAAATTCTCCTAGTAAGGCATACACAATCATTTCAACACAGGGATATATACTTTACTATATTTAGCACTATGTGCATACACCATGAAGTTTGGTTTGTACACTTTGATCACATTTTATGATATACTTTTTGCATACTACAACACCCATTTTGGAGTCACATTTTTGCATTACTTTGCAAGTTGAGGCTTTTTTTTGTAATCTTAGTGTTTGGTTCACATTGTAGCACCCATTTTGTAATCATTTTGTTGTCAAATTATCTAGTAAACTAAGGTTTTACTTTGTAAGCTATAGAGTCAACTATAATTTCACACCTTGCTAGACCGGTTTGACTCTCCTTTCTCCAACATGACTCATAGTAAGCAACCCTTACTAGACTAAGAATTCATGTATCTTCTCTTCTCTTCTCTCATATGGTTCCTAATAAGTATCGCTAACTAGATCTAGAAGTCATATCTCTTCTGTACTCTTGCATGCTCCATGTGTGTGTAACATGTGCTGATCATGTTGCTCCTTTTATCTTGATATTTTATTCCAATGAGATCCTAAGTCCTTGGGAGCTTGGTATTTTCTTGTCTCTTTAATTTCTTGGTAAAAGTATTTTCATGCTATCTTGTACTTTACTAAAAGTATGCTCATAAGTTCATACTCTCGCTAAAGTGGGGGTAAATGTAGTGTCATAAATTATATCCTCATACATTTCACACTCATTTGGCGCTCAACAATTTTCTATCCCTTATGCCCCTAAACCTGACTAATTTTGCTGAAAACAATGCCTAAATCTAGAAGCTCAACACCTTTTAGGCTCTCTAACCAAATTTCAGCCCAAAAGGTCTAGATTAAGGCATCCAACACCTTAGTCCTCTTGGACTAAGGTGCCTAGTACCCTAATATTGTGCCTAGTGCCATGGTCTAGTCAAAATAGGCCCAAATTTGAACCCTCTAGCAATTGGAAAAATTTGAGCGAGAAAGTGCTCCTTGATATCAACCTTTTTTAAATTTTCAACACATTTCTCAAGGTTGAGTATAAAAGAAAGTCTTACCCCCTCATTTTAAACATCTCTAACATCCCTTCATGAGAAATTCAATTCCACTTTAGTGATAAATCAAGAATTCCAACCAATGAATGAGAGATCAAGACTTCAAGCATTCAAGATGGCATCCATGATCAAGTTTATGTGTTTCGGCCTCCATGAGTGAAGGTATGCATGAACTTCCACCTAAAAACATGAACAATTCATGAGGCTTCGAGGCAAGAAGATTCATAGAAAATATATACCATTTTAATTATGCATTTCCTTAAGGTTTTCAACCTCCGCTCTACAAGGGTGAGCTCTTTTTTTTATCATCATTGTTTTGGGGGAGGTTAATTCCTACCCAAGGTTTGACTTAGGAAACATATGTATACAAACCAACACCATTTTCTCTCTCTTCTTTGTGTAGGATTCAAATCTAGCAAATTATATTACAGATTTGTAAAGTGCACACTGAGATGAATAAATTTAGACTTTGAAGAAGCAAAAAACCCTAATCAATGTATCTTAGCTACAATATCTGCAAATTTTTTGATGAAATTTTAGGGAGATGGCTTGTAGGGAAACCTAATTTGGGATTTGTTTATGGAATTCACATCAAACATGTTTAAGATAATAGCACCCAAGCACATGTATCATCACTTTCAAACACAAATTATAGAAACATGTTACTTTTTGAATTTTGTTTCTAGATCCAATTTCAAAATTTTCATATTTTTTATGTAGCTTACTGTTCATGCTAATTATTGTCAAAATTGCATCTAAATCCCTATTTATTACATTTTCTAATTTTATCTTATCCAATTGTATCAAAATTTAAGAGATAATAACCAATCATAGAGTCCAACTCTCCCAAGGATCTAAAGTTGGGCCTATTGATTATTATTTAATACATATTCCTCATTTACATTTTCACACTAGTAAACCCCATTTTCACCATCCACACATTCCCAGACGAGCATATGTGAGTGATGGGAACATGGTCAGCTTTGAAGCAAAATGTTAGGAAATTATTGGAAATTATCAGTCTATAATCCAATGATAACATTGATGAGATTCAAGGATTAAACTATATCCAATGAAAATTTATGATTTTATGCAAATATCAAAATTATGTTGCCTTAACCCATAAAACCATTGAGCTAATCATCTTCTTTTTCATGTTGAAAATAACCAATTTAATAGGCTTAATAAACCTATTAAAGGAGCATAAAACATCATGGAAATGAACATTACTTCACCATAAGACAACAAATATAAGGAATCACATAAATCAACCAAAAGAGAATCTCACAACACATAATTTATGGGGAGAAAACCTTGTGGAAAAATATCCATGAAGAGAGGTCAAGCATGTATTATCTTCAATAAAAATACTACAACACATTCACTTCCATCACTCCTATGTCCTTAAACTAATAGCGACTCATTACTCCTTCAACCTATAAAAATCCACTACATTCTACTAACCCAAGGCACCAATTTATAGAAGAGTTGGTGTAAGAAAATCAAAATTGATTATCAAAATAATAGGTAAATACCACCTCAAGAACCATATGTTCTCTTATTGGATAGACTAGAAAATTAGTTTAAAATAATTAATAATTGCATGACCTTCACATGGGCACCTAACCCACAACCAATCAAATTTGGTCAAACCAAAGTGCTCCATAACTCTTTTAACAACTCATTTCTAGAACATGCAAATATAGTCACCGAAATTTACGTGGTATGCAAAGGACATATGTCAACATGCACAAACATGCAGGTCTAGGTGGTCCCTATCCAAAAAGTGGATGCCTAGAAGGAATATTCTCCCATAATGCTTATTAATTATCACCAACAAGCATCCATCTCTATGGGATGCAATTAATTTTTCCATGGGCAATAGATAATAAATATTTTGGCTCTCATGTACTCTAAAACGCTTATCCTAACACCTTTCATGCCACAATTAACTTTTGTTAAATGCATCTTAATTCAAAATATGGTGAAGACTTCTTAAGATAGGGTCTGATTTTGAAAATAATTAAAGTTTAGGAAGTCAATATCCATACCCTTGATTCCCTTTTTCTTGAGGAAATGTTTACACCAACTACCATGTCTATTTAGGAATCCACTATATTGAAACATTCACATGCTAGTGAAACTCACTATTCTCCCCTTTATTTGGCTCATTGATATTATTTCCAATGCCCTTAGCATTGACAACAAATAAAATATATTATTACTTAGGTCTCTACTTGGTATTTCTACCTAGCCAATTAATTATTTTCCTACATCTTATTCATGGCTCCCTGTGTTGATTATCAAACTAAGATATTTTAATATTTTCCTACATCTTATTCATGGCTCCCTATGTTGATTATCAAACTAAGATATTTTAATATGACCTTGTCTTGTGCTCCTATGTATTACTTCTTGCCTTTATTTTAATTTTTCAATCTTTATATCATGTTTGAACTCACATTCACATAAAGGTATCCATTTTCTTCATGTATTGATATGGAAAAGGTGTTATCTTTAATTGAGATGTGATGCCCTGCAAAATGGCACAAGGTTAGTCAATGATAAAATAACACAAAAGACACAAAACCATTAGTGTTAGTTAATCAAAAACTAATCTACAAAGGCATACCAAGAGAGACACTAAAAACATGCTAATGTATCTAACTAAAGAAGCAAAGATAATGAGACATCTCCAACTGTCTCTTAGCATGGCCTTAGCTCCTTTCTCCCTTGTTCCTCTCCTCTCCAAGTTCCAAAATAGTGTAGCTCTCAGCAGCTTTTTGCACTATGGATGCTTATGGAGGATTGAGATTGTAGTATAGCTCTAAATGTAAATAAAGAAGCTAATGTTTAAGCTATTGATACTAAAATGATTTGTTTTATCCAAAATAACAAGATATTAGTTATGCTATGCTAAATGCTCTCTTAAAATGCCTATAGGTTAAATGCATACAATTTTTCAGGATCTGGATTATGAAGAAATGGGCTCTATTTATAGGGAAAATGGAGCAATGGATGGCCAGGATTGAAAGGTTTAATCAAGGGCCAAGCTTGAAAGTTGGGGATCCATGTGCACAATTTGCACCAATAAAATGGTGACAAGTGTCAACATAGGGTTGGGTTGAGAGAAGGGTTTGGAGGCATTAAATGCCTGAGGAGACTTCATGGTTATCTAAAAGGTAAGGGTCAAGGCTAAACTAAGATTACCCATTGGATTAAGAGTTAATGCAAGGATAAACCTTTGTGCAAATGATTAAGAGATAATCATGGTCAAAGCATTAAAGGCTTGATGAGACCCTTGGGTTGGATGAAGGTTGAGTCAAAACAAATGTTTTAACCATGTAGGAGGGTTTGAGTTAACCATTAATAGTTATTGGAGACTTTGGGGATTAAGTGGTTGAAAGTTGGAAACCTTCAATAGTTATCAAAGACTTTGAGGAATTAAGTGGTTGAAGGTTGAAAGCCTTTAATGGTTATCAAAGACTTTGAGGTTTGAGAAGTGACCTCTCCTTTGCTTAGGAATGTGACAAAGTTTAGAAGATGGTTTAGGCTAATTAGAAGTGATTAGAAGAATCTAGAAGAGGATTAGATTTGCAAGTGGAATTGGTGGGTGAGGGAAAATAGAATTTTATTAAAAATAAAAATTCATTTATTTCAATAAATGTGTGCAAGTTGCATTTGTAGGAAAATGCAAGTGGGGGGGGTTTTAAAATGATTTAAATAAATGTTAATTTATTTAAAAGAGGAAAAGGGGGATTTTAATTAAATAAATTGATTTTATTTATTTAATTAATTGGAATTTGATTTTAATGAATTAATTAAAATAAATTGAATAATTTATTTAATTAATAGAAGATTGTTTGGAGATGAATTAATTAAATATTAATTTAATTAACTGATGGCTAGTGGATTTTTAACCAAATAAATACAAAATATTCATTTAATAAAAATGAACAGATTTATGTGATTACATTTGCCCCTCTTTGAGACGGTGCGGTTTATCGCATTGTTTCAAAAAAAGAAAAACTAGTGTGAAGAAATGCCCCATAAAATATAAATTTAATGGGTGGGATGCCCCCTCAAGAGATGGGCCGAAATTTTTTGAAAAATCGGGCGATCTCTCGAAAAAGAATGAAAATTGGCAGGGTGTTAGATGAGAAGAAGTTGGGCATACGGGTGAAAAATAGAAGAAATCGGAAGAAAAATGGAGAAATGGGGGGCTCGGGAAGTTCACGGGGATCACGGCGATGAGCGGGGAGAAGTTACGGTGACGACGAAGGGTATAAATGGAGTGAAAGGGGTGAAAACAAGATCATTTGTGACCGCAACCATTTGAAAACCAGAGCTCTGATAGTGACGTTTGGAGGAGCAGAGAGCAGCTACGATACCGATTCCGATCACCGAGCATAGATTCGAGCGAGTGTGACGGTTCCAGCGCCCAGAGGACTACGGACCAGTGGTACGCAAATTCGAAAACTTAATTTTCATGCATTTTTGATAGGTTTTTAGCTGAGTCCAAGTCAAGTCGGAGCAAGAGCGTTGGAACTCTGGTTTTGGCGCTTTTGCTCCATAAACTAGCGCTATTGTGCCGCAATAGCTCGTTATTGTCCCCTTGTTTGAGCATGTTGTTTTTAATTAGCGCTATTGTATGCAAGTTCTAGCGCTTTTGCACTTCTAGCGCTATGGAGGGCTTAATTGAGCGCTATTGATTTAAAGTAGCGCTATTGTATAGCTGTTTTAGCGCATTTGTAGTTGTAGCGTTTTTGTATAGCTGATTGAGCGCTTTTGTTAGGGTTGTAGCGCTATTGTTTGGAAACGAGCGATTTTGTTGGTATAATAACGCTATTACCTTAGGATAAAGAGATGCCCCAGTTTGAATGAAGAAAAACTCCCAATGCCAATGATTGATGGATGGCGAGGTGAAGTGAGAGTTGTTTTGAACCATAGCAGCCTAATGAGACTTAGGTCATTTGTTAGGATAAATGTCTGTTGAAGTCTAGGTGGCTATGATTGCTTACCTGTTGAGACCCGAAGATACTTGATCAAAGTATCTGATAATAGTCTAGGTTTAAACTTAAGAAAGTTTGAAAACAAAACAACTGATAGTGATTGATGAATGTCTATGTGTAGGAGGATCTGCGCGTGTTGCAGTTACGTGAGCGCCATCCTGCGACACAGGAGTTGCGAGATTGATTGACGCAGTCAGAGATAGATTGTATTGCCGTGACTGGTTTGTACGAGGTGATGCACATGCTCGTGATTCGGATGAATCACGGATTGATCACAGCATTGGCAGAGCGGTGGCACAGTGAGACGTGCACCTTTCATTTGGCACAGGGGGAGATGACTGTGACCTTGGAGGACGTGTGGTGCATCCTTCGGATTTCGATTTGAGGGGAGCTGGTTACATATGATAGACCCTGGGGGACTCTTTCATGTCAGAGGATTTTTGATGAGGAGGTGTATATTGATGATGGGTCGATCACGTGGGAGGATATAGCGACACTATATAAGCACTTTCCAGCAGTTTTGTCAGGGATTGTGGGAGGTCTTTTGTGTTCAGACAGGCGGTCACATGGTTTGGTGGTGGGGTGGGGACAGGTTATTGAGATGATGATGACTGAGAGGACCCGATTTGCATGGGGGCCGTGCGTGCTGGCGCACATGTATCAGGAGCTGCATGAGGTAGTGTACCGAGGGAGGGGTTCCTTAGCAGTGGGCATGATGCTGCTACATATTTGGGCATGGGAGCACCTACCAGTGACCCAACCGGTGAGCCTTAGATTCCATGCAGTGGACCAGCCGTACATGTTTATGTACAGTGGCATGATGAGTCAGCCCCACTTGGGGAAGTTAGAGTGGTGGCAACGGGCATTGGATGACCTGGATGCAGTGATATGGCGGCCATACTTGGAGTGTGAGCCATGGGATGATGATGCAGAGGCACTACCATATGTATTTATGACTTGATTCCTCTTTGGGAGGACTGCATATCATGTGGAGAGACAGGTGCCTGGGCGAGTGATGAGGCAGTTCGGACGACAGCAGGGACTGCCCAGTGGATCTGGAGAGTATGCGCGGGTGATTCGAGAGAGGTATGCATGGGGTCCAGTGCTACCTTATGATCAGGCACTGGCAGAGTTTCAGACACTGCAGGCGAGGCCATGGGACCTACGACCGAGGGTCGTTGATGCAGCTGTGTCAGATGAGTATACACAGTATCGAGCGGCACACCCGATCCCACGGATATCGGATCTAGCAGAGCCGATCCCAGCGTTTGAGGATGAGAGGGGATGGGGACGGGGACGAAGGAGGGCAGGAGATTGAGGTGATGGAGGAGGAGGAGGAGGAGGAGGAGGAGATGGAGGAGGAGGAGGAGGTGGAGGAGGAGGTGGGTTGGGGTTGCAGAGGTAGCGGAGAGGGAGAGGTGGACTACCTCTACAGATATCATAGGGACCATTGGTACAGAGGAGAGTTTAGCTGAGTGGGAGAGGGATGGAGAGAGAGATCCGATGGATAGAGGAGATGGGACTACTGGAGAGGGTGGTGCAGGGGAGACAACAATGGATACTAGGGAGGGAGCCACTGGAGATCTGCGGGATCACATCATAGTACGCTTGCAGACACGGATAGAGGATTTGGAGGCAGAGGTGGCAGCTAGGGATGTGCAGCTATTTGCACGAGAGTCAGAGCTGACGGTGGTGCTGCGGGAGAGAGATACTTCGGTGGAGAGATTGGCTGAGCTGCAGGAGAGAGTGCGGGTTGGAGTAGGAGCACAGGGGCCTACAAGGGAGGTGATGAGGCAGTTTGGACGAGCACAGGCTAAGATAGAGTACTGGCGGGGTTTATATGAGCAGGTTGTGCCAGTTAGCCAGCGAGCTCTTAGCTATTCGCAGATGCGGCAGGCTAGATCAGAGCGATCGCAGAGGGCGCAGAGCAGTGGGGGTGTGATGGGTCCTTTGAGGCAGGAGAGATCAGGAGATGCAGGAGGGAGTGGGGATTCGATGAGGCCTCCACGGAGAGATGGATCAGGTGGTGCAGGCACTAGTGGTGGAGCAGGTAGAGGTGTTGGGACAACATTGGGTCAGAGCGGCATTTGAGAGAGCATTCATGCATACATGTATTTGTATCATTATTTATTTTTTGGATTGTATCTTGGATGGCTCTTAGTAGCCGATTTTGTAGACTTCATTATACTTTGATATATGAGATGGTATATATGAGGAGATCCTATATTGTGGTGATATGCATTTGATGTTTATGGATGTTTATGTAGGATGATGAGTGTTTGCTTAGATGGATGTGTGTATATGTATGCATTTTGATGAGATGTTTCTTTTATGCATGTGTTTATGATGATTTATGATGTGGGATATTGACATATGAATGCAGGTTTATATGTGTATGATGTATTTGATTTTTGATGTAATGCTTTATGTATGTGATGCCATGATGATGATGTATGCTTATGAGTTATGAACAGGATTGTGGTGTTTCCTTTTGTAATGATATAATGATGAGATGATTTATGCGATGAGTTAATGCAATGGTTGAATGATTGATTTTATGGATGGATATGCATCTAGATGTGTTTTTAGATGAATGTAATATGGATAATGCCTAAATGAATGTGTATGTAAAATGGATATATATATAAAATGGGATGAACCAATAGTTTGAAACAAATGGATTTGATGATTCTAAATGCGTAAATATGTTTTAAGTAAGAATGATAATGTGATGATACTATACCTTATGGTTTGTTTAATAACTACACCTTAATGCAATTAAAAAGAGGATAACGAATGCGATGTGAAATGAATCCTAAAATGAGCATAATAAAATACTTTAATAACTGGATGAATGAATGCAATTTTTTAATTTATAAATGAATGTATGCAATGATAAATGATAAAGGATAATGAAATGATGATGGATAATTGACCCTAAAGGAATGCCTAATAAATGATTAAAAGTAATCAAAGACAATTCGATCCTACGAATGAATCTAATTATTTATGATGGATGCAATGATGCAAATGATTAAATAAAAACTAATATCACACATGAATTATATGCAATATTAAGTTGGAAATGACAGGAATGAACTTAATGCAAAATGCACCTAAATGCAATGATGATATGACTATGAGGAATGCAAGGTTTTTGAGACTTTTCATGATGCATTGATGATGTATCAGAGTACTCGGTCATGATTGTATCCAAGACCAGCTTTATTGGTCACTTTTGCATGTAAACCCTACATATGAATGAATGAATGGATGGGTGATATGCAACAGAATGCAAGATATAAACAAATGAGATGGAATGACGATCCATAGTGCTCTATTTTCATCATTGAGCTTTAAAATGTTGGAAGAGAATACAAGCATCTTGACATAATGTTTCAAGATGACCTGAGTATTCCTTTCATGGTTTTTATATAGCAAGTTAATACAAACGACTTGATATAAGGGTCAAGTCGACCAGAGTATTGCTTGCGGAACAGACAAGGATTATCTCCGTTCATGCATGACTTGGATCGTCCTCCTTGATCTTAGGCTGATCATATCCTGAGACAAGTGCATACTGTACTAAGAAATAAAACCTTTATCCAGTTTGGATGAGGAGGAACAAAAGAATGAGCATTGTACCTGCAAACAAATAGTATATACATAAAAAATAAAGAATAAGGATCCTTGGTAATGGTTCATGTCCATATGGTCGAGGTATATGCTGTAGTCAGCAAGCCGTAGTGATCTATGACTGCATTTTGCACAAGATCGCGTAGCTTGGTGAACTTCCCACGTAGACACCATTAGTACATGCCCCAGAACTTCATCGGAAATAATGTGCAATCGATATAAAATAAATGCTAAAAGATCCCGATACAGATAAACAAAGGATTGTACTCACAAAGTAACCAAGCATTTGATAGCTTAACATAATTTTCTTGTCAAAGAAAACGTCATCTTTGTCTTTGTTTTGATAAGGAAGGATGCATCCTTGTTGAAGACAGATTTGAGTGTGCATGTGGATTGTGTGGTTTGATTGAGAAATGGTCATTGTGTGAGTATTATGTCAATGTTTATTTTGGTATCTGTATGGATGAGTATGTACAAAGTGTTGCCATGTTTTTGTATGATTTTTCAATGGTTTTGTGATGTTTTTGGACTTTTGTGGAACGGTTTTGAATTTTTTTGGATTTTGTGAGACATTTTTTAATGTTTGTGGATTTTGTGAGACATTTTTGAATGTTTTTGAATTTTGTGAGACATTTCTGAATGTTTTTGCCAATGAATCACCAGTAATGTAGAATCCACTTCCATCATCTAGATTTTAAGGGTATTGCCCCCAAGTGTAGACATGACTATGATAGAGCGAGATGCAAGATGCATGAAGTACTTTCTCTTTGTTGTAGATCAAATAGCAAGCCATGATTAGATGGATGGATGGATGTGTGTATGAATGTGATCACAACAAGCCTGAAAGATACTAGAGCCTTTGTCTTTTACGAGTGGCGCATGTTTTCCAGGTTTTCACCATCGCACTTACCCAAGGTGCCACCAGAGTGGTTGTTCACCATTTGGATGCATGATTTTTCTTGAATTTTTTGAATGTTTTTGGATTTCTTCAGGACATTTTCTGAATGTTTTTGGTATTTTTTGGTATGCAGGGGAGCCTGATGCTCTGTTCAGCTTAGGTATAGAACCGTTTGAGGTGCATGCTGTTGATTGGATCTGCAAGCGGTTCTCCTTCTGATGTAGCCAACTGATATGCCCCGAACCCGAATACAACAGTGACAACATATGGGACCAGCCAGTTTGATTCAAACTTGCCCTGATGTTCTCTCTTTGGTTGGTTGTGAGGATTCTCTCGTAAAACAAGATCACCTACCTCAAATGTATGAGATCTAACTCGGTGATTGTAGCTTCTACTCATGCACTGCTGATAGGCTTTGAGATGATTGTATGCAGCTTGTCACTTCTCATCAAGTAATTCTAAGTCCTGAAGGCGTGATACTCTATAGGCTTCATCATCGATGAGATTATGCAAGGAAACCCGTAAGGATGGTATCTCGACCTCAATAGGTAAGATAGCTTCAGCACCATAGACCAATGAATAAGGAGTTGCACCTGTAGGGGTTCGAATGCTAGTTCGATATGCCCATAGTGCTGGATTCAATTGAACATGCCAATCACGGCCAGCATCATAGACTGTCTTCTTTAGGATCCTCAATATGTTTTTATTGGATGCTTCGGCTTGACCATTTCCTTGTGGGTAATAGGGAGTGGAAAAGCGGTGTTGGATATGAAATTTCTCACAAAGTTCACGGACATCCTAATTTTTGAAAGGAAGATCGTTATCTGTGATGATAGACATGGGCACACCATACCAACAGATGATGTAGTTGAGGATGAATGAGGTGATCTGCTTGCCGGTGACTTGGGTAAGTGGAACAGCTTCGATCCACTTTGTGAAATATTCGATGGCGGTAATAATAAATTTATGGCCGTTGGATGAAGATGGATGAATTTTACCCACAAGGTCAAGGCCCCATTGACAAAAAGGCCATGGTGTTGTGATTGGTTGCAGTTCCTGTGTTGGTGCATGTATCAGGTCGTTGTGAACTTGACATTTCTTGCATTTTCTGACAAAGTAGTAGGAATCCTTTTCCATAGATGGCCAATAGTATCTAGCTTGCATGATCTTCTTGGCTAGTGAAGGACCACTTGCATGAGTTCCACATATTCCTTCATGTACCTCTTCCAAAACCTTTGTTATCTCACCTTGTTCCAAACATCGAAGGAGAGTACCATCAAGACTACGTCGGTATAGGGTTTCAGCAATAATGGTATATCAAGCAGTTTGATGAATGAAGGTTTTACATTGGTTATTCGATTGGTGGGGAGGAAGGGTGTGATCTCGGAGATAGGTGTAGAACTCACCATACCATGGGGATTCAGAACCAACAAGGTGACATATCATTTCGGATTCGGGGATATCATAAGCGGGAATCCAAAGCTGTTCTACCAAGAATTCATAGCGTGTTGAATTCTGTGGAAGATCTAGGAGAGATGCGATAGTAGCCATAGCGTCAGCAGCTCGATTCTGATCTCTTGGTATCTGCTCAAAAGTGATAGTAATAAATGATGTCTTTAGATTGTCCACCATTTGCTTATATGGCATGAGTTTATCATCCTTGGTCTGATATTCATCTGTTACTTGTCGAATGACCAGTTGGGAATCACCATATACTTGCAGTTCTTGTAATTTCCATTGTATGGCGACTCTAAGTCCTGTGATCAAGGCCTCATATTCTTCTATGTTGTTTGTGCATGGAAATATGAGCCTGTAAGACTTCAGGATGCTATCACCTTGAGGTGTGATAAACAGAATGCCTGCCCCCGAGCCGTGCCTAGTGTATGAACCATCAAAGTATAGTTTCCAGGGTTGTGTTGTTGTGATCATGAATATCTCTTCATGTGGAAAAGTGGAAATGAGAGGATGATCGCCTATGAGTGGTGCATCGGCCAACTGATCTGCAATAACTTGACCTCTGATAGCTTTACGATCCACATACTCGATGTCAAATTCACTTAGAATCATCACCCATTTGGCCAAGCGACCTGTCAATGCTGCTTTGCTGAGTAAATACTTGAATGGATCAATCTTTGCAATGAGTTGCACTTTATGTGTTAACAGATAGTGCCGTAGTTTAGTAGTTGTTAGGATTACTGCTAGGCAAGCTCGCTCAATAGGTGTGTAATTGAGTTCATAGCCCACCAGTGTGCGAGAGATGTAGTAAACAACACACTCTTTTCCTTCTGCATTATGTTGTGCCAGTAGTACACCCAATGCTGTACTTGTTGCTCAGATATAGAGTAACAACGGTCTACTTGGATCTGGTGGCATCAACAATGGTGGATTCATGAGATAGTCTTTAAGCGTCTGAAATGCTTGCTGGCATTTGGCATCCCACTGAAAGCAGATGTTCTTATGTAGCAGGTGTGTGAAGGGGTGACACTTATCAGCCAATTGTGCAATGAATCTTCGGATGGATTGAAGTCATCCTTGTAATGTCCTGAGCCGACTGATATTCTTTGGAGGTGGCATGTCCATGATTTCCTTAACCTTTGTTGGATCGACCTCAATACCTTTGCTTGAGACAATGTATCCTAGAAGCTTCCCGGAGGTCACTCCAAAGACACATTTCTTTGGGTTGAGTCAAACATGGTATTGTTCCAATCTATCAAAGATTTTATCTAAGATGTGGAGATGTCCTTCTCTATTGAGTGATTTTGCTAGTAAGTCATCTACATAATCTTCAATCATAGTATGCATCATGTCATGGAAGATGGTGGTCATTGCTCTTTGATAGGTCGCTCCTGCATTCTTTAGACCGAAGGGCATTACATTCCAACAATATGTGCCCCATGGACATGTGAAGGCTGTCTTATTTTGATCTTCTAGTGCGATCTTGATTTGATTGTATCCTGAAAAGCCATCCATGAGTGAAAGCATGGCATGTCCTGCTGTCAGATCTACTATGATGTCGATATTTGGTAGGGGGAAGTCATCCTTAGGACATGCCTTATTCAGATCTCTGAAGTCAGTACAAATGCGGATGCCCCCTTTGGTTTGCCGACTAGCACGATGTTGGAGATCCATTCTGCATAATCAATTGGCCTAATGAAACCAACATCTAGGAGTTTCTTGAGTTCTGTTTTGACTAGCACTGCAATCTGGGGATGCATCTTACGAAGCTTCTGCTTGACAGGTTTGGCTCCTTCTGCTATGGCGAGGTGATGCATGACTAAATCAGGATCAAGCCCAGGCATGTCTGCATATGACCATGCAAAGTTGATCTGACGCTTTTGAAAGAACTCTATAAACTTAGGCTGTTCCTTTGGAGTGAGAAGAGATGCCAGATGTATGAGATGAGGATTTTCAGGAGTCCCCACATTGTATTCTTTGGTTTCCTCGATGAGAATCATTGATCATTCCTATTGTGTGCTTGCAGGGAGAATGTCAAACCCTTCATCCTCAGGCGCCTCAGAGAGGTTTTCACCGTTGGATACGCTCTTTCTTTTTACTTTTGTCGGATCAAATAGTGCCACAGTGTGATTTTCACTGGAAGATCCATGTTTTATTGTTATATTTTTGCAGTTGAAAGGTTTGGCATCTGCCCCGAAGTATGCTGCGCTATAAAGTTCAATGGCGAATCCAGCTTTGTGATCTCGGCTTGGTAGGTTATCCCTTAATTCCAAAAAGTCAATGATAGCCTCATCGTTTTGGAAGAAGTCAAGACATGGGGGATTTGGTTGGTTCCATTCGATGAGTTCAAGATGGATAATGGGCATTACTTCATCGATTAGGTTAAGTGCGTTAGATGTATCAGTGAGGGTTAAGACAATGTGGTGAAGGTTGTTGATGGTATTCTCCCTGTCAGAATCAGGCGTAGGATGAGACATAGGGTCTGTGGAAGATGTTTCTAGCTCAGGTACCCAAGTGGTCTTTATCTGTGCTTCTCTGTAAACAGGGATGTCTTTGCGTGGCGGAGGTGGTGATGTGTCTTCCTCATCTGAAGTATTAAGCTGTACAAAATCAAATTCCCACTCATGTGAGTCGGTCTCTGAGTCACTTTCTAGCGTCCGATTACTATACCACACTGGGATGTCTTTTGAGTTAAACACTGCAGGTGTGGTTGGTTTATGTACCTTTGTAGTGATCGGTGTTGCAGGAAGTTTGATGGGGATTAAAGAATCTGATATGGGAAGGATCAACAGTGGTGATTCAGTGGCTTCTGCTGGAACTACTGGTGCCATAGATGTTGCTGCGGGTTCTGATACAATTGTTGCTACGAATTGTTTTATTGATGTGATGGCTGTTGCGGATGGAATTACTGGTTCGATTGGTGGGATGTTTGGTATTGTATATAGTTGCGTTGGGGTTGTGAGCCTCGATGGGGCAGTGGGGATAGTGCTTGATGCTGCTTTGATAATAAAAGGTGTCCTCTTTGTCGTAGGCTGACATAATGGTTTGCTGGGTTGTCCTTTGAATTTGAGTTTAGGAAATATTTCTTTCTCAAAGCCTAGGCCTGTATTACCTTTGGGCTTTAATTCTGGCAGCAGAGGTTCATGTCGTCCTTTTTTGCAATATCTTAAAGCACTCTGACCATCATACCCCATTCTTTGCATAATGAGGAGGCCTTTACCATACTGATTCGTAGGAAGTGTAACTCGCGATATATCAGTGGTGATGGGATCTTTATAGATCCATTCCGCTAATTCCTCATCTTGTGTCTCTTCCTCTTGACTCTTTCCAAGGATGAAAGGCGTCAAAACACATGCTGGCGTGATTAGTGGTTGCTGGAGTAACTGTTGTGGTTTACCATGTGTTCTAGGAGAAGTGGGCATCTGTCCCACACAAAAGAGTTGACTCAAGTTGTATTCCCCGGGACCTTCCTCTGCGACTTTCATCTTAAGCTTTTCTTGCTTGGGTATAGTGGTGTTTGAACTGGCAAGAGAGGTTGGACTTATATATGATGTGGAGGAAATGGCTTCTCTATTATTAGGGACAGTAATCTCTGGTTGATGGTTGATATTATGGCAATACGCAAAAGGATTTGTATCGCCCAGGATTGTGATCTCTGTACCGTTATGTGGGAACTTGATACATTGATGGTAAGTAGATGGAACGACTTGCATGACATGTATCCAAGGTCTTCCTAACAATAGATTATAGGGCAGAGGAAGGTCCAGAACCTGACAGATGATGTGTTTTACCACAGGGCCCACTCAGATTGGAAGTACCACAACTCCTTTAGATGAATGCTCTGCATCGTCATAGGCTTTGATTGTGATCTTCTTACGAGGATCCACTGATTCTATTGCATATCCCAATGTTGTGACCAACTGTAGTGTACAAATGTTTAGACCTGCTCCATTATCTATCAAGACTCGCTTGATCCTGTGTTGGTTGATAAAGCCTTCAATGTGTAGCGAAGCATTATGAGGTTGTTGGAAGGAAGAGTTGTCACTTTCGGAAAAAGTGAGACAAGGTGATGACTTTAGATTTCCAACCATGGCTTGAAATTGGTTTGTATTCAGGTTTGCAGGGACTGACGCCTCTTAGAGTGCTTGATCCAAGATTGTTTTATGAGATGGCAATAGGCGCAATAGCTCTAAAATGGATATAAGAGCAGGCGTTTTGTCTAATTGTTCCACAAGATTGTACTGCTTTGGGATGGAGGTGGTGCCTTGTGGAGCTGCCTTGATGGTGACCTTGCCACGACGTGTAACAATATTGCAATTTGAGTTGGGATTTCTGAAGGTTATAGTTGCAATTTGTTCACTGGGATCATACAGATGATTTACAGTGTAGTTATACGCAGCCTATGTATAATCTATGGTATCAGTGCCTCGCCTGGAAGTGGAAGGACCCCTTTGATTTGGTGATGGAAGTGGATTTTTGAACATCATATGATCATTATTTGTTGTTTTTGGGTCATGTCCTTCAATTTCAATTTCTCCTCGGTCAATAAGATCCTGAATAAGATCTTTCAATCGGTGACAATTACTTGTCTTGTGCCCTCTTTCTTGATGGAATTCACAGTGTTCAGTATCTCTCCACCATGCCGATTTGACTTGAGGCTCATAGTTTGATAGCTTAGGTAGAGTGACCAAATTTTGAGAAATGAGTTGTCGCAATACTGTTTCAATGGGTTCCCCTAAGGGAGTGTATGTTCGTTTTTGTTTTTGCTGACGAGGTCTTGGTTCATCATGAGATGTGATGCGACCTTGATTCGAAGGGACATTTATGTTGTTCTGAGGTGGAGGATTTTGTCCTGCAAATCTAACCACAGGTTGTGCATTTTGGATAGTCCGAGCATCCACAACTCCATCATTGACGATATTCTTGTTTTTGTTCCAGAAGTTCGGTTTATCACTATTGAAGCGCAGGCGAGGACCATCTTTTGGTTCATTAAATATTTTGATGAGTCCTTTCTTGATGAGTGCCCGTTCACACTTCAAACCTTTGGTGATCATATCGTTAAAAGAGTCTGTGTCTTTGACATCCAGGTGAAATTCCATTTCTTCGTTTAAGTTGGAAATGAATATTTCCACTAGTTCTCATTCAGGTAACTGAAGAGAACGTCTGCTAGACATTTGGCGCCATCGTTGCAGGAATACTGAGAATAGTTCACCTGGTTTTTGTTTGGTATTGCACAGATCAGCCATGGTGATGTCGCGTTCAATGTTATGAGAGTAATGAGCTAGGAACTTCTGGATGAGTTCCTCAAATGTTCTTATGCCACCTGATAGTCGAGAAAACCATGATGTGGTTGCTCCTCCTAAGCTTTGGGGAAAAAGGCGCATGAGGTATGTGTCTTCATATGCCACTTCGAGGCAAGCGGAATGAAATTCTCGGACATGATCACGAGGGTCTCCCTTTCCTCTATATTTTTTGAATTTTGGTGTTTCAAACCCACGTGGAAAGGGTGGCATATAAAGATTCCTATCAAAAGGATAGGGACATATGTCGTTAAGTGAGAATTGATTGGTCTTAACACCACTATGAAGTTGTTGGGCGAGATTCTCAACTTGTTGCCACAACATCTCCATTTCATTTGGAGGAGGAGGTGGTGGGTTACCTTGAGGAATGTTATATCTGATGGAATCTCTACCTCTTTCCTCTTCATGGCGACTTTGTCTGTCTGATGCTTGTCTTAATTGGGAAAGATCAAAGTCAAAGGGGAGTTTTGCTCCTTCTTGAGCGAGTCTTAAGAAGTGAGCATCCGCATTGCTCTTGAGTATTTCATCAAACAATCTGTTAAAGAGAGGGTTATGCTGAGCCCTTTCGATTGTTGCAGGAGTGGGAGTACTTGGGTTTTCGTCATCTGCATTTCCTCCAAGTGCTTCTTGAAATTCATTGAGATTGTCCTCTTCTTTTGCTTCTCTTTCTATGTCACGTTGCCTTGATTGGGATCGGGTTTGAGCCATTTTGTTTGCAAGTTTGTGTTGAAGTTGATTGAAGATGATGATGAGTTGTTTGATGAAAGATTGATGATTAGTGGATTGTGTGGTATGTAGATCTCTAGTACTCTAAAGTAGATGTAACCGAAAATTCCTTCTTTGAATTGCTTGCTTGTTTGATAAGTTTGCTGTGATAAGGTGTAGAGAAATCTGAGATGTGTTACAGATTTTGACTACCTAGCAATGAGAGGATTCACTCATGAACTAGTTTTAACCTGCGTACATGTGTCTCTTAGGATGAGCTTATCCTAGATGTAGAAACAATCTAAAAAGTGATGTGATGCGTTGGATTTAAGCAATATCTAAAAAGGAATCTTGGGACAAGAAGCTCTTAATGTTTTGAGAGTTGGAACGGATTGATGGTGAAGTGATGATGTATGAGTAAGATGATGGATGAAAATGTTTTCAATCTTTCAATAAAAACTTTGTGTTACAAATGGGACAAACTCTACCTCTTCCCTTTTGGGTGTTGGTGGTATTTCTCGAGTTGTGTTGTATGTGATACAAATGTTTGGGAAGAAGTTGGGATTAATCTATCCTCCTTGATTTTTGTGATAACTCAGAGCCCTATATTGCATAAAACCTCTATGGTTCAATGATTCAAAATCAAATTCGTTTGTTTTGCCTTGAAGGTAAAGACGCATGTGACATAGAAAGACTCTATGTGAGACAAAGATTTTTCTATTTATATAGAAGAACTTCCTCCTTTTGATCAAAGCCTTTGAGCTCAATGGTCTTCTTTTTAAGTTGATATTCTGATGATGCTTCTTCTTTCGTAAGATGTGAAGAATGGTCATAAAATTTGACTCTTTGTTGTTTGTACTTTGTTTTTGGTATTTTTGGTTATTTTTGAGAAATGTTGGATGAATACTTTGTTTTTGGGATTGATTTTCTGATTTTTCTTTGACAAGAAAACAAAGCAAGCACACAAACACAAGAATGTTGCCCCCAAAGACACAAATGAGTATGGGTCTAGATCAACCCAATCCTTGGACTTGTATATGACCCTTCCTTTAGATGTGTTTTAAGGTGTATTTCCAAAGCCTGAAGTCGGCTCAATTTGCACTTGGTCTTTAAAACGAACACACTTCAAACACTTTTTATCCCTAAGGTCAAATGGCCAGTTGTGATAAATTTAGCCCACATCTTGATATTTCTTCGACTTTGGTACTACATACCTTATGAATCCCGCCGTGGCAGGTAAGGATGTGATATACTAAGTCTTGCACGAGCATAACAAATAGATGATCCCTATGATGGGGGAGTCACCACTTTTATCAAGCCACAAGTGACTTTTCAAAAAGCTATGTTTCTACTCAAGGAAATATGTATGGTGAGTATCTTGGGAGCAAAACCATCTATGCTCTTGCACTAAATTATATCTCAAATATCCTCAATCAATAGAACGGGTGGGCTACTACTTAAAGGTGTTTAGTCATGTTCGATGTTTTTGGACATAAGTTCATTCTGCAGTGACTCACTTAAGAGCCTTGTAACTGTTGGTGGGGCCCATTTGTCCTTTCGGCCAGTTACACTGTAGGAACAGCTATACCCAAGGCTACAACTTTCGCTCTCACCTGATTTCTATAGCGGCTTGAAGGATTTACCGCTCGAGGTCATTCCCAAGAGTATCGATCCCTTGGTAGGCCTCTCTTAAAAAGATAAAATTTGAGTGTTACTAACACTTTTCTCTTGCACCTAGGACCACGAAAGCCAAGGGAGAGGATAGTGTGTGTTAGAAGTAGGTCCACTTGACTGACCTTTTGCACAAGTGTGCCAAGCACGAAAGACACTTGTTCTTTTTAATCCATCATTTCAAAATGTGGTCTAACTATTTGGAGATGTTGCTCCAACAGCCATGATGTTCTTTTTAACTTCAAAAGCAATGTGTTTTATAATCTAGAATTCGAAAATCCTTGTCAACTTAATGAAAAACACGTTTTGTTGCTTGAAGTAAAATTTGTTTGCAAAAATCAAAAACAAGTGGTTTGTTCTTTTTACTTGCCCAAAATTGAAGTGTGGCTTGTGATTTTTGATGCAAGGAAAGAAACTTCGTTTGTTGATTTTAAGCACCAAAAGGACAACTGACCCTAACTAGAAAGCAATATATTTTTGTGGTTGTCAAGTTTTTAAGCACCAAAAGACAAGTTTGTGATTTTTATGGTGAGTTGTTAACCAGCACAAACAAAAACATGTTAGTAAAATCAATGTTCAAGGGGGGCTTCCACAAGCCTAAGAATTTTCATTTTTGTGGTTACAAAGCGATTTTTACAACATTCTGTTGCAATAGCGCTAGTCTATGTTTAAACAGAAGCGCTAAAAGAAGGGTAAAACCAGAGCGTCAAAAGCGCTAAAATATCCTCAATAGCGTCAGAATAAGAACCAAAGTGCTAAAATAGAGTCAAAAGCGCTGAAACTTTTTCAATAGCGCTATTTTAAGAACAATAGCGCTAAAATAAAAAGTGTCGGTAGCGCTAAAACGGGTTCAATAGCGTCGAAGCACGACCTGTGTGACAAATTCAACAATCAGACATGTTAGTTAAAAAAAATGATATGTTTTTGGTGTTCGATTCATGTCAGGTTCACCAAATGATGCCCTGCAAAATGGCACAAGGTTAGTCAATGATAAAATAACACAAAAGACACAAAACCATTAGTGTTAGTTAATCAAAAACTAATCTACAAAGACAAACCAAGAGAGACATTAAAAACATGCTAATGTATCTAACTAAAGAAGCAAAGATAATGAGACATCTCCAACTGTCTCTTAGCATGGCCTTAGCTCCTTTCTCCCTTGTTCCTCTCCTCTCCAAGTTCCAAAATAGTGTAGCTCTCAGCAGCTTTTTGCACTATGGATGCTTATGGAGGATTGAGATTGTAGTATAGCTCTAAATGTAAATAAAGAAGCTAATGTTTAAGCTATTGATACTAAAATGATTTGTTTTATCCAAAATAACAAGATATTAGTTATGCTATGCTAAATGCTCTCTTAAAATGCCTATAGGTAAAATGCATACAAGTTTTCAGGATCTGGATTATGAAGAAATGGGCTCTATTTATAGGGAAAATGGAGCAATGGATGGCCAGGATTGAAAGGTTTAATCAAGGGCCAAGCTTGAAAGTTGGGGATCCATGTGCACAATTTGCACCAATAAAATGGTGACAAGTGTCAACATAGGGTTGGGTTGAGAGAAGGGGTTGGAAGCATTAAATGCCTGAGGAGACTTCATGGTTATCTAGAAGGTAAGGGTCAAGCCTAAACTAAGATTACCCATTGGATTAAGAGTTAATGCAAGGATAAACCTTTGTGCAAATGATTAAGAGATAATCACGGTCAACGCATTAAAGGCTTGATGAGACCTTTGGGTTGGATGAAGGTTGAGTCAAAACAAATGTTTTAACCATGTAGGAGGGTTTGAGTTAACCATTAATGGTTATTGGAGACTTTGGGGATTAAGTGGTTGAAAGTTGGAAACCTTCAATAGTTATCAAAGACTTTGAGGAATTAAGTGGTTGAAGGTTGAAAGCCATTAATGGTTATCAAAGACTTTGAGGTTTGAGAAGTGACCTCTCATTTGCTTAGGAATGTGACAAAGTTTAGAAGATGGTTTAGGCTAATTAGAAGTGATTAGAAGAATCTAGAAGAGGATTAGATTTGCAAGTGGAATTGGTGGGTGAGGGAAAATAGAATTTTATTAAAAATAAAAATTCATTTATTTCAATAAATGTGTGCAAGTTGCATTTGTAGGAAAATGCAAGTGGGGGGTTTTTTTAAATGATTTAAATAAATGTTAATTTATTTAAAAGAGGAAAAGGGGGATTTTAATTAAATAAATTGATTTTATTTATTTAATTAATTGGAATTTGATTTTAATGAATTAATTAAAATAAATTGAATAATTTATTTAATTAATAGAAGAATGTTTGGAGATGAATTAATTAAATATTAATTTAATTAATTGATGGCTACTGGATTTTTAACCAAATAAATACAAAATATTCATTTAATAAAAATGGACAGATTTATGTGACTACAAGATGTTATCTTTAATTGAGAGTTTGAGGTTTGATATTCTTTTGATTTCAAGGCTTTTGTCAATTGTTCATCATAATAATCCAATGGTCTATGGGGGCCTATATAGAGAGAAATAATTTGTTAATATCAATCCTTGAGATTAATAGATTCTAGCCAAGTCATTGTTGAAACCCCCTTTTTCTTTTGTTCATTAATATATGTGCATACAATTAAGCACCATGATATCCTGGTGATTTATGAGATGTAATTAGGTCTCATACTTTAAATAAGTAATACTGACCAGGGTGGTGTCCAACATGATTTGCAAATGGTTTTCAATCATCTTAATCTAATGAAAAAGGAAATGTTTATGCTTGGAAAGCAACACTATCTAGAAATGAACTTTTATTATTTGAAAAAAACAATAACTATAAATAATCAGGAATTTGTATTCTACAAAATCATGAAAATATGATTCACCAAATCACAATAAAGATGTGGATTAAGAATGATTATTCTGATTTGACAAATGAAATTCAAAGTTTTTTATTCTTTCAACATTAACTGAATTCATGAATTACGAGCTAACATTATTAGTTTTTGGAATGACAAAAGTTACAAAAATGAACAAAATTACAACTTAATAAGATGAACACTATGTAAGAAATAAACAGTGATAAAATAAAAATCACACAATACAATGATTACACGTAGCATAATTATCTCATAAGATGAGGTTAAGATAATAAAAATTTCTAACTCAAATTTTTCTGTAAATGTAACTACTTATATTTTGTTTTATGCTCCAAATTCCTCTCTTGAGTGGCTAGCTCAGCATAGGTTAAATCTCCTATGCACTCACCAGTAACATGCAACAAAAATTGAAAAATATTCCATATTTTAGTTGAAAAATGATAGATTATTGTATGACCAAGAAATTCAAACATTGTGATTCAATACTAAGCTTAACCATAAAAGCCCAAGAAGCACAATGAATTTTGAATCACAACAATGGAGAATTGAAATGAAAGCAAACTAAATCATAATGTAATTATACCTTAATGAAGCAAACATTTTCTTTGGCCTCAACTATTCTTCTCACCTTCAAAGCTTGATAGTATTGTTGCTCTTAGAAATATCTTAAGCTATATTTAGACAACGTTGGCACAAGAAAGATCAAAGACTATGGTTAGGAATGATAGATGATCATGATTACTTTTATAGATTTTTCGATATTAATCAATGTTTGAGATTCACTTAGAGGAATTGATTGAGAGTTAATTGACTGCATGACAAAATTGATTGATTGGTTAAGTGACTTCACTGGCTTGTTATGTGAATTGATGAATCAATTAAAGGAATTGATTGATCAGTGAAGTGGATTAATTTATTGAAGAACTTGAAGTGAGTGCTAGTTAAGAGGTGGACTTAATTGGTATTTAAATAATTAAAATTATTTAAATATGTGCATAAGAAGTAAATAAATCAAATAATGATTTTATTTATTGTTAGGAGCAACTTAGGAAAAGTGAATAATTAAATAAATTCAAGAATTTATTTAACTATAGGAGACTTAGCTAGCTAATTAAATAATTAAAATGGTTATTTAATCATGAAAGAATAAGGAATTAATTAAATAATTAATATTTTTTAATTAACGTGCATGATGGAAGAAAATTAGAATAATTAAATAATAAAAATTATTTAATTAATGGTGAAAAATGTTAAAATAATTAATTAATAAAAAAAATATTTAATTGATAGTTGAGGGAGGAAAATTTTGGATTTTTGAATTTGAAATAGAAGAGCGTAGTTAGTTTACTTAAATAATTAAATTATCGAATTAATTAATAGGAAAGTTAATAAAATGTTTCTTTGCATACATCAGAAGAATTTCAAGTGTCTACATTCTACCCCTCTTTGAGACAATGCGATCTGAGCATTGTTTTGAAGAAAAATTGCAAAAAAAATCATGTCCTACCATGCCCTAACTTGTTTGACGAGAATGAGCCAATATGCTTCCCCCTTTGAAAATTGGGCAAAACTTTTTGATTTCGAGTCTAATTTGTTAACAATGTTATTGTAGGTCTATAGATATGTTTAGTTCCAAAAATGGCTTCCATAGGTTTGTTTTATGTGATTCATGAGTCAAAATCCTCATTTGTGCATGTTTGATTTTAAAAATTTGAAGAGAAGGAATCCCTAGGAGTGGAGTAGAAAAGCTATGGTGGGAATTATAGAACATTATCACTGATCTAATCATGTGCAAACCTATAGACGACCTGCATAGATGGGTCCCCTGGTATGTACCCCTTTCACACTTTTTAATTTTGTCAATGTTTTGTAAAATTAGAGCCTCAAAATGAGAATATCTATTGGGGTGCAAGATGTTGCGCTACGACTGCATGTGGTTTCACCATAACTATGGTGAAATCTATGAAATCACACACTTAAACCAAAACTATCAAATATTTCTACACGATTGATACAAATTGACGCATATGCTTGGAATTACACTACAATTGCTTAGATTTGATGCAATGTTTAAATTATGTATCACATTTTAATTATTTCAATGCAATTGTTTGAATTGGTAACACATTTGATTTTGTTTAAACACATATATTTAATTTTACAACACAATTGTTTAAATTGAATTATTTGTAAAATGTTGCACCACACTTGGTTACTACATCACCAAAAATGCTTGGTAACATATAATTATGACCTTGTTCATAAAATGAATCGTCAAACTAGGTCAATTAGGTTTATGGGTGCATTATCATTGATTACGTGCCTTGAATTATTGTACGTATAGTTGTATCCTTTGTATACTCAAGAGTTTCAACCAAATTGTTGTCCATTGCAACATCATTTGATGCTCAAGGAGTGATGCACATTGCATGTGTTAGATTTAACCATACCACCTATATGCTCGAGATTAGGGCAAGCAAAGGTCTAATTATAGCATTAGTGGAGCGATGGTACTTCAAGCCCTATTATTTTTACTTGCCAACTGGAGAGGCTTCAATCACACTTAACAATGTTTGGCACATCCTTCATATCCCTATTAATGGATAGAGGGTCACATATGAGCCCATTGGAGGATTTATTTTCCTAGTGAGGTGTTTTGAGACCTTTGACTTAGGAATACAGGATTACAAGATCCATTGGGATATATTGGTTATCAATATGATCATTTGATTGTTGTAGTATATTTTGTTCTAGTAGGTGGTCTTGTGCCAGATAAACTTGGTCATGGACTCCCAATTGGTTGGGGTGAGGCTTTAGAGAGCATGATGACTCAAACCACCATGTATGCTTGAGGAATTTGTGTCCTCGCTATGTTTTATTACTAGCTTCATGATGTTTGCACTTTGCTTTTGATGTGTTTGGTTGGATGAATACTTTGTTTTTGGAAGTGATTTTTTTAATTTTTCTTTGACAAGAAAACAAAGCAAGCACACAAACACAAGAATGTTGCCCCCAAAGGCACAAATGAGTATGGGTCTAGATCAACCCAATCCTTGGACTTTTATATGACCCTTCCTTTAGATGTATTTTAAGGTGTATTTCCCAAAGCCTGAAGTCGGCTCAATTTGCACTTGGTCTTGACTAAAACGAACACACTTCAAACACTTTTTATCCCTAAAGTCAAATGGCCAGTTGTGATAAATTTAGCCCACATCTTGATATTTCTTCGACTTTGGTACTACATACCTTATGACTCCCACCGTGGCAGGTAAGGATGTGATATACTAAGTCTTGCACGAGCATAACAAATAGATGATCCCTATGATGGGGGAGTCACCACTTTTATCAAGTCATAAGTGACTTTTCAAAAAGCTATGTTTCTACTCAAGGAAATATGTATGGTGAGTATCTTGGGAGCAAAACCATCTATGCTCTTGCACTAAATTATATCGCAAATATCCTCAATCAATAGAACGGGTGGGCTACTACTTAAAGGTGTTTAGTTATGTTCGATGTTTTTGGACATAAGTTCATTCTGCAGTGACTCACTTAAGAGCCTTGTAACTGGTGGTGGGGCCCATTTGTCATTTTGGCCAGTTACACTATAGGAACAGCTATACCCAAGGCTACAACTTTCGCTCTCACCTAATTTCTATAGTGTCTCGAAGGATTTATCACTCGAGGTCATTCCCAAGAGTATCGATCCCTTGACAGGCCTCTCTTAAAAAGATAAAATTTGAGTGTTACTAACACTTTTCTCTTGCACCTAGGACCACGAAAGCCAAGGGAGAGGATAGTGTGTGTTAGAGGTAGGACCATTTGACTGACTTTTTGTACAAGTGTGCCAAGTATGAAAGACACTTGTTCTTTTTAATCCATCATCGCAATGTGATCTAACTATTCGGAGATGTTGCTCCAACAGCCATGGTGTTCTTTTTAACTTCAAAGGCAATGTGTTTTGTAATCTAGAATTTGGAAATCCTGGTCAACTTGATAAAAAAACACGTTTGCTTGAAGTAAAATTCGCTTGCAAAATCAAAACAAATGGATTGTGGATTTTATGTGCACCAAAATTTGAAGTGTGGATTGTAAATCTTTTTAGTTTGATGCAAGGAAATCAAATTTGTTTGTTTATTTTAAGCACCAAAAAGATAAGTGATCCTAACTAGAAAGCAATGAAATTTTGTTTGTTCAAGTTTTTAAAAGCACTAAAGGAAAATTTGTAATTTTTAATGGTGAGTTTTAACCTGCATAAACAAAAAAAATTGTTAGTAAAATCTACGTCCAAGGGGGGGCTTCCAGAAGCCTAAAATTTCCACGTTTTTAGTTACAAGGGGATTTTTACGACATTCTATTACAATAGCGCTAATCTGTGTTTGAACAGAGGCGCTATTTAACACAAAAGCGCTGAAAGAATGAGCAAAACAAAGGGGAAAAAGCGCTGAAAGTTTATCGATAGCGCTAGAAGAACTACCAAAGCACTAAAACAGTGCCAAAAGTGCTGAAATTTGGACAATAGCGCTATTGTAAGAACAATAGCACTAAAAGCATAAACGTCGGTAGCGCTAGAACATGTTCAATAGCACCAAAGCGCAACCTGTGTGACACTTTCAGCAGTCAGACATGTTAATTTACTTTAAAAAAAAGATATTTTTGGTGTTTTGATTCACGTCGGGTTCACCAAATGATGCCCTCCTAAATGGACAAGATTAGCAAATGATAAACAACACATAAGACGCAAGAAAATCGTTAGTGTTAGTCACTCAAAAAAACTAATCTAAAAAGGCATATCAAGAGAGACACTAAAAACCTGAAAGCATATTTAACTATCAAAGCAAACATGATGAGGCATATCCAAATACCTCCTAACATGCTCTTAGTTTCTTCTCCCTTGTTCCTCTCCTCTCCAAGTTCCAAAATAGTGTAGCTCTTAACAATTTTTTGCACTATGGATGCTTATGGAAAATTGAGATTGTAGTTGTAGACACCCAAAATTGTCATGTCTAATTAAATAAATATTTTATTTATTTAATTATCTAAGCCTAATTCTTCTATTAATTAAATAAATCTTTATTTATTTAATTAATTCATTTATCCTCTTCTAGCCTTATTTCTCATTTAAATAAATACATTTATTTATTTAAATTATCCCTTTCCTATATTAAATAAATATTTTATTTATTTAATTGCCCTACTTCTTCTATTAATTAAATAAATCTTTATTTATTTAATTAATTCATTATCTTTTTCTACACATGACACATGTCATTCATCTCTTATTTCCTACACTACCTACCCCTTTCATTATTTTGGTATTTCTTATACCTACCCTCTAATCCTAGCCGACCTCCTTTTTACACCTCTCAATCTTAACCCTCCATTTTCTATTGTGTCTTCTATTTAAGGAGATGCTTTCTTCATTACCAAACCCTAACTACTGGATCAATTGACTACACTACAATTCTACTTGCAACCACATTCCGTTCTTTGTTGAGCTCTTGTGCATACAAAAATCTGAGAGCAAGCATATCAAACAAGATCAATGGAGATAGGAAGAATGGAGATCAAAACCCTAGTGGACATGTGATGGTATAATCTTTGTGATTTTTGAGTTATTTTGCATTGTCTTAGGTTATCTTCATATGTTATGGTGGATCTTTGTTCATTGTTAGGCTAGGGTTTGGTGGTTGAATCCATTTTAGTCTTTCAATATTGTTGTTTATTGCTATCCATTTTCACCATATACATTTTGGCACGCCCGGTGGGACTCTTGTCCCTTTGCATTTAACATTTTTGTTGCAGATTTTGCATTTTTGAAGTTGCAGATCGGACGATTTCGACGACATTTTAGGTTTTTTCCGCGTCTGCGAGTGTTCGGATCGCGTTTTTGTATTTCAGAGGCGTCTGTGATATCTTTTATCGCGTCTGTGTTTCTGTCATTTTTATTTTTTGCAGGTTTCCGAAAGTCGCGTCTGTGATCCCGAATCGCGTCTGTGAACCATCTGATCGCGTCTGCAGAATAAAGAGGCGTCTATGTTCTAAAATCACGTCTGCGAATCACAGAACCGCGTCTGTGTCGGACAGACGCGTCTGTGTCTGGTATAACAGCGTCTGTGCATTCTGTTTTGCAATTTTTTTTTAAGTTTTTCGATTCGGGTTTTCGGATTTTGTACTTAGGGTTTCAGATCTGGTTTATTTTTGGCTAACCTTTGCAGATCTAGCTAACCTGGTTTGTGCAGCTTGCTTTGGAGGCAAATACGTTTTTGTTGAAGGCCCCTTTTCACAAAGTCTTTTTGGGTTTTCTTAAAATTTACCTAACTTGTGTGCTTGCAGGAAGGGGTTATCACTTGAAACAACCCAAACTACTAACAATTTTGTTGCAGGGCCTTAGCTAGGGTTTTGTAATTTTATTTGTGTGCCTTGTCTTCATAGCTTAGCAAACACTTCGATTGGTGCACTAAAATTGAACCATTGTCTTTTGTGTCTTGAGCAATAGGCTCTTTTTGTTTATTCTTTAGAGGGCCTGTCTTCCCGTGTGGTCATTAGGACTACTAGTGAGAAGAGAACGACCCAAGTGGTAGCAAAAGAAAAGCCATCTTCTTCCAAGCCACTATAATCAAATGTATTCATGGTGAAAACTATGAATAACGTGTGTTGATTAGTTCATACCGACACTATGTCTCCCCATAAACCCGTTTGATCAAATTTATTTGATCATTTGTAGGGCGTAACCCCTACCGGCTGGGAGCCTTCTGTATTTACAGAGCTGAAAGTGCCGCATGTATGGCCACACGAGCGGATGCCCTTACTAGCACCTCATTGTTTTAGATGCCCAAATCCTTCTAGTTGTTGAGGCAGGAGGTCGGACCTCTGGTAGCGGCCCACACACATACGGTTCTTAGTAGAGATACAAAGTTCGCCATGGGGAGTTTTCATGGGGACTGATGCTTGGCTGACCCGAGAAGTGAGTGCCGAGGGTGGAGCCAGTGAGGTCAAGCATCTAAGTATCCGCTCTGAATAGCGTAGCCTCGGGGGTAAAACCCCATGTGGGATCAACAATTATTGTCCTGGCCAACCATAAGAATTGTGCTTGACTTATGATAAACATTCAAACAATCAAGACAAAACAGCAAAACATTGTGTCTTTTGTGTCTTCAAGTGTATGCAAAAACTTTTTACATCAAACAACACACTTTTTGGAGTCTAAACAGTCTGCAAACATTGGGTCATCAACACTGTGTCCTCTTGTCACGAAAAACAGTCGAAAAATCAGATTTGGTCACAACAAAACAAATTCACAGATAGGAAAGATTGCACTAAGGTTACAGAAACGCGTCTGTGTCTGTTAAAACCGCGTCTATGTATGATAAACGCGTCTGTGAAGTACAGAATAGCGTCTGTGTTTTTATCAGCGTCTGTGTCGAACAGAGACACGTCTGTGTCTGGAAATCGCGTCTGTGAAGTATACAGAAGCGTCTGTGTCCAAAATTGCAAAAAACTGTTACAGTCCCAGCAAACATCAATAGGAAATCTCAGAATCACGTTTGTGTCAAACAGAATAGCGTCTGTGTCTTCAAACCGCGTCTGTGAAGTATACAGAGGCGTCTGTGTCAGGATTTGAAAAAAGTTTAACAGTCAAGCAAACAAAGAAATCAGTTTCGGCATACTTGAGCTTCCTAGGTTGTCTCTTCAGGTTTCATCTAGCATTTAGCCTGTTCTAAGGTCTTACACAGTTCATCATTGCTTCATACCTCATTTTACATTCATACTTGTCTAAACTTGAGTCAAAAGGTCACTTGCTTGTCCTCACTATACTTTGTCAACACACTACATACTACAACACTTTGTTAAGTGGTCCCTCATCAAGGTTTCTTACCTTTGGGTCTCATTTGGTCTTACTTAGAGTCAAGGTCAGCTTACCTCATCAAGAGAAACTATCCTCTCTTTGGAAGTCACACCTACTCTACTACGTACATACTTGGTCTTACACTTTGGACATTGCAAGTAAACTTCAGATTCATTTACACTCCATACAACTCTTGGTCTTACATACTCTTGTCATTTTCGTCTAAGACTCTCACATATTGCTAAACACCTAGTTCATGGTTGAAACCCGTCTTCAAAAATCTAGGAGAAAAGCTAAAGAAGCTCAAGGGTCCGTAAACATGAGTTCTTATGAGTATGACAATGATGTCTTCTACAATCCTGAGCACACTACATTACCAGACATGAATGTTTATAGACACAATCCAAATATGGAAAGCGCAAACGCTATACACAACGCTACACACAATGACAATGTTGACAATTCTTCAATACTATCAGCAGACATACAAGAATCTATAATGGATCCTCAATTCAATAGATTGGTTGAAGAGATAATGAGGAGAGATCGTCAATACTTTCTAAACATGATGGCACAAAGTGGAGCTAAAATACCACATGATTTTGACTTATCTCAACTTATGGAAAGTAGACCTTCACAACAAACTCAACCAAATAGTGGAGGACCCAATAATATGATGCCGGAGTCACCATCAGTTTTGCTTCAGAAACCAGCAATCCCACATACACAAGCTCAAATGCATGATACTTACACTCAAAGACCATCATGGAGGCCTTATGTTCAAACACATGCTCAAGATATGGGTCAACCAAGACAAATGGATACTCAAGGACTTCCTCAAAATTTTGACACAAGAAGACCTCATGCCAAAATTGGGGGCAACATAATGGAAAATGAAAGGCCCATTGAATATGGTTTATATACACAAAACAGATATGGGGTCCCTCAACAAGAAATTATGCCAAGTGCTCCATACATGTCACAACAATATAGACCTCCATATGGACATGTCTACGATCAGTATCATCCATATATGCAACAAGCTCCTCCTCAAATGGGTGTTTCAAACATGGGATATGCTACAAGAAATCCATCTCCTCCCAAAAATAATTTGGAGCAACAAATTAGAGATCTACAAAAGAAAGTGGAAGACATGGGCACATCAAAACCCACATATACTATGAGAGATATATGCCCTTATCCCTTTGATAAGAGCATTCCAATGCCTCCGTTTCCTCCGCACTTTGCAACGCCGAAATTCGACAAATATAGAGGGAGAGGAGACCCCAAGGCACACATAAGACAATTCTTCACAACTTGCATTGAGGTAGCGGCAGAAGAAACATACTTAATGAGGTTGTTCCCACAGAGCTTAGGAGATCAAGCGATGGAATGGTTTTCTCAATTACCTCCTGGTATTAAGTCATGGGGCGACTTGGCAGAGGCATTCATTCAACATTTCTCTTACAACATTGAAACAGATGTCTCAGTTACTACCTTGTGCAATACGAAACAAAAAGAAGGAGAATCTTTTGCGTCATTTTTACAAAGATGGAGAAACTTAGCTAGCAGATGCTCTTGTGAAATCCCGCAAAAACAAATGGTGGAAATGTTCACACAAAATGTTAACAAGGCTATTGGCTATGATCTCAAAAAAGCTTGTTTGTCTACATTTAAGGATGTCATTGAAAAGGGCCTAGCAACAGAAAAGGTCTTGATCGAACAAGGAGTTATCAAACTATTCAAAGAAAACAAAGAGGACTTTAAGGGAAAGGACAAACCAAAGTTTTGGAACAAGAACAAGAACACAGTTAATGATGGTGTTGTTGATGCCAACACAGTGAGACCAAAGTTCATCTTTTCTGGATCAAATTCTACCAACAATCAAGTGAACAATCAAACGGCTGCTAAACCACGAAGGAAGTACACTCCATTGGGAGAACCACTTGAATCAGTATTCAAAAAGCTTGTAGCAAACAAAGTGATCACGGTCCCAGATTTTCCTCCATATGAACCAAAGGTAAAACCGAATTGGTGGAATGATGATGAATATTGTGAATTTCATAAGAGCAAGGGTCACAAGACAAGTAATTGCCATCGATTGAAAAACATTGTACAAGATCTCATTGACAGAGGAGATATTGAGATTGAGGGACATTCATCTAACCAAGAGCATGAGGTGTTTAAGGAACCATTCCCGAAACATGACAAGGGAAAAGGCAAAGTCACAGATGATCAAGCCAATTACACCAGAACATCTTACAATTATGATTCCACTATTAATCACATCTCAATGGACAATCATATTTCTACCATTACTATCAAAAATAAAAATCCTGAGAATCCTCCTCAGCGACCTAAAATTGTCCTAAAAGGTGTGGGATCTTCGTCCGCATCTACCTCTGAATGTCATGTTACAACCCGTCGAGGTAAGATCACATTGCCAGGTACCTCTACTAAGAATACCAATCTTTCGTCAACTAAGCCTGAGTACGATCTTGTAGAGCAATTAGGGAAAACACCCGCACTCATCTCTATTCTTGAGCTCTTACGTATATCTCCTGCACATAAAGCTGTCCTTGACAAAACCTTGAGAGATACTGCTGTCCCTACTGATCTGAACGTGGATCAGTTTCAAGCCATGGTGGGATACCTATCCGTTCCACACTCCCTCACATTCACAGAAGCCGATGACGCCTCCATAAGTCAGCCTCATAATGCACCTCTACATATTGAAGCCTTCATACATAAACACCAAATAAAACGAGTCCTGATAGATGGAGGAGCAGGTCTTAATATTTGTACATTGAGCACCATCAGACAATTGGGATATTCTGACAAAGCTGTGAATGCTACAAACCAAATCACTATTAAGGCTTATGATGATGAAGAGCGTTCGTCCAAGGGCACAGTCATCTTACCACTAAGAATAGGGCCAGTCACAAAGGACGTGATTTGTCAAGTCCTGGATCTAGACCTCACATATAACATATTGCTAGGACGTCCGTGGATTCATGAAATGAGAGCAGTCCCATCAACGTACCATCAGTGCATAAAATGTCCTCATAATGGAGTCGAGGTAACGGTCAATGGTGATCCAAATCCATTCATATATTGCAATAACTTGAGATCACATACTGAGATTATCATTCCCAGCAATCGTGAGGCTACTCCTTCTTCAGCATATATTGATCCTGAGTCATTAAAGCCCTCGACATCCAAACAAGGTGAACTTAGAGCCCAGTTTCAAGACAAAGGCATGGGAGAATACACTCTGAATCAAACAATGTTCTTACGACAAGTCATGAACTCCCCCAAGGAATATGGGAGACCACATCCTAATAAGCAAATCTCCATCATGCTCCTCAAATGGGATCCTACCGTCTTTCAAAAATGGGGCGAACTAGAGGAAGAAAGTTTATATAAAATGCTATATAAGGACGCTGAAGATGATACACATGATCAAATTATAATACCCTGTGAAAACTATGGTAAAGGTTTCAAAATTCTGCAGAGATTCGGGTATGATGGAAAAAGTCCTCTCGGACTACGCAAAGAAGGTGTCATGGAGCCTCTACAACCTGAGCTAACTACAAGAAGGGAACGCTCTAAGGGGCTTGGTTTTCTAAATCCCAAGATTCAAAACAAGAGAACAAAACAGATATGGCGAGTCAAAGTGGCTGAAGTTCAACAAGAGGATAATTATTCCACAGACTCCAATGAGTGGGAATGGGGTTCAGACAAATCCTCCAGCGACTATGAACTTAATGAGACATTTAGAGAGCCAGATGAACCTACAGAGGAGGAGGAGTTTTACAAGAAATTCAGAGTTGGTCAAAAACCGACCCATAAGGATCCCGCACAAGCTTCGTTTCAGGGCCCTAGGTCAGGATCACATAGGATGAGGACACCTGTCCCTGAGGGTGCTACTAGTGATGATAATTTGGACTCACTCACGATCGACACTGATGAGGAGAGTGCCATTGACGACCTCGATGACTACCTTGACATACCTGAATATAACCACATCTTCACTATTAGCCTTGCGGACTCTAAAAACACTAAAGACCTTCCCCTCGTTCACCCCCAACTCATTGACTGGGATCAGGATGGACCACCACAGTTTGATACATTTCAAAATGACGAAGCTATTTTTGATTATCTTGGCATTCGCGATGATCTTCCTCTTGGAGACCATAAAGCAGGATACGCCATAGAGCTAAATAACATGGCATACTTTGGTGAGGGTGTCGGGCCTTCTAGTCGCAAAAATGTGAAAATAAAGACAAAACAAGGGTCTTATGGCGAAAACCACACTGTGGCGCTCTCTGACTCTAAAAAAGTAAAAAGAAAGGACGTATCTGAGGGTGAAAACCTCTCTGAGGCGCCCGAAGATGGAAGGCTTGACATTCTCCCAGCATCATACGAGGAAAAATCATCCATGCTGGTAGAGGAGACTATAAAGACAAACATTGGTACAGCAGAGGTTCCACACAACATATTTTTGGCTCAATCATTGACAGAGGCCGAGAAAGCAAGGTTCATAAGCTTCTTTAAGGAACGACAAGTCAACTTCGCATGGTCTTATGCTGATATGCCTGGACTAGACCCCGACTTAGTAATGCATCATTTAACAGTCAAACCGGGGGCAAAACCAGTAAAACAGAAATTGAGGAAAATGCATCCACAGGTGGCATTGCTAGTCAAGGCAGAGCTGGAGAAATTACTAGATGTCGGATTCATACGCCCAATTGATTATCCCGAATGGATTTCCAACTTAGTACCTGTTAGCAAACCAGATCGCAGCATCCGAATATGTACAGACTTCAGGGATATCAATAAGGCTTGTCCGAAGGACGATTTCCCATTACCAAACATTGATTTAATTGTTGATCTCACAGCAGGCCATGAGATGTTATCTTTAATGGACGGATTCTCTGGATATAATCAGATCAGGATTGCACCTGAAGATCAACATAAAACATCATTCACTTGTCCATGGGGAACCTTCTGCTGGAATATCATGCCCTTTGGGCTGAAAAATGCAGGTGCCACGTATCAACGAGCCATGACTACTATCTTCCATGATCTCATGCATGTAAAGGTGGAAGATTATGTCGACGACCTTTTGGTTAAATCAATAGACAGAAATACACACTTGGACATACTTTCAGTTGCTTTTGATAGGCTGGAAAAATACAAGGTAAGATTAAATCCAAAGAAATGTGTCTTTGGAGTAACCTCCGGGAAGCTCCTAGGATTCATTGTGTCTAAAAGAGGAATAGAAGCGGATCCAGCAAAAGTCAAGGCTATCTTGGACATGCCGCCACCCAAGAATATCAGTCAACTTCGGTCTTTACAAGGGAGACTCCAGTCCATACGAAGATTCATAGCACAACTTGCAGATAAGTGTAATCCTTTCCAGCACCTGCTACACAAAAACATTAAGTTCAAATGAGATGAGAACTGTCAACAGGCTTTTCAGGCACTTAAAGACTATCTTTTGAACCCGCCAGTTTTGATGCCACCAATTCCGGATCAACCATTGCTACTTTACATATCAGCTACTCCAACAGCACTGGGGGCATTACTAGCACAACAAATATCTGACGGCAAGGAAAAAGCAGTCTACTATATCAGTCGCACATTGGTGGGATATGAGCTAAACTACACACCAATTGAGCGTGCATGTCTCGCTGTGGTCTTCGCTTCACAAAAATTACGACATTATATGCTCACTCACAAGACCAAGTTGATTGCCAGAATTGATCCACTAAAATATCTGCTCAACAAAGCTACACTTACTGGGCGACTGGCCAAGTGGGTAATGATTTTGAGTGAATTCGACATTGAATACGTGGACAGAAAAGCAATCAAAGGACAAGCCATCGCAGATCAACTGGCAGATGCTCCCATGATAGATGATGTTCCTCTACAGTCAGAATTTCCAGATGAGTCCATTCTAACAATATCACCTGCAAAGCCATGGCAACTATACTTTGATGGCTCATACACACAGCATGGGGCAGGAGCGGGTATACTCTTTATAACTCCCCAAGGTGATTCTATACCAAAGTCATACCGCTTATCATTTCCTTGCACCAACAATATAGCGGAATACGAGGCATTAACAACTGGGTTAAGAATTGCAGTTCAGTGGAAGATCCAGGAACTTCGTGTTTTTGGCGATTCTCAACTTGTCATCCGTCAAGCAACTGATGATTATCAAACAAAAGATGAAAAGCTAATGCCTTACAAACAACTAGTAGATGATCTGAAACAACACTTTGCAAAGATAGAGTTTGAGCAGATACCAAGAGAATAGAATCGCGCTGCTGATGCCATGGCTACAATTGCTTCACTCATTGACCTACCGCAAAATGAGACCTGTTATGAGTTCCTGGTTGACAACCTGCTGATTCCGTCATATGAGATCACTCCTACGGAAATGATATGTGTTGTTGGTCCTGAATCCCAGTTATATGGTTCCATATTCACATACCTTCGCGACAACATCTTACCTCCTGATTTATCGAACAACCAACGCCGCACTTTCATCCGCCAATCCTCCCGATACGTTATCCTAGCTGATATCCTATACCGACGAGGTCTAGATGGCACCCTCCTTAGATGTTTAGAGAGTGACGAAGCTCAGATTGCGTTACGAGAAGTGCACAAAGGGAGATGTGGTCCGCATACTAGTGGTCCTACCTTGGCCAAGAAACTCATCAGGACTGGATACTACTGGCCTACTATGGAAAAAGATGCATATCAGTTTGTCAAGAGGTGTAAGCAGTGTCAAATTCATGGAGACCTCATACATGCACCAGCACAGGAACTACAGCCACTTGCATCTCCTTGGCCCTTTTGTCAATGGGGACTCGATCTCATAGGCAAGATTCACCCTCCTTCTTCCAATGGACATAAATTCATTATCACAGCCACAGAGTATTTCACAAAGTGGATTGAAGCCGTGCCTCTCACACAAGTTACTGGGAAACAAATCGCTACTTTCATCCTGAACTACATCATTTGCCGATACGGGATTCCTACTTCCATTATCACCGATAACGGGCGTCCTTTCAAGAACCAGGATGTTCGTGAACTCTGTGAGCGCTTCCATATCTCTCATCGTTTCTCCACACCATATTACCCCCAAGGTAATGGCCAAGCTGAGGCGTCTAACAAAACAATTCTCAAAATACTTAAAAAGACAGTCGACGACGCTGGCCGTAACTGGCATGTCCAACTCAATCCCGCACTTTGGGCCTATCGTACCAGTGTCCGCACACCTACAGGGGCTACACCTTACTCACTTGTCTACGGTGCTGAAGCCATCTTGCCTATTGAGGTCGAGTTACCTTCTTTACGGGTCTCCTTGAGAAACATAATTAACGATGAAGACTACAGGGTCTCTCGCTTATAAGAACTAGAACTGCTGGAGGAATGACGACACACTGCTTTTAATCATCTCAAGGCTTACCAACAACGAATGAGTCGCAGTTACAATCACAAGGTCAAGCCTCGCACATTTGAGGTAGGTGACTTAGTCCTCAGAGAGAACCCCAAGAATCAACAAGATAGAGAAAAGAAGGGCAAATTTGAACCCAACTGGCTTGGTCCTTACATCATCACAGCAGCATATGGATCTGGAGCATATCAACTCTCAACTACAGAAGGGGAATCTTTGGAGGATCCTATCAACAGCATGCACCTTCGCAGGTTCTACACATAAGCTCTTTTTGAGTATCCTAATGCAAAAACACAAAAAAATAAAAAAATTCAAAAATACAAAAAAAATTAAAAAAATCAAAAAAAAATTGTTACTTGGTGAAAACCTGGCAAACAGGCGCCTTGTGACAACAAAAAAAATTGAAAAATCGAGAAAAGTAAAGAAAAATAATTTCGTCCAACGGTGAAAACCACTTCGGTGGCGCCCTGGGCAAGTACCATGGTGAAAACTGGGTCACCAGCGCCATGCGTAGAGACTTTGCTCCTCCCTCTTTCAAGATTCTCTTTCATCTTTTCACTTCACACACACTCACGACCAATTCACTCACAATAAACTTACCCATTCCCATCATGGCTTGTTATTGATCTACCCAAGATTGGTTAGCCATTCATAATAAACCCTCCCTTTTCACTCCCTTTCCATCCATAATAAATCAGATCCTATCTGTGACTACGGCCAATTCCTACGTCTAGTAATGGGTGTGGAACTGAGAACATCACATATTTCGAGGAGTACAGTTTCTTCTAGTTTCCTTCAAGTCTATCCGCGCGCAATCCGCAAATAAAGCAACATTTGCATCGCAAATCCGCAATAAAGTTTCGTCTTCTCCACAATAAAGTATCAGTTTCATGGATTCAGTCAGTTTCAAATGAGACACAGCAGCAACAATGAGCTTCAACAAAATCAAATCTTTCAACAGACTCAGACAACATATGGTTCAGTGCTATCTATCCTTTTTGTGAAAGTGAACATTGTGACCACAATCAAAATTTGACTTATACAAGTGACAAGAGACACTAAACTTGAGGACTACAGTGGATGTTGGTGTCGAGTCTTGGTTTTCTTTTGGTTTTATCTTTTTGGTGACATGTCTTTTAGCTTTTCCAGGATGTCTTTGACTAGAGATTCTATCTCCAGGATGTCTTTGACTAGAAAGGCGAGGATGGGGTATCGTCACTTATTTGCATTTGCTGTCTGTGGATTGTCTTTTAGTAATGCTATGACTTGTCCAAGGATATGAGGACACTGTGAGTCTAGTATGAACTGGGACATTCCTTGTTTGTGACTGTCTTATCTCCATGCAAACAGGTACAATGACTTTCTGGGCCGAACAAATGCCTCGATTGTCATAACCTATTCTGCCATAATAAAGCTCAATGATGATAACGCACAAGAAGCTCTTTCACGTTCATATCTTCTGTCTTTCATCCCCCTTTTTTGATTGACTTCCATCGTCCTTCTCGAGTCCGTGTAGCCCGCTATCACATGACTGAGTATAATGACACACCAAAAAACATTTGCATTTCATATAGTTGCACCTACATCACCACATATAAGCATTTCATACATACATATAGATATCACAATTGCATCACATCCTGCATACACATGTTAGCACATCTCACATTCTCATTAAGTAAATAATCATTTGCATTATCATATTCATTTGCATCACATATACAACATAAAAGAACAAAATAAAATAAAATATTGCATTGCATCATATACATATTTGCATCCATATCATAAACATCACATAAGAACATTTCATCACATAAGGTACACATGCATATAGCTGCCGCAAAAAATGAATCATCTCATATATAATCAAATGTGTCATAATACAATGATGTCAAAAGAATCATATGGCTACAAAAGAATCACCCGCAGGTGTCTACAATACAATAATGGTACATATACTGATACAATGGGAGCCCACTATAGCTATGAGGAACTCCCTCCCTCGGAGCCGCCTCGCCTCGACGGAGTCTGAGCTATAGATGGACCCGCCCCTGGATCCCCCTGTCTCTCTGGTGGTGGTGGAGGCCCCATAACCCCACCGCTGGATGCCTGTCTCCTGCGGCTCCCTCCTGTAGCCGTCGCTGTGCGCGACGATCTATGGAAGCTCCTAGCCCGCTGATCTGCTGGCACGGCTGCATAATATAGATCCCTCTAGTAGGCGATCTCCTCTCCGGCTCGCAAAACATATGCGTAGCCTGCCCCTGCATCCTCTGCTGCCCGCCTCCCTGCCCTTAGAGCTGTCTCGGCCTCGGTGTATCTCTGGATGGCCTGATCCCTCTCCCGCTCTGTGTCTCGGACCCTGATCCTGAGGTGGTTCCTCTCTCGAACCAAATCCTCAATCTCATCTGCCTGGCCCTGGCAGATCTCCCGCAGCCTAAGCACCTCATCCTCCTCAGAGTCTCCGCTCTCCGTCCCTGCCTGTGGCTCCTCCTCTACAGGTGCCTGTCCCTGTGCCTGTATAGGTACCTGTGGCTGTACCTGTCTCTGTCCCTCTGGCTGCACCTGTCTCTGTCCCTCTCTGGGACCCTGTGCTGCTGGCACCTGTAGGGGCAGTCCACCCCGTCCTCTCACCACTGGAGCTGCTCTCTCCTGACCTCCCTCCCTCCGAGGTGCTACCCGTCTCTCTCCCACCACTCCCCTCCGCCTCCGCCGGCCCCTACCTCCATCCCCTCCTCCCTCATCATCCTCTCCTGCACCCTCTCCATCCACTGGCTCTGCTGGATCTGTCAACCTAGGAAATGGATGCTCTGCCCAGTACGCAGAGTACTCTGCGTCCATCCCTGCATCATCTACCTCTGGCCACATGTCCCATGGCATCAGCATCATCTCCGCTAGCTGCATAACTGCCTGATCATATGATAGCAGTGGGCCAAACTGCACCTGATCTCTGACCGTACGGGCATACATGCCCGAGCCTCGGGGCATCCTCTGAATCCTGCCATACTGCCTGCATACCCTGTCCACCAGCTGTCTCTCTAATATATAGGGCGTCCGCCCAATCAGGTACCTGCTCCGGAAGGTGTAGGGCAGCTCCAGTGCATCGTCCTCCCACTCCTCGCACCCCAGGTACGGCCTCCAGATCACCATGTCAATGTCATCAATGACTCTCCTCCAGTGCTCCAATCTCCCAATCCGAGGCTGGGATGTAATCATCGCATATAGGTGCACAAAACTCTGTCCCTGTCCTCTGCCTCTGAAATGAATAGGCCGTGTGATGGGAAGGTGCTCATAGGCCCACACCTGCAAGAGAGTCACACCGCAGCCCAACCCCACTGATCCATGGTATACAAACTGATGCAGCTCATAATACAAATGTGCTAGGACACATGGCCCCCATGCATACCTAGTGTGCTCTGCCATCAGCGTCTCCAAGGCCCCTCCCCAGCCCACTGCCAATCCTCGTGTGGCCCTGTCTGGACATAAGTATCCACTGATAACTCCCCCAACAACTGCCGGCAATGCTAATCCTGTGGCAGTCATGGTGTCCCAAGCTACATGGCCTGCTCGCATCTCCAACTCAGGATCCTGAAAGACCCGTCTCAAGGCCTCCCTGTCACCATCACGGTCGTAGGGGATCAACTCTCCATCAATGGGAACATGTAATATCCTGTATACATCCTCTAAGGTCACTGTCATCTCACCCATCGGCAGGTGAAACGTGCATGTCTCTGAGTGCCATCTCTCGGCCAACGCAGTCAGCAACCCCATGTTTGCCCGAAACTCGGGCACATAGAACATATGTGTGAGACCCATCTCCTCAATGGAAATCATGTCCTGGATAGACAACTCTGGTCGCAGTCTCTGTGTCGACGGGAATCTCTCCCGTGACTCCAACATCGGCAAATACTCTTGCAGTCAAGCAAATCAATCTTGTTAGTTATCGTGGCATTCACTGTTTATCACAAAATGCTACTTGCTACCTAAATGCATATGGCTATCTACCCTAGTGACACTCACTGTTCATCACAAAGTGTTGCTATTTATCCTAGTAGTGCTCCCTGTTCATCACAAAGTACTACGTGTGTGACATTCCCTGTTCATCACAAAGTGTCACTCACATTCGCACTCCCTGTTCATCACAAAGTGTTGCATATCCTGGTGCTCCCTGTTCATCACAAAGTGCCTTGATCTATCCTAATCTTCCCAGAGGACCTGCTTGAGTGTATCCTCTCAGCAGCTTATCCAATCGACAGCGTATGTTCATCACAGAACTGCCGATTTGACCTAAAGGACTAAAACCATGCATTTAAACACACAAACGCACTGTTTCAACACACACGCGCTTTTAACTCATAAACGCGCTTATAGACTGCATAAACGCGCCTCTGCAACACAGACGCGCTTTCTGAACACAAACGTGCCTATGCCAGACACAAACGCGACTAGGGAACACAGACGTCCCTGCATGACATAAACGCTACTAAAAATCACATACGCTGCTGAATTTCACAAACGCGTCCGCAATCAACACAAACGCGGTTCCAGGCACAGACGCGCTTGGACCCGACACAGACGCGCCTGTTGGACACAAACGCGCCTGGCGCTGACACAGACGCGGTTGCGCGTTTTTGCACTTCTACACTATCCTATTCCTAGCGCATTTATTGCTCCTAAACATGCATTAATGACAAAACTCGAAATGCGTGAAAGTACGAGGAGGTTTTCGGGTACTTACCGGCTCTCCTGCATCGGCTGGTCGCTGGAATCGGTGGACACGGTCGAATCTATGAACGAATGCCATCGCTGCTGACTGCTGCTGCTCTTTTCTCGCTCTGCACTGTGATCTTCTATGGGTGTGGATGACAATGAGGATGTCTTTTGCCCGTGGTCTATCTTATAGCCTACCCTAGCCCTCGCCCTCATTTCCCGAGTCAGTCTTCCTCATCCCGTGACTTTGTCACTTTATCCAATCAGTCCATTCTATCCCATCTTTCTTATCGAGAGATTGTCTGCAATCTTTCCAGACTTTTTCATCCAATCTCTCGAGGGGGCATATCATTCCCTTCCTGGGGCAACTCTGTATCAGTTCATCTTGTCTTCTTTGAAACAACGCGACAAGCCGCATTGTCTCAAAGAGGGGCAAAATGTAGACACCCAAAATTGTCATGTCTAATTAAATAAATATTTTATTTATTTAATTATCTAAGCCTAATTCTTCTATTAATTAAATAAATCTTTATTTATTTAATTAATTCATTTATCCTCTTCTAGCCTTATTTCTCATTTAAATAAATACATTTATTTATTTAAATTATCCCTTTCCTATATTAAATAAATATTTTATTTATTTAATTGCCCTACTTCTTCTATTAATTAAATAAATCTTTATTTATTTAATTAATTCATTATCTTTTTCTACACATGACACATGTCATTCATCTCTTATTTCCTACACTATCTACCCCTTTCATTATTTTGGTATTTCTTATACCTACCCTCTAATCCTAGCCGACCTCCTTTTTACACCTCTCAATCTTAACCCTCCATTTTCTATTGTGTCTTCTATTTAAGGAGATGCTTTCTTCATTACCAAACCCTAACTACTGGATCAATTGACTACACTACAATTCTACTTGCAACCACATTCCGTTCTTTGTTGAGCTCTTGTGCATACAAAAATCTGAGAGCAAGCATATCAAACAAGATCAATGGAGATAGGAAGAATGGAGATCAAAACCCTAGTGGACATGTGATGGTATAATCTTTGTGATTTTTGAGTTATTTTGCATTGTCTTAGGTTATCTTCATATGTTATGGTGGATCTTTGTTCATTGTTAGGCTAGGGTTTGGTGGTTGAATCCATTTTAGTCTTTCAATATTGTTGTTTATTGCTATCCATTTTCACCATATACAGTAGTATTGCTCTAAATGTAAAATGAAAAGCTAATACTATGCTATTGATACTAAAAATGATTTATTTTATCCAAAATGACAATACATGAGTTTATTATGCTAAAATGCTCTCTTAAAATGCCTATAGCTTAAATGCATACAAGTTTTCAGGATCTTGATTATGAAGAAATGGGCTCTATTTATAGGAAAAATGGAGCAATGGATGGTTGAGATTGAGTAATCTCAACAAGGGTCAGGATTGAATGGTATTCAATCCATGTGAGGATTTTCAACCCAATCTCAGGATGACAAGTGTCAATGTAAGATAGGTTGAGAGGAGAGGGAATAAGCATTAAATGCTTGACATGACTTTGAGAGTTAAAGTCAAGGTTGGTTGAATGAATAAACTCTTTATTCAAAGAATAAAGCTTTTATCCAATGGATAAATTCTTGTGCAAATGTGAAATGGATGAATATGGTCAAAACAATAAATGTTTGGGGAGACAAGTTTGAAATAACCATAAATGGTTATGTAAGAGCCATAAATGGCCATGTAAGAGTCATTAATGGTCTTGGAAGACTTTGGGGGTTAATTTGTTGAACACACAAAACATTAAATGTTTTTCAAAGACTTTGGAGTCTTTGAGAAGTGACTCCATTTTGCTTAGGAATGTGACAATAATTAGGGGATGGATTAGGCTAATTAGGAAGGGGTTAGAAGAATCTAGAAGGGGATTAGATTTTGCAAGTGGATTTGGTGGGTGAGGGAAAATAGGATTTTATTAAAATAAAAATTAATTTATTTCAATAAATGTGTGCAAGTTACATTTGTAGAAAAATGCAAGTGGGGGGGATAATAATTTAAATAAATGTTTTTATTTAATTTATTTAAAAGAGGAATAGGGGGATTTAATTAAATAAATAGATTTTATTTATTTAATTGATTGTGAATTTGGTTTTAATGAATTAATTAAAATAAATTGAATAATTTATTTAATTAATAGATAATGATTTGGAGATGAATTAATTAAATATTAATTTAATTAACTGATGGCTAGTGGATTTTTAATCACATAAATAACAAATATTCATTTAATTAAAATGGATAGATTTATGTGACTACATTTGCCTCTCTTTGAGACGGTGCAGTTTATCGTGTCGTTTCAAATAAAGAAAAACTGGTGTGAGAAAATGCCCCATAAAATGTAAATTTAATGGGTGGTATGCCCCCTCGAGAGATGGGCTGAAATTTTTTGAAAAATCGGGCGATCTCTCGAAAAAGAATGAAAATTGGCAGGGTGGTAGAAGAGAAGAAGTTAGCCATACGGGTGAAAAATAGAAGAAATTGGGGGAAAAATGGAGAAATAGGGGGCTCGGGAAGTTCACAAGGACCACGACGATGAGCGAGGGAAGTTACGGTGATGGCGAAGGGTATAAATGGGGTGAAAGGGGTGAAAACAGGATCATTTGTGACCGCAACCATTTGGAAATTAGAGCTCTGATAGAGACATTTTGGAGGAGTGAGTAGCAGTCAGGATGCCGACTCTGATCATCGAGCATAGATTTGAGCGAGTTCGACGATTCCAGCGCCCAGACGACTACGGACCAGCGGTACGCAAATTTGAATTTTTAAATTTTAGGCATTTTTGATACCTTTTTAGCTAAGTCCAAGTCAGGTCAGAGCAAGAGCGCTGAAACTATGGTTTTAGCGCTTTTGCTCCATGAACTAGCGCTATTGTGTCGCAATGGCGCTATTGTCCCATTGTTTGAGCACTTTTGATTTTCTTTAGCGCTATTGTAGGCAAGTTTAGGCATTATGGATGAATAAACGCTATTGATGCCTAGTTTGAGCGCTATTGAGTTTGATTAGCGCTACTGCATAGTTGTTTTAGCGCAGTTGTAGTTTTAGCGCTATCGAATAGCTGATTAAGTGCTTGTGTCAGAGTTGTAGCGCTATTGTTGGGAAACTAGCACTTTTGAGGGTAAAATAGCGCTTTTGCTTTAGGATAGAGATATACCCCAGTTTGGATGAAGAGAATCTCCTGATGCCAATGATGGGTGGATGGCGAGGTGAAGTGGGAGTTGTTTTGAACCATAGAAGCTTGATGAGACTTAGGTCATTTGTTAGGATAAATGCCCGTTGAAGTCTAGGTGGCCATGATTGCTTACCTGTTGAGACCCGAAGATACGTGATCAAAGTATCTGATGATAGTCTAAGTTTAAACTTAAGAAAGTTTGAAAATAAAACAACTGATGGCGATTTTATGAATGTCCATGTGCAGGAGGAGCTACTCATGTTGTAGTTACGCGAGAGCCATCCTGCGACACAGGAGTTGCGAGATCGATTGACAGAGGCAGAGATTGATTGCATTGCCTCGATGGGACTATATGAGGTGATGCACATGCCCGTGATTCGTATGAATCACGGTTTGATCACAACACTGATAGAGCGGTGGCACAATGAGATGTGCACCTTCCATTTGGCACATGGGGAGATGACAGTGACGCTTGAGGATGTGTGGTGCATCCTACGGATTCCGATTCGAGGGGAGTTGGTCACATATGATAGAACCTGGAGGACTCTTGCGGTGCAGAGGATTTTTGATGAGGATGTGTTCATTGATGATGGATCCATTGCTTCGGAGGATATAGCGGCATTATATGAGCCTCTGTCAGCAGTTTTAGTAGGGATCATGGGAGGACTTCTTTGTCCAGACAGGCGATCACATGGTTTGGTCGTCAGATGGGGATAGGTTATCGAGATGATGATGACCGAGGGGACTCGAATTGCATGGGGGTCGTGCGTACTGACGCACATGTACCAGGAGCTCCATGAGGTGGTTTATCGGGGGAGGGGTTCCTTAGCAGTGGGCATGACGCTACTACATATTTGGGCTTGGGAGCACCTACCAATGACTCGACCGGTGAGTCTGAGATTTCGGGCAGTAGATCAGTCGTACATGTTTATGTATAGCGGTATGATGAGTCAGCCCCACTTGGGGAAGTTAGAGTGGTGGCGGCGGGCACTGGACGATCTAGATGCAGTTATATGGCGGCCATAATTGGAGTGTGAGCCATGGGATGATGATGCAGAGGCACTGCCATATGTTTTTATGACTTGATTCCTCATTGGGAGGACCTCATACCATGTAGAGAGACAGGTGCCCGGGAGAGTGATGAGGCAGTTTGGACAGCAGCAGGGACTGCCTAGCGGATCAAGAGAGTATGCTCAGGTGATTAGGGAGAGGTATGCATGGGGTCCAATGCCACCATATGATCAGGCACTAGCAGAGTTCTGGACCTTGCAAGCGAGACCATGGGATATACGACCGAGGGTCGTAGATGCAGGTGTGACAGATGAGTACACGTAGTACCAGGCAGCACACCCGATCCTACGGATATCAGATCCAGTCGAGCTGATCCCAGATTTTGAGGATGAGAGGGGACAGAGATGGAGGAGAGTAGGAGGTCGAGGACCTAGGGCAGGTGGAGGAGGAGGAGGTGGAGGTGGAGGAGGTGGTGGGTTGGGGATGCGGAGTCAGCGGAGAGGGAGAGTTGGACTGCCTCTACAGATATCACAGGGACCATTGATACCGAGAGGAGTTCAGCTGAGTGGGAGGGGGATGGAGAGAGAGAGATCCCGATGGATAGAGGGGAGGGGACTACTGGAGAGGGTGGTACAAGTGAGGCAGCGATGGATACCGGGGAGGGAGCCACTGGAGAGGGTGGTACAGGTGAGGCAGTGATGGATACCGAGGAGGGAGCCATGGGAGATCTCTGAGATCATATGATAGCACACTTGCAGACTCGAATAGAGGATTTGGAGGAGGAGGTGGCAGCTAGGGATGTGCAGCTATTTGCACGGGAGGCAGAGCTGACGGTGGTGCTGCAGGAGAGGGATAGTGCAGTGGAGAGATTGGTCGAGCTGCAGGAGAGAGTCCGGATAGGAGTAGGGGCACAGGGACCTATAGGGGAGGTGATGAGCGAGATGCAGCGAGCACAGGCCGAGATAGACTACTGGCAGGGTTTATATGAGCAGGTGGTGCCAGTTAGTAAGAGAGCTCTTGGCTATTCTCAGATGCGGCAGGCCAGATCAGAGTGATCGCAGAGGGTGCAGAGAAGTGGGGGTGTGATGGGTCCTCTACGGATGGAGAGATCAGGGGATGCAGGAGGGAGTGGTGGTTCGATGAGGCCTCCTCGGAGAGATGGATCAGGTGGTACAGGCACTAGTGGGAGAGCATGTGGTGCTGGTGGTGGTGGTACAGCATCTGGCCAGAGTGGCATTTGAGAGAGCATTTTTGCATATATGTATTGTATCTTTGTTTATATTTTGGACTATACCTTGGATGGCTCTTGGTAGCTGATTTTGTAGACTTCATTGTACTCTGATATATGAGATGATATATATGAGGAGATCCCTATTTTGATGATATGCAGTTGATATGTATAGATGTTTATGCAGGATGATGAGTTATTTCTTAGATGGATATGTGTACATGTATGCATTTGATGAGATGTTTCTTATATGCATGTTTTTATGATAATGTATGATGTGGGATACTGACATATGAATGCAGGTTTATATATGTATGATTTGTTTTTTATTTTTGATGTAATTCTTTATGTATGTAATGCCATGATGATGATGTATGCTTATGATGATGTATGAATAGGATTTTGGTGTTTCCTATGCAATGATAATTTATGCGATGATTTAATACAATGGTTGAATGAATGATTTTATGTATGGATATGCATCTAGATGTTTTTAGATGAATATAATATGGATAAACAAAATGTAAAGTACAAATGTTTATATGATAATGCCTGAACGAATGTATATATATAAAATGGTATGAATCAATGTTTTGGAAACAAATGGATTTATGATTCTAAACACTTAAATATGATTTAAGTAAGAATGATAATGTGATGATAATACAACTCCTGTTTTTAATAACTGCACCTTAATGTAATAAAAAAGAGAGGCTAATGGATGCAATGTAAAATGAATCCTAAAATGAGCATAATAAGATACTTTAATAACTGGATGAATGAATGCACTTTTTCACTAATGAATGTATGCAATGATAAATGATAAAAGATAATAAAATGATGATGGATAATTGACACTAAATGAATGCATAGTAAATGATTTTAAAAAAAACACAATCAAAGACAATTTGATCCCATGAATGAATCTAAGTATTTAGGATTGATGTAATGATGCAAATGGTTAATGAAAACTAATGTCAAACATGAACTATATGCAATATTAAAAAATGACATGAATGGACTTAATGCAAGATGCAACTAAATGTGATGATGATGTGACCATGAGGAATGCAATGTTTTTAAGACTTTGCATGATGCATTGATGATGTATCAGAGTACTCGGTCGTGATTGTATCCAAGACCAGCTTTAATAATTACTTTTGCATGTAAAAGCCTACATATGAATGAATGAGTGGATGGGTGATATGCAACGGAATGCAAGATATAAACAGATGAGATGGAATGACAATCCATAGTGCTCTATTTTCATCATTGAGCTTTAAAATGTTGGAAGAGAATACAAGCATCTTGACATAATGATTCAAGATGACCTGAGTTTTCCTTACATGGATTTTTATATAGCAAGTTAATACAAACGGCTTGATATAAGGGTTAAGTCGACCAGAGTATTGCTTGCAAAACAGACAAGGATTATCTCCGTTCATGCATGACTTGGATCGTCCTCCTTGATCTTAGGCTTATCATATCCTGAGACAAGTGCATACCGTACTAAGAAATAAAACCTTTATCCAATTTGGATGAGGAGGAACCAAAGAATGAGCATTGTACCTGCCAACAAATAGTATATACATAAAGAATAAAGAATAAGGATCCTTGGTAATGGTTCATGCTCATATGGTCGAGGTATACGCTGTAGTCAGCAAGTCGTAGTGATCTATGACTGCATTTTGCATAAGATAACGTAGCCTGGTGAACTTCCCATGTAGACACCATTAGTACATGCCCCAGAACTTCATCGGAAATGATGTGCAAATGATACAAAATAATGCTTGAAAGATCCCGATACAGATAAACAAAGGATTGTTCTCACAAATCAACCAAGTATTTTGATAGCTTAACATAATTTTCTTGTCAAAGAAAACGTCACTTTTTGTCTTTGTTTTGGTAAGGAAGGATGCATCCTTGTTTTAAAGACAATTTGATTTGTTGATGTTGATTGTGTGGTTTGATTGATAAGTGATCATTATGTGAGTATTGTGTCAATGTTTGTTTTGTATCTTCTCGAATGAATATGTACAAGGTGTTGCCATGTTTTTGACTGATTTTCGATGTTTTCTGATGTTTTCGGATTTTGTGGAACAGTTTTGAATGTTTTTGGATTTTGCGAGACATTTTTGAATGTTTTTGGATTTTTGTGAGACATTTTTGAATTTTTTTGCCAATGAATCACCAGTAATGTAGAATCCACTTCCATCAACTAGATTGAGAGGGTATTGCCCCCAAGTTTAGACATGACTATGAAAAAGTGGGATGCAAGACGCATGAAGTACTATCTCAGATAACAGATCAAATAACAAGCCATGGTTAGATGGATGGATGAGTGTATGAATGTGATCGCAACGAGCCTGAAAGATACTGGAGCCATTGTCTTTACGAGTGGTATCTGTTTGCCAGGTTTTCACCATCGCATTTACCCAAGGTGCCACCGGAGTGGTTGTTCACCGTTTGGATGCATGATTTTTCTTTACTTTTTTGTATTTCTTCAGGACATTTTTCTGAATGTTTTTGGTATTTTCTGGTATGCAGGGGAGCCTGATGCTCTATTCAGCTTAGGTATAAAACCGTCTGAGGTGCATGCTGTTGATTGGATCTGCGAGCGGTTCTCCTTCTGATGTAGCCAACTGATATGCCTCGGACCCAAATACAGTAGTGACAACATATGGGCCCAACCAGTTTGATTCAAACTTGCCCTGATGTTCTCTGTCTAGTTGGTTGCGAGGATTCTCTCATAGAACAAGATCACCTACCTCAAATGTACGAGATCTAACTCGGTGATTGTAGCTTCTACTCATGTGCCGCTGATAGGCTTTGAGATGATTGTATGTAGCTTGTCGCTTCTCATCAAGTAACTCTAAATCCTGAAGATGGGATACTCTGTAGGCTTCGTCATCGATGAGATTGTGTAAGGAAACCCATAAGGATGGTATCTCAACCTCGATAGATAAGATAGCTTCAGCACCATAGACCAATGAATAAGGAGTTGCACCTGTAGGGGTTCGAATGCTAGTTCAATATGCCCATAGCGCTGGATTCAATTGAACATGCCAATCACAGCCGGCATCATTGACTGTCTTCTTGAGGATTCTTAATATGTTTTTATTGGATGCTTCGGCCTGACCATTGCCTTGTGGGTAATAGGGAGTGGAAAAGCAGTGTTGGATATGAAATTTCCCACAAAGTTCACGGACATCCTAATTTTTGAAAGGAAAACCGTTATCTGTGATGATGGACATGGGCACACCATACTGGCAGATGATGTAGTTGAGGATGAATGAGGCGATTTGCTTGCCGGTAACTTGGGTAAGTGGAACAGCTTCGATCCACTTTGTGAAATATTCAGTGGCAGTAATAATGAATTTATGGCCGTTAGATGAAGATGGATGAAGCTTACCCACAAGGTCAAGGCCCCATTGATAGAAAGGCCATGGTGTTGTGATTGGTTGCAGTTCTTGGGCTGGTGCATGTATCAGGTCGCCATGAACTTGACATTTCTTGCATTTTTTGACAAAGTAGTAGGAATCTTTTTCCATAGATGGCCAATAGTATCCATTGCGCAGGAGTTTCTTGGCTAGTGATGGACCACTTGAGTGAGTCCCGCAAATTCCTTCATGTACTTCTTCCAAAGCTTTTGTTATCTCACCTTGTTCCAGACATTGAAGGAGAGTACCATCAAGACTGCGTCGGTATAGGGTTTCAGCAATAATGGTATATCGAGCAGTTTGGCGAATGAAGGTTTTACGTTGGTTATTCGATTGGTTGGGAGGAAGGGTGTGATCGCGGAGATAGGTGTAGAATTCACCATACCACGGGGATTTAGAACCGACAAGGCGACATATCATTTCAGATTTGGGGATATCATAAGCGAGAATCCAAAGCTGTTCTACCAAGAACTCGTAGCGTGTTGAATTCTGTGGAAGATCTAGGAGAGATGCGATGGTAGCCATAGCGTTAGTAGCTCGATTCTGATCTCTTGGTATCTGCTCAAAAGTGATAGTAGTAAATGAGGTCTTTAAAGTGTCCACCATTTGCTTATATGGCATGAGTTTATCATCTTTGGTCTGATATTCATCTGTTGCTTGTCGAATGACTAGTTGGGAATCGCCATATACTTGCAGTTCTTGTAATTTCCATTATACTGCTAGTCTGGGTCCTATGATCAAGGCCTCATACTCCGCTATGTTGTTGGTGCATGGAAATGTGAGCTTGTAAGACTTCGGGATGCTGTCACCTTGAGGTGTGATAAACAGAATGCCTGCCCCCGAGCCGTGCCTAGTGTATGAACCATCAAAGTATAGTTTCCATGCTTGTGTTGTTGTGATCATGAATAGCTCTTCATCTCAAAAATTGGAAATGAGAGGATGATGGCCTGTGAGTGGTGCCTCGGCCAACTGATCTGCAATAACTTGACCTTTGATAGCTTTACGGTCTACGTACTCAATGTCAAATTCACTTAGAATCATCACCCATTTGGCCAAGCAGCCTGTCAATGCTGCTTTGCTAAATAAATACTTGAGTGGATCAATCTTTGCAATGAGTTGTACCTTGTGTGTTAACAGATAGTGCCTCAGTTTAGTGGCTGCCAGGATTACTGCTAGGCAAGCTCGCTCAATAGGTGTGTAATTGAGTTCATAGCCCACCAGTGAGCGAGAGATGTAGTAAACAACACACTCTTTTCCTTTTGTATTATGTTGTGCCAGTAGTACACCCAATGTTGTACTTGTTGCTGAGATATATAGTAACAACAGTCTATCTGGATCTGGTGGCATCAGCAATGGTGGATTCATGAGATAGTCTTTAAGTGTCTGAAATGCTTGCTGGCATCAAGCATCCCACTGAAAGCAGATGTTCTTGTGTAGCAGGTGTGTGAATGGGTGACACTTATCGGCCAGTTGTGCGATGAATCTTCAGATAGATTGGAGCCGCCCTTGTAATGTCCTTAGCTGACTGATATTCTTTGGTGGTGGCATGTCCATGATTGCTTTTACCTTTGCTGGGTCAACCTCAATACCTTTGCTTGAGACAATGTATCCTAGAAGCTTCCCGGAGGTCACTCCAAAGACACATTTCTTTGGGTTGAGTCGAACATGGTATTGTTCCAGTCTATCAAAGATTTTATCTAAGATGTGGAGATGTCCTTCTCTGGTGAGTGATTTTGCTAGTAAGTCATCAACATAATCTTCCATCATGGTATGCATCATGTCATGGAAGATGGTGGTCATTGCTCTTTGATAGGTTGCTCCTGCATTCTTGAGACCAAAAGGCATTACATTCCAGCAATAGGTGCCCCATGGACATGTGAAGGTTGTCTTATGTTGGTCCTCTGGTGCGATCTTTATTTGATTGTATCCTGAAAAGCCATCCATGAGTGAAAGCATGGCATGTCCTACTGTCAGATCCACTATGATGTCGATATTTGGTAGGGGGAAGTCATCCTTAGGACATGCCTTATTCAGATCTCTAAAGTCAGTACAAATGCGGATGCCCCCTTTTGGTTTGTCGACAGGCACAATGTTGGAGATCCATTCTGCATAATCAATTGGCCTAATGAAACCAACATCTAGGAGTTTCTTGAGTTCTGTTTTGACTAGCACTCCAATCTGAGTATGCATCTTGCGAAGCTTCTGCTTGACAGGTTTGGCTCCTTCTACGACGGTGAGGTGATGCATGACTAAATCAGGATCAAGCCCAGGCATGTTTGCATATGACCATGCAAAGTTGATCTGACGGTTTTGGAAGAACTCTATAAACTTAGGCTGTTCCTCTGAAGTGAGAAGAGATGCCAGATGTATGATATGAGGATTTTCAGGAGTCCCCACATTGTATTCTTTGGTTTCCTTGATGAGAATCGTTGATCATTCCTGTTGTGCATTATCAGGGAGGATGTCAAACCCTTCATCCTCAGGTGCCTCAGAGAGGTTTTCACCGTTGGATACGCTCTATCTTTTTACTTTTGTCGGATCAAACAGTGCCACAGTGTGGTTTTCACTGGAAGATCCATGTTTTATTGTGATATTTTTGCAGCTGAAAGGTTTGGCATCTGCCCCGAAGTATGCTACACTATTAAGTTCAATGGCGAATCCAGCTTTGTGATCCCCGCTTGGTAGGTTATCCCTTAATTCCAAAAAGTCAATGATGGCCTCATCATTTTGGAAGAAGTCAAGACATGGGAGATTTGGTTGGTTCCATTTAATGAGTTCAGAGTGAATAATGGGCATTACTTCATCGATTAGGTTAAGTGTGTTAGATGTATCAGTGAGGGTTAAGACATTATGGTGAAGGTCATTAATGGTACTCTCCCTGTCAGAATCAGACGTAGGATGAGACATAGGGCCTGTGGAAGATGTTTCCAGTTCAAGAACCCAAGTGGTCTTTATCTGTGCTTATCCATAAATAGGGATGTCTTTGCGTGGCGGAGGTGGTGATGTGTCTTCCTCATCTGAAGTGTTAAGCTGTACAAAATCAAATTCCCATTCATGTGAGTCAATCTCTAAGTCACTTTCCAGCATCCGATTACTATACCACACTGGGATGTCCTTGGAGTTAAATACTGCAGGTGTGATTGGTTGATGTATCTTTGTAGCGATTGGTGTTGCAGGAAGTTTGATGGGGATCAAGGAATCCGATACGGGGAGTACCAGTAGTGTTGACTCGGTTACTTTTGCTGGAACTGCTGGTGCCATAGATGTTGCTGCAGGTTCTGATACAGTTGGTGCTGCTACTGGTGCTATTGATGTGATGGCTACTGCGGATGGGATTACTAGTTTGATTAATGGGATGATTGGCATTGGTGATGGTGGTGTTGTGATTTTGAGCCTCGATGGGGCAGTTGGGATGGTGCTTGATGCTGCTTTTATAATGAAAGGTGTCCTTTTTGCAGTAGGCTGACTTAATGGTTTGCTGGGTTTTCCTTTGAATTTGAGTTTAGGAAAGATCTCTTTTTCAAAGCCTAGGCCTGTATTACCTTTGGGCTTTAATTTCGACAGAAGAGGTTCATGTCGTCCTTGTTTGCAATATCCCAAAGCAGTCTGACCATCATACCCCATCCTTTGCATAATGAGGAGACCTTTGCCATACTGATCCGTAGGAAGCTTAACTTGCGGTATATCAGTGGTGATGGGATCTTTATAGATCCATTTTGCTAAGTCCTCATCTTGGGTTTCTTCTTCTTGACTCTTTCCAAGGATGAAAGGCATCAACGCACATGCGGGTGTGATTAGTTGTTGCTGGAGTAACTATTGTGGTTTACCATGTGTTCTAGGAGAAGTGGGCATTTGTCCCACACAAAAGAGTTGACTCAAGTTGTATTTTCGAGGACCTTCCTCTGCTATCTTCATTTTAAGCTTTTCTTACTTTGGTATAGTGGTGTTTGAACTGGTAAGAGAGGCGAGACTGATATATGATGAGGAGGAAATGGCTTCTCTATTATTAGGAACGGTAATCTCTGGTTGATGGTTGATATTATGGCAAAACGCAAAGGGATTTGCATCGCCTAGGATTGTCATCTCTACACCGTTATGTGGGAACTTGATACATTGATGGTAGGTAGATGGAACGGCTTGCATGGCATGTATCCAAGGTCTTCCTAATAATAGATTGTATGGCAGAGGAAGGTCCAGAACCTGACAGATGATGTGCTTTACCACAGGCCTACTCGGATTGGTAGTACCACAGCTCCTTTGGATGAACGCTCTGCATCGTCATAAGCTTTGATTGTGATCTTCTTATGAGGATCCACTGATTCTATTGCATATCCTAATGCTGTGACCAACTGTAGTGTACAAATATTTAGGCCTGCTCCATTATCGATCAAGACTCACTTGATCCTATGCTGGTTGATAAAGTCTTCAATGTGTAGCGAAGCGTTATGAGGTTGCTGGAAAGAAGAGTTGTCACTTTCGGAAAAAGTGAGACAAGGTGATGACTTTAGACTTCCAACCATGGCTTGAAATTGGTCTGTATTCAGATTTGCAGGGACTGATGCCTCTTGGAGTGCTTGATCCAAGATAGTTTTATGAGATGGTGACAGGCACAATAGCTCTAAAATGGATATAAGCGCAGGGGTTTTGTCTAATTGTTCCACAAGATTGTACTGCTTTGGGATGGAGGTGGTGCCTTGTGGAGCTGCCTTTATGGTAACTTTGCTACGACGCGTAACAACATTGCAATTTGAGTTGGGATTTTTGAAGGTTATAGTTGCAACTTGTTCACTGGCATCATACAAGTGATTTACAGTGTAATTATACACAGCCTGCGTATAATCAGTGGTATCAGTGCCTCGCTTGGAAGTGGAAGGACCCCTTTGATCTTGTGATGGAAGTGGATTTTTGAACATCAGATGATCATTATTTGTTGTTTTTGGGTCATGTCCTTCAATTTCAATTTCTCCTCGATCAATAAGATCTTGAATAAGATCTTTTAATTGGTGACAATTACTTGTCTTGTGTCCTCTTCCTTGGTGGAATTCATAGTGTTCAGTATCTCTCCACCATGCCGGTTTGACTTGAGGCTCATAGTTTGATAGTTTAGGTAGAGTGACCAAATTTTGAGAAATGAGTTGTCGCAAGACAGTTTCAATGGGTTCCCCTAAGGGAGTGTATGTGCATTTTTGTTTTTGCTGACGAGGTCTAGGTTCATCATGAGACGTGATGCGACCTTGATTGGAAGGAACAGTTGTGTTATTCTGAGGTGGAGGATTCTATCCTGCAAAATGAACCACAGGTTGTGCATTTTGTATAGTCCTAGCATCCACAACCCCATCGTTGATGATATTCTTGTTTTTGTTCCAAAAGCTTGGTTTATCACTATTGAAGCATGGGCGAGGACCATCTTTTGGTTCATTATAGATTTTGATGAGTCCTTTCTTGATGAGGGTCCACTCACATTTCAAACCCTTGGTGATCATATCATTAAAAGAGTCCGTGTCTTTGACATCCAGGTGAAATTCCATTTCTTCGTTTAAGTTGGAAATGAATATTTCCACTAGTTCTCGTTCAGGTAACTGAAGAGAATGTCTGCTAGACATTTGACGCCATCGTTGTAGGAATACTGAGAATAGTTCACCGGGTTTTTGTTTAGTGTTGCACAGATTAGCCATGGTGATGTCGCGTTCAATGTTATGAGAGTAATGAGCTAGGAACTTCTGGATAAGTTCCTCAAATGTTCTAATGCCACCTGGTAGTCAGGAAAACCATGATGTGGTTGTTCCTCCCAAGCTTTGGGGAAAAAGGCGCATTAGGTATGTGTCTTCATATGCCACTTCAAGACAAGCAGAATGAAATTCTCTGACATGATCACGAGGATCCCCCTTTCCTCTATATTTTTCAAATTTGGGTGTTTTGAATCCTCGTGGAAAGGGTGGCATATAAAGATTCCTATCAAAAGGATAGGGACAGATGTCGTTGAGTGAGAATTGGTTAGTCTTAACACCACTATGAAGCTGTTGGGCGAGATTCTCGACTTGTTGCCGCAACATCTCTATTTCAGTTGGAGGAGGAGGTGGTGGGTTACCTCGAGGAATGTTATATCTGATGGGATCTTTACCTCTTTCCTCTTCATGGCGACTTTGTCTTTCTGATTCTTGTCTTAATTGGGCAAGATCAAAGTCAGAGGGGAGTTTTGCTCCTTCTTGAGCGAGTCGTAAGAAGTGAGCATCCGCATTGCTCCTGAGTATTTCGTCAAATAGTTTGTTAAAGAGAGGGTTGTGCTGGGCCCTTTCTATTGTTGCAGGAGTAGGAGTACTTGGGTTTTCGTCATTCGCATTTCCTCCAAGTGCTTCTTGAAATTCATTGAGATTTTCCTCTTCTTCTTCTTCCATTTATATTTCTTGTTGCCTTGCTTGTGATCGGGTTTGAGCCATTTTGTTTATGAGTTTTTGTTGAAGTTGAGTGAAAATGATTATGAGTTTTTGATGAAATGAGAGATTGATGGTTGGTGAATTCGTTGTAGATCTCTAGCACTTTTAATGGTGGATGTAACCGAAATTCCTTCTTTGAATTGCTTGCTTGTTTGATAAGTTTGGATGTGATAAGGTGTAGAGAAATCTGAGATGTGTTATAGATTGAACTACCTAGTAATGAGAGGATTCACTCATGAACTAGTTTTAACCTGCGTAGATGTGTCTCTTAGGATGAGCTTATCCTAGATGTAGAAACAATCTAAAAAGTAATGTGATGCGATTGATTCAAACAATATCTAAAAAGGAATCTTGGGACAAGAACCTCTTAATGTTTTGAGAGTTGGAACAGATTGATGATGTAGTGATGATGTATGAATAAGATGATGGATGAAAATGTTTTCAACTTTCAATAAAAAATTTGTGTTACAAATGGGACAAACTCTACCTCTTCCCTTTCGGGTGTTGGTGGTATTTCTCGAGCTGTGTTGTATGTGATACAGACATTTGGGAAGAAGTTAGGATTAATCTTACCTCCTTGGTTTTTGTGATAACTCAGAGCTCTATATTGCGTAAAGGCTCTGCAGTTCAATGATTCTGAATCAAATTCATTTGTTTTTCCTTGAAGGTAGAGACGCATCCGATGTAGAAAGACTCTATGTGAGACAAAGATTTGTCTATTTATATAGAAGAACTTCCTTCTTTTGATCAAAGCCTTTGAGCTTAATGGTCTTTTTTTCAAGTTGATATTCTAATGACGCTTCTTCTTTCGCAAGATGTGAAGAATGGTCATAAAGTTTTCATACTTTGTTGTTTGCACTTTGTTTTTGATGTGTTTGGTTGGATGAATACTTTGTTTTTGGAAGTGATTTTTTTAATTTTTCTTTGACAAGAAAACAAAGCAAGCACACAAACACAAGAGTGTTGCCCCCAAAGGCACAAATGAGTATGGGTCTAGATCAACCCAATCCTTGGACTTTTATATGACCCTTCCTTTAGATGTATTTTAAGGTGTATTTCCCAAAGTCTGAAGTCGGCTCAATTTACACTTGGTCTTGACTAAAACGAACACACTTCAAACACTTTTTATCCCTAAGGTCAAATGGCCAGTTGTGATAAATTTAGCCCACATCTTGATATTTCTTCGACTTTGGTACTACATACCTTATGAATCCTGTCGTGGCAGGTAAGGATGTGATATACTAAGTCTTGCACGAGCATAACAAATAGATGATCCCTATGATGGGGGAGTCACCACTTTTATCAAGTCTCAAGTGACTTTTCAAAAAGCTATGTTTCCACTCAAGGAAATATGTATGGTGAGTATCTTGGGAGCAAAACCATCTATGCTCTTGCACTAAATTATATCGCAAATATCCTCAATCAATAGAACGGGTGGGCTACTACTTAAAGGTGTTTAGTTATGTTCGATGTTTTTGGACATAAGTTCATTCTGCAGTGACTCACTTAAGAGCCTTGTAACTGTTGGTGGGGCCCATTTGTCCTTTCAGCCAGTTACACTGTAGGAACAACTATACCCAAGGCTATAGCTTTCGCTCTCACCTGATTTCTATAGCGGCTTGAAGGATTTACCGCTCGAGGTTGTTCCCAAGAGTATCGATCCCTTGGCAGGCCTCTCTTAAAAAGATAAAATTTGAGTGTTACTAACACTTTTCTCTTGCACCTAGGACCACGAAAGCCAAGGGAGAGGATAGTGTGTGCTAGAGGTAGGACCACTCGACTGACTTTTTGCACAAGTGTGCCAAGTATGAAAGACACTTGTTCTTTTTAATCCATCATCGCAATGTAATCTAACTATTTGGAGATGTTGCTCCAACAGCCATGGTGTTCTTTTTAACTTCAAAGGCAATGTGTTTTGTAATCTAGAATTTGGAAATCCTGGTCAACTTGATAAAAAAACACGTTTGCTTGAAGTAAAATTCGCTTGCAAAATCAAAACAAATGGATTGTGGATTTTATGTGCACCAAAATTTGAAGTGTGGATTGTAAATCTTTTTAGTTTGATGCAAGGAAATCAAATTTGTTTGTTTATTTTAAGCACCAAAAAGATAAGTGATCCTAACTAGAAAGCAATGAAATTTTGTTTGTTCAAGTTTTTAAAAGCACCAAAGGAAAATTTGTAATTTTTAATGGTGAGTTTTAACTTGCATAAACAAAAAAAATCATTAGTAAAATCTACATCCAAGGGGGGCTTCCACAAGCCTAAAATTTCCACGTTTTTGGTTACAAGGCGATTTTTACGACATTCTATTACAATAGCACTAATCTGTGTTTGAACAGAGGCGCTATTTAACACAAAAGTGCTGAAAGAATGGGCAAAACAGAGGGGCAAAAGCACTAAAAAATTATCGATAGTGCTAGAAGAACTACCAGAGCGCTAAAACAGTGCCAAAAGCGCTGAAATTTGGACAATAGCACTATTGTAAGAACAATAGCGCTAAAAGCATAAACGTCGGTAGCGCTAGAACGTGTTCAATAGCGCCAAAGTGCAACCTGTGTGACACTTTCAACAGTCAGACATGTTAGTTTGCTAAAAAAAGGGATATTTTTGGTGTTTTGATTCACGTCAGGTTCACCAAATGATGCCCTCCTAAATGGACAAGATTAGCAAATGATAAACAACACACAAGACACAAGAAAATCGTTAGTGTTAGTCACTCAAAAAAACTAATCTAAAAAGGCATATCAAGAGAGACACTAAAAACTTGAAAGAATATTTAACTATCAAAGCAAACATGATGAGGCATATCCAAATACCTCCTAACATGCTCTTAGTTTCTTCTCCCTTGTTCCTCTCCTCTCCAAGTTCCAAAATAGTGTAGCTCTCAGCAGCTTTTTTAACTATGGATGCTTATGGAGGATTGAGATTGTAGTATTGCTCTAAATGTAAAATGAAAAGCTAATACTATGCTATTGATACTAAAAATGATTTATTTTATCCAAAATGACAATACATGAGTTTATTATGCTAAAATGCTCTCTTAAAATGCCTATAGCTTAAATGCATACAAGTTTTCAGGATCTTGATTATGAAGAAATAGGCTCTATTTATAGGGAAAATGGAGCAATGGATGGTTGAGATTGAGTAATCTCAACAAGGGTTAGGATTGAATGGTATTCAATCCATGTGAGGATTTTCAACCCAATCCCAGGATGACAAGTGTCAATGTAAGATAGGTTGAGAGGAGAGGGAATAAGCATTAAATGCTTGACATGACTTTGAGAGTTAAAGTCAAGGTTGGTTGAATGAATAAACTCTTTATTCAAAGAATAAAGCTTTTATCCAATGGATAAATTCTTGTGCAAATGTGAAATGGATGAATATGGTCAAAACAATAAATGTTTGGGGAGACAAGTTTGAAATAACCATAAATGGTTATGTAAGAGCCATAAATGGCCATGTAAGAGCCATTAGTGGTCTTGGAAGACTTTGGGGGTTAATTTGTTGAACACACAAAGCATTAAATGCTTTTCAAAGACTTTGGAGTATTTGAGAAGTGACTCCATTTTGCTTAGGAATGTGACAATAATTAGGGGATTGATTAGGCTAATTAGGAAGGGGTTAGAAGAATCTAGAAGGGGATTAGATTTTGCAAGTGGATTTGGTGGGTGAGGGAAAATAGGATTTTATTAAAATAAAAATTCATTTATTTCAATAAATGTGTGCAAGTTGCATTTGTAGAAAAATGCAAGTGGGGGGGGGATAATGATTTAAATAAATGTTTTTATTTAATTTATTTAAAAGAGGAATAGGGGGATTTAATTAAATAAATAGATTTTATTTATTTAATTGATTGTGAATTTGGTTTTAATGAATTAATTAAAATAAATGGAATAATTTATTTAATTAATAGATAATGATTTGGAGATGAATTAATTAAATATTAATTTAATTAACTGATGGCTAGTGGATTTTTAATCACATAAATAAAAAATATTCATTTAATTAAAATGGACAGATTTATGTGACTACAATATTATTTAGGCAATTTGGTCATTTTGGTTATTGACAAGCTAGGTAGTTTATCTATTAAGCTCAATATTTTGTACGATGTTTTGTTTATGTCAAGTAGTAATATGAATCTCTACATGAGATAGTTTATAATGAATGATGGAGTGATGGGTGAAACCTTATTATGATGTTTGGAAATTTTATTGTGTACGATTGTTTTTGGAAGTGATTATTGTTATGAAATGTTATATCCTCTATAGTGATGTCAAAGATCCTGCTCAAAACTAGGTTAAGGATTACCCTCTATTAGGACTAGGACCATTTATTATGAAATGTGTTAGGAAGATTGACTTATCAAGGAATTGGATGGAAGGTTTTTTATGATAAATTTTACCCAATCTCAAGCCATGAGAGTTGTTCCATGAATTTATTATGGAAGGTGGATGATGTTTTATTACGAAGAAATGTGTGCTCAATTTATTATGCATGATGTAGAAAACCAGATAGAGTGACGATAGATAGTAAGGCAATGTACTTACATATAAGAGAAATATACATGGCGCATATAAGAGGTTTTCACCATGGTACTTACCCATGTTAGACAACTCAGATAACCGAAGGACAACTGAGAGGGGGGGTGAATTAGTTGTCAACAGGTTATAAAACTTTAAGCATTAAAAGATTATTACCAAAATACATAAACCAAATATCAGAATACAAAATATAACAATTAAGTACAAATATAAGCCACAAAATATTTACCAACCATCCACAAAAGATAACACCAAGATTTGTACGTGGAAAACCCAGTAAAGAGAAAAAACCACAGTGGGAATCCTACCCATAGTCAAATAATACTTCTGCAGTAAGTATGTGATTACAAAAAGAGGGGCCTACACATGCAGGAAGACCAACAACCTAGAGCCTACCACTCATCACAAAATGAGCCTCACTGACTATAAAATAAATACAGACTACAATCCAAAAATAAGAGTGAACTGCATGAATAACATCTCCTTTGCCTGAGTACAGCTCTAGTTAAGCTTAGTATCAGAGGTCTCAAACCTCTTTCACCAACCCAATTCGATCACCTATGATCGACCAAAACCTCTGCATATGATTACAACCTTATTCACACACAAATAATTGTATAACCCCTAAAAACATTGAATATGCCCATGATCTACAAAGAGATCTTACATCATATTTATACCAACCTGGGACTTCAACAATTAGGTCAGCCACCTAATAGATAATACAATAAATTCATAACATAAACTCGCAATCCAATGATCAACCAAGTCGGCCTAAGACCAAAACAACATAATCCAATCAATAAACCCAACCAATAATGCATCGGATCATCCACCAACATGTTACATAAACCGGTCCATAACCTAAAAAAATAAGATAACATTAGGTCCGGTCCTAAATGCACCACCGATCAATAGGAACATGAACATGATAACCAATAGCATACCGAAATCCATCTAGAAGCCGCACCAACACCACTTATCAAGTGCATCAAAAGATCTTCAACAAAGCTCTGTCAGTAAAACCCTTACCGGTGACCAAAAGTCTTACTAGAACAAATGATAGCTCTTGAGTCATCAAATCCTAAACCATTTGATCATGATACTCATCTAAATATAATGAATGACAGATCCAAACCAAAGCATACCAGGTCAATATCATAATCCAACTGCTCTACCAAAACCTACCGAAAATCGATAAACAACCAAAATAGTCGGTGTTGCCATCAATTACAAAACATCAATGCAACACAATCAAATCCTCCAATTGCCAACAATCTCCCCCTTTGGCATTGGTGGCAACACTAGATGTGAAAAACATCCAAGTGCCAAGAGATGCCAAACAAGTCTCCCCAAAAGGAAGACAACCAACAATCTCCCATAAAGTGATATTATAATGAAGTTAACAAACTCCCCCTATGAATGACATCCCTGTTAAGCTTTGATCTCTCCCATTTGACTGATATTTTTTTAAGATTTGTTTTTCACATATATCTCTCCTCCTTTGACATCAATGCCAAAAATTTGACATAAACATCAAAGAAAAATCATAAATCCACTGAACCACACAACTGACTACTCCCCTTGAGTAGTAGTACCAACACATCAATCCGAAATGAATAGTAGCTCTGTAAATTCATACTAGACTAATGCCAATCAACATCACTCAAGTCTCTACCGGAGGGACAGAAACCCCCAATCTGTCTTTGAAGTACTCAAATGATTCCTTAGGCAAAGGTTTAGTGAAGATATCTGCAATCTTCTCTTTAGTGTTCACATAAACCAGTCTGAATTCATTTGCTTCCACCTTCTCCTTCAAAAATTTATACTTGATAGATATGTGCTTTGTCTTAGAATGAAATACCGGATTCTTTGATATGTCAATAGCAGCAGAGTTATCATAGTGAATAACTACTCGTTCATTACAATCTACCCTTATATCCTTCAACATTTGCTTCATCCATATAACTTATGTACAATTAGTAGCAGCAACAACATACTCAGCTTCAGCAGGAGATAAAGATGTACATGATTGTTTATTGCTGATCCATGAGACAAGTTTCTTTCCAAGAAAGAAAGCTCCACCGGATGTGCTCTTTCGATCATCAACATCTCCAGCCCAATCTACATTTGTATATGCACATAGTGTAAAACCATCATCTTTAGGATACCACAAACCATATTCAATTGTTCCCTGCAAATACCTGAAAAATCCTTTTCATTGCACTCTCATTATTCTCTCTAGGATCACTCTGATATTTTCATACAATACAAACTACATTCATTATATCCGGTCTAGTCTGAGTCAGATATAACAAACCTCCAATCATATATTTGTACCTTGTAGGATTTACCGGTGTTGATGCATCTTTCTTTGTCAATTTCTCACTTGTAACCATAGGTGTACCAACTGGTTTAGAATTTTCCATACCAAATTTCTTCAACAACTCCCTAGAATACTTAGTTTGATAGATGAAAATACCTTTATTAGTCCGAGTAATCTGCAAACCTAAGAAAAATTTCATCTCCCCAATCATAGACATCTCAAATTCATTCTTCATATTATCAGAGAATTCCAGACATAACTTATCCTCACCTCCAAAAATGTTATCATCAACAAAGACTTAAAAAATCAATATGTCATCATCAATGATCTTATAATATAAATTATTGTCAGCATTACCTTTAGTGAAACCAAGCTTCAAAAGATATTTATCCAATCTTGCATACCAAGCTCTAGGGGCTTGTTTCAATCCATATAAAGCTTTCCTTAACCTGCAAACCATTTTTTTGTCATTTCAAAGTGAAAATCCATCAGGCTACTCAATATAAACTTCCTCTTCAAGATCTCCATTTAGAAATGCACACTTAACATCCATCTGATAAACCTTGTAGTTCTTATGGGCAGCATAAGCAAGAAATAATCTCACAGCTTCAATCCTAGCTACCGGAGCAAAAGAATCATCATAATCAATTCCTTCCTTTTGAGAATATTCTTTACAAACCAATCTAGCATTATTCCTCATAACTTGTCCATCTTCATTCAATTTATTCCTAAAAACCCATTTAGTTCCACTAACATTCTTATTTTTAGGCCGGGGAACTAAAATCCATGTATTATTCTTTTCCATCTGATCTAATTCCTCTTCCATAGCTCTCATCCAACATTCATCTTTACATGCTTCAATTACTGATGCCAGTTCAATTTCAGAAATTAAACATACATCATCAGCTGCCAACCTTCTTCTTGTCACCACTCATTTATTCTTGTTTCCAATGATCTAATCTTCTGAATTATTTAACCTTACATACTAAGGAGTCTTCTGACTTTATGTTCCTCTGCTCTGATCTTTAGTTACTGTTGAATTTTATGATACTTTCAGAGTAACTAGTTTAACATTTTGTTCCAGTGTAGGTGCTACCGGTTCAGTTATGATCATTTCCACTGTCAGTTCTCTTTCATTAGTTCTAATTTGACTTTTGTTCTGCTCATCCACCTTGACATTAGTGTTCTCCACAATTCTCTGCAATCTTTTGTTATAAAATCTATGTGCTTTTCTTTCATTATAGTAACCAAAAAATATCCCTTCATCACATCTAGGATCAAACTTTCCAATGAAATCATCTCTTTTGATATAGCATTTACTACCAAAGATTCTAAAATACTTAATTGTAAGTGTATGACCAAACCATAACTCATAAGGTGTCTTACCGGTGTCTCATTTGATATGAACTCTATTGAATGTGTATAGCATCATGCTCACAACTTCTCTCCAGTAGATATGAGGCAGATTAGCTTCCATCATCATAGTTCTAGTTGTATCCACGATAATTATGTTCTTCCTTTCCACAATTCCATTCTTCTAAGGTGTCTGAGGTGCAGATAACTGTCTCCTTATCCCATTCTTTTCACAATAACTGTTAAATTCATCAGATGTGAATTCTCCGCCCTGATATGACCTTAAGCATTTAATCTTCAATCCTATCTCTATCTCAACCTTAGCTTTAAAGATTTTAAACTTTTCAAAATCTTTATATTTCTCCCTTAGAAAAGTAACCCACATCATTCTAGAATAATCATCAATTATTAGTATAAAATATCTATCACCCTGAAAACTTTTGATTCTAGCAAGACCACACAAATCAGTATGAATAAGATCAAGAAAATCATTAGATTTGTCTTGTATACTCTTAAAAGAAGTTCTGACTTGCTTTCCCATTTGACATTCCTTACATACCAGATTATAGGGATTCGCAATCTTAGGTATATCTCTAACCGCCTTAGTAGAATTGATCTTTACAATGTAATCAAAATTCACATGACACAACCTTTATGCCATAGCTAACTCTCATCAATTTGTGCAATCAAACATGTCTTTTCACCGGAGTTCAAATGAAAGATGTTACCTTTAGTTTGAGTATCAGTTGCAATCTCCAATCTAGATCTCTTGATAATCTTGCATTTTCCATCCTTGAATTGTAACTGAAATGCCTTATCCACCAAATTTCCTACACTCAAAAGATTATGCCTTAAATCTTCAACATAATAAACATTATCAGTATCATGCTTACCATCCAATGATATAGTTCATCTTCCCTTGATCATGCATACTTTGTCATCTCCAAATCTAACTAGACCGACATCAAATTCTTGCAAAGATAGAAACTTCCTTTTATCTCCAATCATATGATGTGAACATCCCATGTCTATCACCCATTCATCCTTGTCTTCAACTTTAGTAGCAATGGCCTTTTCTTCAAGTACCGGATCATCTTCCTTGATAGCCAAGAATACCCATTCCTTTCCATGCCAGATCCACTAGTTGAATCTTGTGTCGGTTTATCATCATAATTAGTCACACCTTCCTCATCAACATAGTAGCATGTTTTGTCTTTGTTCCTCCTGTACTTATTCTTTTTCTGATAATCATGGTTAGGCCTAAGAGATCTTCTATCTCTTTCCTCAAATATTGAATTCCTTTCAAGACATCTAGATGCAAAATGACCTATCTTATTACATGCAAAAAACTTAAAAGGTGATTTCCCTTCATACTTACTTCATGTCAGACCTTTAGGTACTCTTATAGCAATTAGGGCTTCAAGTTGCTTAAACTCTTCATCTTCTTTCTTCATTTCCTCCAGTTCCTTAGCATATAAGGATTTCCAATCACTCTTGTCGGTAGATGATGTAGATGCATGAAAAGAAGGTTCATGTTTTGCAACTCCAGAAGGACCAAATTCCTCAAGCTCAAAAGTAGATAACTTCCCAACCAAGGTATCCCTATTAATAGAGGTGTTTGTCATTGTTTTTAAATCATTACAAGTAGTGGCCTTCATCTTGTAAGCCGGTGACAAAGCTCTCAATACTTTAGAAACTATTTCATCTTCACTCAGAGATCCACCACAACACTGAATTCCCATGACAATTTCATTAACTCTCTCCATAAAAGCAGTAATCCATTCATCATCTTCCATCTTCAGGTTTTCATACCTTATCCCGTAACCATCAAGTTTAGCAATTTTAACAGTAGGATCACCTTCATTCAGAGTCTCCAATTTATCCCATATAGCCTTTGTAGTTGATTTGTCAGTTAGACCCATAACTTGCTGATCAAAAAGTGCACACAAAAGGGCTTCTCTCGCTCTACAATCATTTTCAATGTCCTTATCCAAGCCTGTCGGAGGAGGATTTCTAGATGTCGGATTATGAGGTGTATATCCATTCTTAGTGATCTCCCAAATCTCTTTGCCAAGACATCTCAAATGAGTCTCCATTTGAATCTTCCATACTCTGTAATTTGTTCCATCAGGCCTAGGAATTTCTCTCCGGAAAAGAGCTTCAGATGAACTTGATGAACTTGCACTATTAGACGCCATAGGAATTTCCTCAAGTGGTTAAGCTTCTGCAGAGAGGACCAAGCTCTGATACCAATTGTTAGACACCTCAAATAACTGGAGGACAACTGAGAGGGGGGGTGAATCAATTGTCAACAGATTATAGAACTTTAAGCCTTAAAACATTATTACCATAATACATAAACCAAATACCGGAATAGAAGATATAATAGTTAAGCACAAATATAAGCCACACAATATTTACCAACCATTCACAAAAGATAACACCAAGATTTATATGTGGAAAACCCGATAAGGGAAAAACCACGATGGGAAGCCTACCCATAGTCAAATAATACTTTTGCAGTAAGTATGTGATTACAAAAAGAGGGGCCCACACATGCAGGAAGGCCAACAACCTAGAGCGCACTGCTCATCACAAAATGAGCCTCGCTGACTATAAAATAAATTCAGATTACAATCCAAAAATAAGAGTGAATTGCAAGAATAACATCTCCTATGCCTAATTATAGTTCCGGTTAAGCTCAGTATCAGAGGTCTCAAACCTCTTTCACCAACCCAATTTGATCACCTATGATTGACCAAAACCTTTGCATATGATTACAACCTTATTCACACAGAGATAATTGCATAACCCCTAAAACCATTGAATATGCCCATGATCTACAAAGAGATCTCACATCATATTTATACCAACTTGGGACCTAAACAATTAGATTGGCCACCTAAAAGATAATACAATAAATTCATAACATAAACCTGCAATCCAATGATCAACCAAGTCGGCCTAAGACTGAAACAACATAAACCGATCAATAAACCCAACCGGTAACGCATCAGGATCATCCACTAACACATTACATAAACCAGTCCATAACCTAGAAAAATAAGATAGCATTAGGTCTGGTCCTAAATGCAACACCACCGATAAACAGGAACACAAACAAGATAACCAACAACATCTCAAAAGCCATCTAGAAGCCGCACCAACACCACTTATCAAGTGCATCAAAAGATCTTCAACAAAGTTATGTCGGTAAAACCCTTACCGGTGATGAAAAGGCTTACTAGAGCAAATGATAGCTCTTGAGTCATCAAATCCTGAACCAAGTGATCGTGATACCCATTTGAATAGCATGAATGACATATCCAAGCAAAGGCCACAAAACAAAGAATATTGGAGCATACCAGATCAATATCATAATCCAACCGCTCTCCTGGAACCTACCAGAAATCAGTAAACGACCAAAACAATCGGTGTTGCCATCAATGACAAAACATCAATGCAACACATAATCAATTCCTCCAATTGCCAACAACCCAAGGTACCACCAAATTTATTTTCACAATAAAGCGGATCAATTTTCATAATTTCTAATTATTTTGGTACCACAAAAAATTATTTTTGCTAGCTTTTCATTAAGGTGACAATATTTTTATTTCTTTTGTATATTTTTCATTTTTTTTTGCATTTTTGAAGGGGATTCCTCAAGGATCATGCATAAAACTTGTGAAGGTACATGCTATTGATAGGCTTTGGAAGTGGTTCAACTTCTAGGGTAGAAATTTTGTATGCACTAGATCTGTAAGCTTCTATGACATTGTAGGGACCCAATTGTTGCAGTTCAATTTTTTTTGCCTTTTCTTTGTCTATTAGATTCTTTTGTATTTATTTTAAATCAAATCACCAACCTCAAAATGTTGAACTCTACCTCTTTCGTTGTATCTATGATGAAGATGATTTTGGTATTCTTGTAGATGATTCGGTGTAGTTTGTCATCTCTCATCTAGTAACTCTAGCTCAAGTAACCTGGATACTCAATATTATTCATCATTTGTGAAATGCTACATGAACACCCTCAAGCATGGCAACTCAACCTCAATAGGAAAAATATTTTATGTTCCAAAAAAGAGGGAATAAGGTGTTGCACCTATTAGAGTGTGGATATTGGTTCGATAAGCCTATAGGCCTGGGTTAAGTTGGATGTGCCAGTCATGACCAACATCATTGACAGTCTTTTTGAGAATTTTCAAAATAGTTTTGTTAGACATCTTGTCTTAACCATTACTTTAAGGATGATATGGTGTGGCGAAGTAGTGTTGTATGTGAAACTTGTCGTAAAGCTCAGACAAATCTTGATTTTTAACAGGGTGACCATTATCTATGATAATGGAGAGGGGAATATCATACTTACATATAAGGTAATTGAGGATAAAAGTTGCAATTTACTTTCTGATAACATAGATGAGAGCTTTGATACACTTCATGAATTACTCAATGGTAGTAAGGATGAACTTGTGGTCATTAGCGGATGTGGGTTGAATCTTACCTATGAGGTCAAGTCCCCATTGAGAGAAGGGCCGAGTAGATGTGAGAGGTTGAATTTCTTGCACTGGTACATGAAAGAGGTCTCCATGAATATGAAATTGATGGCATTTCTTAACAAATCTATAGGCGTTGTGTTTCATGGTAGGGAAATAGTATCCGATTCTCATAATATTTTTAGCTAGGGTAGGACAACTAGAATAGGCTCCACATATACCATCACACACTTTTTTGCTTCTTCAGTATCGAGACATCTTGCAAGTGTATTAGCCAGACTCCTTTGGACTCCTTTGGTATAAGGTATCACTGACAATAATGTTACAAGAGGTTTGTTGTATAAAGGTTTTTCCTTGGTTATTCGGTAGATTTGAGGGAAGGATTTGATCATTCATATAGGCATAACTGTCATTGTATCAAGGTGAATTGGTCTAACTTAAGTAGCAAAACTTCCTACACAAATCTTGAGAGGAGGGTAATGCAAAACTTTTACAAATCTTTACAAAAATTATATAACCTTAACAAAAACAAGCATAAATAACATGCATACTACAACACAATGATTTATGTGGTGAAAAACCCTTTCTAGAGAAAAACCCCACACTCCAAAAGTCACCCAATATATTATTTAGAAATCAACAACAAATTATAATATATTTGCAGAGAAAGCTTCTCACATGAGTATCACCAATGGATATCCAGATTCAACTCAACAACTATATGACTTTCACACACAACCTCAATCTAATATATAGGGGATATAATACATAACGTAGTCAAATGATATTACAAAATCATGGGCTAAAACCACCCAAGAGTGTTGCCCATCTCATGTGTATGATGTGTCAATACACACAGCAATATGTATAACTCCCTATTATAGCTCATTTATGTGTCAAACACATTTTTTATATTTCCTATTTAAGGAAACCCAACTTCTAGAGGCATATCTTTGAACTAGCTATCTGGTTGATGAATTGTTGGAAAGCTTATGAATTGATTAATCATGCCATAATATGTCCATTTGGAGCCTCTAAGGCCTTAAAAAATAACTTTGAATATTTCATTTGACACCATGAAAAATAGATACCTTAATATATTTTAATCCAAACCTGAGCTTGCCACCAAAACTTATTGGCATGCTTATTTAGCCAATCTGAAGGTTTGGGAAGAATTTCGGATCAATTTGTGCTCAAATGAAAACTTATTAAAAATAGTAACCATATGTATATGCAAGGTTAAGATACCATTTTCTTAACAATTGGGACAAACAAGTTCATGCAAGAGTTTGGACTAGTGAATATCAAAAGAAAACAATATTAGTTGTTCTACGAAGAACTCATATTGTCGCTCATTGTCAGGAATGTCAAATAAAGATTTGGTTGTAGCCATGACATTTGTTTCCCTATTCTATACTCTAGAAATATTCTCAAAGACAATGTTATCAAAGTACTTTTTAAATTCATCCACCATCTTTGTGTTGAATTTTTTTATCCTTTTTTATATAATTATTGTTGACTTGGTAGACAACTAGTTGTGAAACTTCATAGACACGAACCTTTTTAATCCTCCATCTGAGAATTGTTCTAAGACCCATGATAAGTGCCCCATACACTGCTATGTTATTCATAAATAGAAAAGCCAATCTGTAGTTCACTTAGGAATCACATCACCTTGAGGTGTGATGAAGAGAATACCTACTCCTAATCCATTTTGGGCATAAGAACCATCATAATACAATTTCCATTTGGTTGGTGTTTTTTATATGAATATTGTTTCATATGAAAAATCAAACATGAGTGGATGATCTTCTACTGTAGGGGCATTTTCTATTTGATTGGCTATTATTCTTCCCTTGACTACCTTTTGATCAAAGTATTTCATATCAAATTCACTCAAGATAATTACCAATTTTGCTAGTCTATCAATAAGAGTTGCTTTTTTGAGTAAGTATTTGAGGGGATATATCTTAGTGATAAGTTTTATATGGTATTTTAGCATATAATGTCATATCTTTTGGGAGGCAAAGATAACTGCTAGGCAGACATGCTCGATAGGTGTATAATTATGCTCATACCCTACTAGTGTGAGACTAATATAATATATAACCATTTTTTCCCTTCTTAATCATGTTGGGCTAGGAGGGCCCCTAGTGCCAATGTTGTACCTAAAATATACATAATCAATGGCTTTCCTTATATAAAGGGAACCAACACTAGTGATAGCAACAAGTACTTTTCAAGTTGCTAGAAGGATTGTTGACATTGTTCAATCCATCTAAAGGATACATCCTTGTGAATAAATGTTGAAAGGTGTGACATTTTTCTACGGATATAATATAATTTACCTTGAAGACTCTGAAGCTATGTTAAATTTATTGGTGGAGGCATGTCAATTATTGCTTTCACCTTTGTTTAATCTACCTCAACACCTCTATGAGAAATAATAAATCCTAGGAATTTTCTATAAGTAACTCCAAAGACACATTTCTTAGGATTGAGTCTAAACTTATACTATTCTAACTTGTCAAATATCATTGATAATACATCTAGATGGTTGTCTCTAGAAACTAATCTTGCAAGAAGATCATCCACATAATCTTCCATCAATATATGTATCATGTCATGAAAGATAGTGGTCATGCCCCTTTGGTAGGTTGCCCCAAAACTCTAAGTCTAAAGGCATCACATTCTAGTAGTATTTACCCCAAGGGAATGTAAAAGTAGTCTTGTGTTGGTCCTTGAGTGTTATTATTATCTAATTCTAACTAAAAAATATGTCCATTAATGAAAACATCTTATAACCAGTTGTTAGATCTACAATCATGTCAATGTTTGGCAGAGGGAAGTCATCTTTTGGACATGCTTTATTTAGATCTATAAAATTTGTGTAAATTCTTATGCCCCCAGTGGGTTTGGTTACTAGTACAAAATAAGAGATCCATTTTGCATAATCAATGGGTTGGATGAATTAAGCAGACATCTAATAGTTTCTTGAGCTCAACTTTTACCAAGAGAGCAATTTGTGGATGCATCTTTCTTAACTTTTTTTGATAGGTTTTACTCCTAGATAGAGAGGTATATGATGTAGGACTAGTTCATAATCTATTCTATCCATGCCACTATATGACCCAACAAAGTTGATTTTTCTTTTTGTGAAGAATCTAGTAAAATCTATCATTTTTGTGTATATGAGAGATGAAACAAAGTGGAAAATATTTTGATTTTCAATTATATCAAGGTTGGCTTCTTGTGATTTCTTGACTAATAATGGGCATCTCTCTTGAATTATTTGGATTACATCGATCCTTCCATCTTCATGTTCTTTAGAGAGGGTTTCACCCTCAAATTTCATCCTTTATTTTTACTTTTTTTTCAATTAGAAAGTGCCTTTTGGTTTTCACCTAAAGACCTACTTTTTTTATTTTTCAAGATTTCCTTTTTGTGGCTAGAAGGTTGAATGGACACTCCAAAGTAAGTTGTAGCATTGAGGTTCATAGAGAAACCATATTGTGATCACCCAAGGGTAAACCCTTTCAAAGTTCCATAAAATTAGTAATGGCTTCATCATTTTCAAAAATATTCAAGTTTCAGGGCCCTTGGTGGTCCCAATTGATAAGTTCAAGGTAAACTAGGGATATGTTATCATCAATGTCATCAAAGTCTATTGATGAAGAATTTAAGGAAAATACTGAGGAATCATTGGGGTCCCAAGATGTTTCGATCCATGCATGACCATCGATACACTTATTATTATAGGATTCTAAATTAGTTTCTTCATCAAATGTCTTAACACCATCAATAGTGTTAACATCTTTACTCAAAATTAACTATGTATGAGGAATTCCCAATTTCAATGGTATGATCTCAAGCCCTTTATTCTTTGGCAATTGTGGAGCTTGGATGGGCTCCTTAATTCCTTTTTTTTTTGCTACTTGGCCTCTATCGTTATGGTATCCTTTTTGCTCCATAATTGTAAATCCCTTTCCATAATTGGTCCTACACCTTCTTCATCCTTATGAAGCCAAGTCAAAACATTTTCTTCTATGGATTCTTTTTCAATTTTGCTCCACTTAGTGAATATGGTGGGAGGTTGCTACTCTATGGTGAATTTCTTGTTCTTCTGGATTGGTCATGGTTAACCATAAGATTTTGGTGAGATTGGTAATTTGCCAACATAGAAAGATTCTCCAATAATGTACTCACCACAACCTTGATATTGAAATTGAACCTTGATATTGGGGTTAGAAGAAGATAGAATGATGGATTTCGATAATGATGGGTTGGAATGGAGGATGAGGTTGCTCGGTTGATTGGAACAAAATGTTCAAGAATCCCTTTTAAATTATTGCAATATTTGAAGGGATTAAAATCACCTATTATAGTGAAATTTGTGTTATTGTAAGAGAATTTGATGCATTGATAGTATGTGGAAAGGATGAATTTCATGAGATGGATCCATGGTCAACTTGGAGGAGGTTGTATCCAAGATCAAGGTTCAATACATGGCATTATGTTTCCTTATCTTCAACTCCAACTCTAATGGGAAGTTTTATGACACCCTTCAATGGGCGATCTGCTTCATCATAGGCTCTGATCACAATTCTCTTTGATGTTTCTATACATTTCTTAGAGAATTCCAGTGTTTTGGCAAAATTCAAATTACATATTTTGAGGCCTACTCCCCTATCTATCAAAACTTGTCTAATTTTTCAGTGTATGAAAACTTCAAGATGGAGAGGATTATTATGGTAAGGTTTAGGTGAGGCATATCTTGCTCAATGAACGCGACATGATTTGAGGTTGCAAAATGTCCTACCATGGCTTGAAACTAATTTACATTTATGTTAGTAGGAACCAAATATTCCTACAAAGCTTTGTCTAAGACGACCTTGTGTTTTGGAGATATGTGCAACAGCTTGAGGATAGACATTTTAGCATGTGTTTTTCCTAGGTGCTCTAAAAGGTTGTATTCACTCACAAGTTGTGAAGTGAATCCTCGTAGGATCACTTTGGTTCGACAATTTATAAAAACAACATCACTATTTTTACCTATTATGGTGATATTTGAAACATGATTGTCGGCCTGTTGAATGTGATTGACTATGTATTCATAGGCGACATTAGTGCAATTGGCATTATTGTCCCGATTTTTCCCCAGATTGGAGGCCTTATATTTCCCATGGTTTTGTAGGAGATCTTTTAAAATGATGTGATTTTTGTTTGAGGATCCTAATGATGTCCCCACTTCTATGTCTCCTTGATCAATGAGATCCTTGATAATTTTCTTAATTTTATAGCAATTAGAAGTCTTATGTCCTTAATTTTTGTGATACTTATTTATGGCAGTGTAATAACATTGGACTAGATTAGCTTGTTCAAAGCCGATTCAATGGGTTCCCCTAAGGGCATGTATTTTCATTTGTGTGTTGTTGTTATTGGTCCTTGAAATACCATTCTATGACCTACTTTGAGTCGTGTTTGTTGATTGATCATTATAGTGTGGCTAATGTGTTGTCTGTGTGTTTCGAGGTCCTTTAAGGATAATTAAGGGTTTAGCCTCATTGAACACTTTGACATCCACAACAACATCATTTGTAACATATTTGTTGCATGACCAATTTTTTTATTTGTCATTTTTGTATTGGGGTAATTGTTAATTTTATCTTTATAAACTTACACAAGTCACTTTGTAATTATGGATTTATCAATGGAGTTTTCCTTCTCTACAACTTCGTTAAATATGTTCAAACACTTGAATTAAAAGTGGAACATCATTTCTTGGTTCATATTTTGAATGAAGATTGAACTATTTATTTTTCTGGTATATTATATGGTAATTTGCTTGTGATATTTCTCTGTATTTGTAAGAATGAGGAAAAATATTCTCAATTCTTCTATTTAGTGTTGCACAGATATATCATTAATATCTCATTTTCCATGTTGTAGGAAAATTATGCAACAAATTTCTCTGCTAGCTCATTCCATGTTCATATACTAGGTTGTATGTGTGAGAACCATTTCATGGCTTTCCCACCAAGACTTTGTAGGAAGAGGCACATGATATGTGGATCATTGTAGGAAACCTCAAGGCAAGCAATAAAAAGTACTGGATATGGTCTCTAGGATCTCCCTTCTCCTTATATTTGTCAAATTTTAGAATTTCAAAGGTCAGGGGGAAAGTGGCATGTAAAATGTTCTATAGAATGGATAGGGACATAAGTACTCAATCATGTATGTCCTTTTGTATCCAATGGATTGCACGTTCATCATTTGTTATTGCAAATTTTGTTCTTGTTGTGCTAGGATTTTTGTTAGATCATTTTTTGGAGGATAAAATTTTTGTTTTTTATTTGGATCTTGGGTTTATAAGGTATACATTTGGGTGAATGCATGTTGTTGATTCAAGTAGTGGGTATTCAAGTTATGAGGATGCCAGGTTAGGTGGGGGTACATATGTGTAATGTTGATTAGCTGATGTGTTGTATTGAGTCAAGTATGTGTCATATGTATAGGGAGGGTTTTGATTATATGCACTTGTTGCAATGTTGGGTGGTTGTAATGATGGTGGGATATGTTGGTTATGAGTGTTTGAGGTTTGAGCATTGAAATTTTGGTTTAATGGTATCACATGAGTGTTTAGGGGTTGTGTGTTAGAGGTTTGGTTCAATGGAATTGCATTAATGATTGATTTTTGGATGTTAGAGGCTTGAGAATTTGTTGCAGTGTTAGGCGGTTATGAGGTGTATGTTTGTTGCAAGGGGTTTGTAATGTTTTGTTCTTAAAGATTTATTAGTGTTGGTCTAGGTTATGGGATGTGATATTGTTGGTTTGTTGGTTATTGTGGTTTGGAATAGGGTTTCTATGACTTGCATATTGATATGCATTTATGTTAGTGTAACTTAAACTCATGGCGTTGTTGTTTGGGTCATGATGTGGCATGTTGAAAACTTGATTGGTAAATTATAGGCCAAACATGGGTGGCAAAAGGACATTTGTGTGTGTCATGTCATGTGGGATAGTTTTCAAAGGCATAGTCATGTTTAAGTGTTGAGACACAAGATCATTTGGTGGTGGTAGGATGTGTATGGATCTTAATTTTTGAGACATTGTGTTAGGCACAGGTTCTTACACAATGGAGATATCAAGATCATGAAGAAACTTGGCTCCATTTTGTGCTAGTAACAAAAAGTATCTATTGGGCTCTTTGGACAAGAATGCCTCCATGACTTTGAGGAGTCTAGGATCTTGTGGCGCATCATTGATTTCCTCTTGGCTTATGTTGTTGCTAATATTTGTCAAGGAAAATTCATTATTAGGAGGTTGCATGGTAAATCCTATTTGGGTTGTATGATGTGAATCTAATGATGACCATATGTTAACCATAAAAGAATTGTGGAGACTAACAAGTGATATGCTAATGAACACTATGAATTCTAGGGAGTTTGTGGATGTATGATGATGCTAAATGCTTATTTTTGGATTTTTTGTTGAATCTTGATTTTGGGATGCTAAATGCTAACTAATGCAATGATCTACCAAAATGCACAAGGAATGTCAAGACCTTGAAAGGAACAAAAATCAAGTTGCTGCTTGAAAAGATAAACCTACATAGCCTGGTGAGTTCTAGGTCCAATTGTTGATAGGATGATAATGAGGACAACATTGGACTGAGACAATCAATGGACAACTAAGGTTTGATCAAGTTTGATTGAATATTATAATTATGGTAGTTATGATATGTGGATGAATATTAAAAATGACAATGTGGTCTAAGGATGCAAATCTAGGATAATATATGTGAAATTAATGCAAGGTGTATAATTTTAGGTTAGGATCCACTATCAAGTCTCTGATGTCTGCATTTGGTATCTAATGATATGAAGCTCAAAAATTCTAATGTAAAAACTCATTTTTCAAACCCCAAATAGTTGTTGTAATGGAGCTTTTAGTTGTAGTTAAGAAAGACACAGTTGCATGATAGTTTTAAGCAATTGTGCTACTAGAATGATCGATTGTGTTGCAAAGCACTACAATTGTGTTACACTCCTCAATAATTATGTTGCGGGATATGACAGTTGTATTACAAGACTTATGAGTTGCATAACAAAACAGAGCAATTGCAATCTTCTAGTTTATTTGACACTTAGGACAATTTTTTGACTTGTTTGAATGTTGATTGTTTGAATTTTTGGTAAGAAAACACTTCAAGAAATAATAACACAATGGATTTAAGACTCTGAACTGCAAGGTATAGCAAAGGAAAAAAAGAGGCATGAAAGTATAGAATAATTGAAAACACGTGGGATTGTATCCATAGCACAAGCCCAATCGATAAAATCCCATAAGATTGTGCATGCACTTTTTATGCTCAAGAGTCGGTAGCCAAAAGTCTAATGGAATAGGGACGTACCAACAGGCTTGCCTTTCCTCTTACTCCAAAGGTCTAAAAACCTTTAAATTGAGGGATTACTACCTTACTCAGGACAATACGTGTTGGGTAACTTCAAGCATGAAACTGTACTTTGCACCACATTATGGAACGATTGAAAGCTCTTAAGATACTAAAAACACTAATTCGTAGTGGAGGAACTCCTAAGAACATAAATATATCTACAAGTGTGAAACCTAAGTGAAATCAAAGGTCTCTTCACCTTATGTCCTGAATCACCAAGGGCCCTAAGGATACACCATGCCTGAGGATGAGTGGATTGGGAAACAACTTTCAATATCCCCCTTTTTATAACCCGTTGGAGATACATGCTTTGAGTCAAAGGAATGGGTGATGAGGTCCCAAAGCAAGCCCCAAGAACTAAAATAAAAAATTGGAAGTTTCATATGTTTCTCTTACACTTAGGCTCATATGGGAATGCAAGGGGATAGGATATTCATATACAAATTTCGAGATAGCACAACATATTGTGTAAGTGCACCAATCACAAAAAAAAATCATTTTTTTTTCCTTATTGAAATTGAACTATTATCTAAGCTAGAAAACACAAACACACAAATTTGCAACCAATAAGTTACTAGTTTGAAAATTTTATCTTTTCCCAACGGTTGCCAATGTGTTGCATAAACCTGATTAGTACACCAAAAATAATTAATCTATGCAAAGGAAAATTCATTAAAAATGATTGAATCTTTGAAAATATTTATACATCACTTTATCAATTAGTTTCATTGCTCTAATGTCAGATGCATTGTTAATTTCAACAATTGTGTAGTAGGGTCAAGTGATTGCGTTACTATACTAATCACTTGTAGTGTAGAATAGAGAAACTATGTCGCAAAATCTATCAAATGCAGTGCAGGAATTAGCAATTGTGTTGCAAGATCTATTAGATGCATCACCAGATTCCTATAATTGAAAGGACCATAAGAGAAAACACAACAATACCTAGAATATTGAATTTATCTACTAAAAGCTAGCAAAAGTTGTATTCAAGCAATAAATATAGAAATAAGCAGTAATCAAATTGATAAACTTAGAAAATTTAAAACCATAACAGTTATGGGTTGGCTCTGCATTGTGGTTGTTAGTCATTCTCAATCTGTTAAAGTGGAGGATTCAAGAATGGGGGGGGGGGGGGGATAGGCTCAGACTGGAACCCAATAAAGTGGATGAGTTCAAAGCTAAACAGACAGCTTGGTTTGTGTGCACTGAGGGCGGTATTGACAAATTCATGGAAAGTATGAAGGGTAATGATGAAAGACTTTCCACACAATTTGTGACTTCCTGGGAGGACAGAAGGGTGACCATTGGGGGAATCTCTTTCAAAATCAACAAAGAGGTTATAGCTCAAGCGATGGGCCTTTCAATGGATGGCAGAAAATGGAAAAAGCAGAGCCGCATTGCGGGTTCTACTAGCCTTAACCAGTTCTTTCGCCAAGGTGAGAACCCTATCAAGAGGGCTGGAGGATTCAATAGGGAGGAGATCCCTCACCCGTGGGACGAGGTTTGCTACATCATCATGAAGTATTTTACGCTGGAGGGCAGGTATGGCATTTTTTACTACTACCATCTCCCATTCCTGAACCACTTGAGGAACAAAGACCTCATTTCCATTCTGTTCTTTTTACTGCATTTAATGGATGCTAATATTAAAGATATAGCTGAAGCCAAGAAGAAAGGGAAAGACTTTCCCATCCTGCATCAGGGCCTTATTCTCTACCTGTATAACTTTCACCTCGCCCTCTGCCCGCCCCACTCCATTTCTATGCAGGATGTTGGCCCCTCGACCCAACCTCCAACCATTAATGAATCAAGCCCTCGGTGCCCGAAATTTGGCTCCTCCAGCAAGAAAACCAAGGGCCACTCCCCTGAGGAAGTCAGAACCCCCAAAAGAGTCAAAACCCAAGAGAATGACTCTGATTTGGATATTACTGAAGAAGCCAACACCCCCCATCACTTGAGCAGACTAGCCTCTAAACCCTCAGATAAATCCCTGAGAGACCCCTCCTCCTCACACGACACGGGAAACTCCATTCCGACTGTTAAAATGCCCCTGGCCCAACACAATCCGACCCCTCATTCTGTAAGCTCCACCCGGATTTCTGAAAGTCCCGCTTCCTCCAAGAGTCCGGGGCCAGCCAATTTCCCCTCCCCGACCTTCAAGATTGAAAAAATGTTGGTCGTTGAAGAGGCCAATAGCGTGAAGGAAGAGGATTCCAACCTGGCGGAGCTTGAGAAAAAAATAGAGGCCCTCTTCGACAATGTGCAGGTGATCATCAGTAGACTGGAGGCGGCGGAGTCCAAGATGCACGATGTGTCCAAGTTTTCTCTGAACGTTATGAGATGCTCGGCTACTACGTTGTGCCTGTTGCAGGAAAGCACGACCAAAGGGAAAGGCAAGGAGGATAACGACTACAAAGGCTTGTTCAAGTTCTTCACTAAGGAATGGGCTAGAAAACTTCTCCCTAAGAAGAGCCAAGCGAAAAAGAAATAACTTTCTGCATGTGGAGGAGTTTTTTGTTGATGTTGTGTAGTTTCTAGTTGGATAAGCCTAGTTTAGACTGTTGCTTATATTTTGTTGTTTATGGCCCTGCGTGGCTTATGAATTATACTCTGACTAGTAGTATTTCGCTGTTAAACTCTCATAGTATGGTTTTTGTTTTTGATAGAGGTAAAAGGTTGCTTCTTTGTTGATTTTATGCGGACAATGGTTCTGCCACTGGTCAGCCCCCTCATTTTTGGCTACTTTTATTATCAAAAACAGTTATGGTGTTAATTAAAGAAAATATGTGTCAAATTTTCTATAACAAATAATTAAATAGTCAATTGCAATGAAAAATCTTCAATTGTGGTAGAAAAACCTCTAATTGTGATGCAATACTCTACAATTGTGGCACAAAACAGTGCAATTGTGGTAGAATACCTTGCAAAAAATTGAAATTTCTTGTAATTTTATTTAGATATAGGAAAGTGGATCTCATCGAGCATTGTCAAAATGTAAGACCAAGAAATTCAAACACTATTATTCTATACTAAGCTCAACCATAAAAATCCTAAGAAGCATAATGCATCATTTTGAATCACAATAATGGAGAATTTAAATGAAAGTAAACTAGATCATAATGCAATTATACCTTAACGAAGAAAACATTTCCTTTGGCCTCCATTGCTCTTCTCATCTTCAAATCTTGATAGTATTTTTGCTCTCAAAAATATCTTAAGTGTCATTTGGACAACGTGGGTGCAAGAAAGCTCGAAGATTGTGGAATGATAGATGATAAGGGTCCTTTTTATAGATTTTTTGTTATCAATCAACAGTGGCGATCTCAAGAAAATAATTGATGATCAATGGTTGAGATTCATTAATAAGAATTGATTGAGAGTTAATTGACTACATGGTAAAAATCAATTGATCAATTAAGTGACTTGATTCGCTTGTTAAGTGAATTGATGAATCTATTAAGAGAATTGATTGATCATTGAACTGGACTGATTGATTGAAGAACTTGAAGTGAGCATCAATTAAGAGGTGGACTTAATTGGTATTTAAATAATTAAAATTATTTGAACAAATTCATAACAAGAATCAAATAAATTAAATAATAATTTTATTTATTTTTAGGAAAGTAAATAATTAAATAATTATTTAATTATGGGGAAGTGGAAGAAAAATGAACTAATTAAATAATTAATATTATTTAATTAATGTGCATGATTGAAGAAAATTAGAATAATTAAAATTATTTAATTATTTGTGCGAGAAAAAATTAATTAAATAAAAATAATAATTAATGTTGCAAGATGTTAAAAACAATTATATAATTAAAAATTATTTAATTAATAGTGAAGGGATGAAAATTTATATTTTTTAATTTAAAATAGAAGCACATAGTTGGTTTAATTAAATAATTAAATTTATTTAACTAATTAAGGGGAATCTTAATAAAATGTTGCTTTGCAAGGGTCGCGACAATTTTATGTGTCTTTAGTTATAATACTTGCTTGTGGTAAATAAAGATTTATTGATTGAATGATATTTTTAATAATACTAGTAGAAATATATACTATATCCATTTCCTAGATTATAGGCATCATGGCTATATTCCAAATGTATAAATTTTAAGCTAAGGTAGCTAAATAACTTCCTAAACTAATCTTGACAGGAGGGTAATGCAAAAAAATTCTAATGCAAAAATTAAATAGAAATAACACAAAATAGTATTCATACCACAATGTAGTGATTTATGTGGGAAAACCATTATGGGAGAAAAACTCCACAAGTTTCAAATTCTATTCAACATATTATTCAAAAATAAATAAAAGATTATAATATTTTGGCAAAGAAAGCTTCTCATGGGAGTATCATCAAGTAGAGATCTAGAGGCTACTAAACAATTATTATAATTTCACAATATATCATAATACACAACCATCATAAAATAGGGTTCTCTCTTCGAGAAAGTAAAGCACACATAATATCCATGCTATCAAATTTTTGACCTAGTGACAAACAATTAAGATTTACAATGATAAACTATACCTAGATTATGGACTTCAAAGGCATTTCCCCCAAACCCTTGTTGGGGCACATGGCCCCAAATCTCCCCACTAGGGGGCCATCCCCTTGAACCTCGCAAGGGGGTACCACCCTTACAACCCCTTGCACTCATTTATCAACAATAACCTTTTATTATTGCAAGGTTGAGATGCCATTTTCCTAACCATTTGTTGAACACCTTGGAAGAGAAATGACAGGGGTATGAACACCATGTTTTAATTGCTAGGGACCAATATGCCCATAGACTCCAAACACCATTTGAACGTCTCTATGCTTACAACCTTAGTTAAAGAATCTGCAACATTCAAAAAATTATCTATCTTAACCAGCTTCACCGTGACATCCTCAATCATATCTTTGACAAAATGGTATTGTATGTCAATGTGCTTGGTCCTAGCATGAATATGGGGTTCTTAGCTAGGCATATCATACTTTGACTATTACAATAAACTAAAATTGTACCTTGTTTTATTCTAATAATTGAACATAATATTAAGTTAAATGTCTTCTTTACAAGTATGAGTAATTTCTATATGCTTAGCTTTAGTAGTGGAAAAAACAACCAAAACATATTGCTTACTCATTTAATTAATTGCACCACCAAATAAAGTAAGCAAATAAGCATTAGTGGATTATCTACTACCAACATTACCTATCCAGTAAATGAATCCACATAACCATGAATATTAAGGGAAACCTTGTCTCTTATCAAATTTTCATGATATCAAAGAGAATACTTCGAGGTATCCTTCAAATATTTGAAGACTCTTTTAACTACATTGCAATGAAATTTACTAGGATTAGACATATATCTAGAAAGAACTCTCATTACATGGTCAATTTTTGGTGTTCTAATTGTAAAAAGAACACATAATGGTCTATAATATTGCATGTTATACCTCTATAAAACTAAATTCACATAATTATACCAACCTATCCATAAATTTCTAACCACTCTATCTCTTCTAATTTTCATCCCAAGAATATGTCTAGCTACACTAGGTTCTTTCATTTCAAATTTAGCTACAAGTTGAGACTTTAGTTTTGAAATCATACATTTCCTTTTACTAATGAATAACATATCATCAGTATGTAATACAATAAATAGGAAATGAGCACCATCAAATCTATAGTAAGAATAGTGATATGATTTAGAATGTTCAAATCCCAAACTCAAACATATAAGTCAAATTTTTAGTACCATATCCTAGGACTATTTAAGGCCACACAAAGATTTCTTCAATTTACAAATTGTACCATTATAAATTGTAAATGATACAATTTACACCTCATGTTTGTGCTCCTAATTAAGTGTGTCCCATTTTCATTTCCCCTAGGCTTGTTTTGGCCCCATTTTGCTCCAATCTTGATGTCACATGTTGACACTGCCAAGTGGGCACAATCTCAAAGTTTGTTCTTTCCTATTTCATGGTTGATTGGTCCTCTTTTTGGAGGACTGGGGCACCCCAAAATATCATGCACCCCCAAAATATCATGGTCCCACCTTAAACAAGCTCACATTTGAAATGGGGCAAGCCCTTTCCCTACCTGATGGATTTTTGGTCCCCGTGGTTACACTTGACCATTGGAGGAAAGAATAATCGATAATTTACCTAGGGAACCCTATATAAAGATATCATATCAATTCATTTTAAGATCCACTAAGACTTGGACATACGTAGCATTTATGCATTTAAGCAATCATCATCAAACATTTTTGAAGATTCAAGGAAACATTTCATTCTTCAAGCATTATGGAGCAAAGTTACGTCAAACTTCATGCAAGCATATGCATTTGATTAGGGTTTTCATATTCATGTGTTTATCGAGCCATTATATTAAACATTTGTGATTACATTCAAAGAGAATTGCATCATCAATCCTTCCATCAACAATTGTAGATTTGAGGTGTATCTCCTCGCATTTACTTTAGTATTTACATTACTCAAATCAAGGTTAATTCTTAAACCAAGGTTTGACCTAAGGAAAATCCCTATCCACAACCCTATTTCCTTTCTTTTTGTGTGTAGGGAACAATATCAAGATCTATACTCATATATTTTGATAGAGTTGATGATGATGAATAGGTTCAACCTTCGAAGGAGTGAGATTCAGAGAACTAGGATGAATTTGTATTACCTAGTCTTGAAAAATCAAGTTGAACTTCTTAGAACAGGTTTTAAATATCCTTTTCTCAAATCCCAGTTTATGGCTTTGTTGGATATCCATATCAATCTACTTTCATCAATCTACTTCAATTATTCATTGATTTAACCTAATTTCACAATTACCGTCCAATTTCAACTAAAAAAGAGGGTAACAAACAAGTAACCAGTGAATCTCAACCCTTTCCTTATTTAAATTGTGGAAAGATCAATTGGATTCACCCCTCTTTCAATGTAGTGGTCACTAACAAAAAATTAGTGGTCTTACTATCTTTATTTGTGAAATCCTAGTTTTACCATCATTACATTTTGGTGAACCCAACTCCTTGCATGCTTATTTTTTATTTATACTCTCATATCTAATCTGTAAGAATTTAAACATTAAAGTTTGCACTCATAAATCATATTTGCAATTGAATTACATAAATTTAGTGGTTAAGTTCACAAAAACCCTAATTTATTATTCTAAAATTGAATTGTGGGTTGCATATTTTTCACTTGTGTTTTCAAATCCGATTTGAGTGTCTCATAATGGAATTTACTAAATCTAATTGGTTTGCTATTTCACATATGATTACATTGTTTCTTAGTTACATGTATCAAAATCATGAGTTGGATAATGGTTTCTTTCACTTTACACTACTTTTCATCCATAGTACTCTTGCATATTGCATCTTTATAATTTCAAAGGTATTGCCTACTTTTAAATCCTCTCTCAAATATTTTATTTGTATAGTATGTTATTTTATGATGATATTATTAAGAAAATGCATTGCATATGTAAATCCCATAAAATCTTTTGTATACAATGATAATCCTAGAGATGATTGAAAAATGAAACACTTGTACCTCCCCTAGGGTATATTATGTGAATGAGGAAAGCTACAATACTCTATCTATGATCTCTCTAATGGAGAGCAAGCATTGAAGAGAAACATGATACCATCTTATTCCCATGTGCATACTCTAGTGCAACAAGGGCAAGATCAAAATGTTGCTATATCAATCTCTCTAGATCCTTCTTATTCTCCTAGAGTTTATCTCAATCATCAGGTATTTGTAGGGAATATGATGTTATGTATTTTATTTGTGACTTATATCCTCTTATAAAAATAAGAAAAGATGAAGCTTTAGATGGTAAGGACCCTCCTTCCCAAGCAACCAAAGACGATATGAATAATGATGATAGAAAGGATAAATTCCCTACAAAGGATATCCCTTACCCATCTATTCATCCCTTTTATCCCTCCATGTGCCCTTACACTAATTTTTTTAAAGAAATTCATGATAATGATCCTTCTTGCTCACAATTGAAACATTCTTATAGGAGTGGTTATAATATAATCTCAAAACAAGTTTTATAGTGGACAAGGACTTGAAAAATATGAACAAGGAATCCAAATCCCTATAAAACCTCCTTCAAAAGCTAGTACCGAAGGTCTAGTACATCCTCATAATTCACCTATGGATGATCTCCTTAAAGTTCAATATCTCAAGGAGTATTTTTCAAGACATAAACTCTATCACCCATCTAAGGTGTCTCTTCTTCAAATTATCTTTTTTGTTCATGTCATCAAACTAATGATCATCATGAAAATGAATGTCCTAATTTTCAAAATATAATACAAGGACTCATTGATGATGGAATTATCAAAATAATAGAAGACAATCCTTCTCCTTCTATTATAATTTGTCCTACATCTCAATAGACAAGACCCACCCCTATTGATAATCAAGACAAGTTAGCTAAAAGAATCTTTTGGAGATTTAAGTATGGTAAGATTGTTGTTTTTCCTTTCATACGATATAATAAGAAGAATAAAGAAGGTGATGAACACTATCTTTTTAATCATTGTTATTCTTATTCTCTCAAGGAAATTGTAAATCTTTTAAATAATTTGTTCAAGACCAATATGATCAAGCTCACATAGCTCTTGCAACTGATCTCATAGTTTTTCTCAGTGAAGAGGTTGTATCGTAACACTCAATCCACCTTATCATGTTGCTCCTCACCCTATGGAACTAGTAGTTTAACCTTATTGGGGGATCTTTGTCATGTGTGGTGATGCACTTTCATTTTCAATCATACTTGGGTAGTAAAATAGTCCTTCCTTATTTGTTCTCTTTGGGAGAAAGGATAGTATATTCAATCCTTTCTCCTTTCCAAAGATTACCTCTTCTTTTGAGTTGTATTTTGCATATCTTGATGTCTTTTCTCGCAGTGAATATTCCTTCATGTGAGTACATGTGTTTTCTTTTCTTAAGACCTCTTCTTTTCTTGAAATTCTACATCTTTTATGCATAATCTCTCTTGGAGGATGTATAATCCTTCTCTTTGTCCCTATGCTTAGGGGGCACTGATTTCTCTTATCCTTTATAAGGATCCACTTTTCTTTTGTTGAGTGGTGCTTGCTTATGATATGGTGTTATTCCTTGTCTGAAGTTGCTTTTTTTCTCAAGGATTCCCTCTCATGAAAGAGGTGTGTATCCTTATGTAAAACCTCTTATTTACTTGGAGTTGTATATCTATTATAAACAGACCCCTCACTTTGGGTCATAAGTCTATTATCCTTCATCAAGAATCAATTTTTCCTAGCAATAAGAGGAAGGTATGAATTGTTGTTCTCCTTCCTTTCTTTTGGTCAATGATGTTATTTTTTTTTCAAACTATCCTCTTGGAGGTAGGTGTCTTTGAGAAAAGATCTCTTCCTCCTTCTCCTCCAAAGGATTTCCTTTACACTTGTTGCAATATATCTCTTTTACAACTATCTTTTACTTGTTTCTATGAGACCTATCTCTTTAAGCTTGGATTTACGTAATTGTTTCCTAAAGGATATCTTCTTGGTGTTGAAGGTGTGTATTCTTTTTTTATAGCTTCCTTAAGACATCAACATACATTTATGTTGACATCTTAAAGGGAGGACATACATAATGTCCTCTTTGTACTATATTATTTTTTATTTTTGTATATCTTATACGGGGTGTTCATTCTCGAAACCAAACCAATAAGTCTTATATGAGATGCTTCATTCTCAAACCAGACACATCATTTTATATGTCTTATACACAATTTTAATTCTCAAAACTATAACAAAAAGTCTTATACAAGATGCTTCATGCTCAAAACCAAGAATATTTTATTTTTTATGTCTTATACAGGGCGTTTGTTCTTGAAACTAGTCCAACAAGCCTTATAAGAGATGGTTCATGCCTACAACCAAACATATTTTGTGTTTATTTCATGTCTCATATAGGTTGTTGCATTCTCTAAACCAAACCAACAAGTATTATATGAGATGCTTAACTCTTGAAACTAGATAGTGGCATATGCAGCAGGGTGAGTTGACTAGCATAACACAACTTGCTAGACCCTTCAGCTCTTCCTTTTTCAAAGAGTGGAACTAGCATAACACAACTTTTTAGATTATTTCAACTCTTCATGTTTACATTAATCACACAACATAACACATTTTGTTGTCTCATGAGTATTCATGTCCACGTAGATCACCTAGCATAATATAGCTTGCTAGCTTGCTAATTTCATGACCTCTCTTTCTCTTCTTCTCATGGATCACATGTCATAACATAGCTTGCTAGCATGCGGTGTCCATGTCATCTCTTTTCTCCTACCCATGATCTCATATCTTGGCTATTTGTGAATCATGGTTCATCAATCAATGCATGCTCTTGCTCTTTTTATGTAATCCCTTGTGTTCTTTATGATAGCATTCTACGAATGATATTATTGGTTGAGACATTTGATTATCGAGGTTCCTTCAACTAGTTGACTTGGAGCCTTTTTTTTTTTAGTACTAACCCCTTGTGTCATGTGTCTTTTGTCTTTATTTGTCTTTGTTTGGATTTTTTTGTCTTTGTCTTGTTTTATTTGTCCATGCATCTATATGAGTTAAGATCCTAAGATTGGGGGTTTGGTTCCTTTAAATTAGTGATGTCTCATCTCCTTGTGATCTCGCTCCTAGTTTCTCCTCTCTCTCTCTCTCTCTCTCTCTCTCTCTCTCTCTCTCTCTCTCTCTCTCTCTCTCTCTCTCTCTCTCTCTCTCTCTCTCTCTCTCTCTCTCTCTCTCTCTCTCTCTCTCTACTTTACTCCAAGTATGTTCATAGGCTCATACTCCCATTAAAGTGGGGGCTAAATGTAGAGTTGTAAATTATAACTGTTATAATTTACAGCTCATATTTGTGCTCCTACTTTAGCGTGTCCCATTTTCATTCCCCATGGGCCTGTTTTGCCCCCATTTTACTCCAACCCCCGATGTCACCTATTGACACAAACAGGTGGGCCCCATCCAAAAGATTGTCATTTTCTATGCCATGGTTGACAGGCCCTAGTTTTAGAGGACCAGGACACCCCAACATTCCCTATTCCCCCTTAAACATGCTCCAATTGGAAAGGGGGCATGCCCTTTCCCTCCTCAATGGATTTTGGTCCTCGTGGCTACACTTGATCATTCGAGGCTAACCTAATCAATAATTTACCTAGGGAACCCTATATAAAGACATTTTATCAATTCATTTTAAGATCCACTAAGACTCTATACTTAGCATTCATGCCTTCAAGCAATCACAATCAAGCATTTTCAGAGATTCAAGGCAACATTTCATCCTTAAAACATTATGGAGCAAAGTTACATCAATATTTATACAAGCATGTGTGTTTGATCAAGATTTTTATGTTCATTTGTTGGTCATTCCATTATATTCAACATTTGTAATTACATTCAAAGAGCATTGCATCATCAATCCTTCCATAAAAATTGTAGATCTGAGGTATATCTCCTAGCATTTACTTCAGTGTTTACATTATTCAATTCAAGGTTAATTACTAAATTGGGGTTTGACCTAAGGAAGACCCCTATCCATAACCCTATTTCCCTTCTTTTGGTGTCCTAGGAATAGGCTTAGGAGTTGTACTAAGAGATTTTAACAGACTTGAGGATGATGAATAGGTTTAGCTTTTGACAGAGAAAAATTTGGAGGACCACATTGAATCTATACTATTTGGTCTTGAAAAATTAGGTTGAACTTCTGTGAACAAGTTTCAAACATCTTATTTTGCCTAGATCTAAATTTGTGGCTTTGTGCGATATCCTAGTAGTTTGTTTTCATTAATCTACATCAATTATTCATTATTTTACCCTAATTTCACAATTATTGTTGGTCCTCGCAATTGGAATAGTAATTAGGTTCTAAAACCTCAACTCAAGGATTGGACATTCTTACTAGGTAGCTACCTTTCCTATGGCAAAGATTTATTTACTTTATCGACAATGGTCATGAACTTGAAATGGGCTAGCACTATATGTGCACTAATCTCGAGTTAAGCCACTCTATCTTACTACAAGAAAAAAAAAGTTTCAAAAATAAATATGCAAAACCATTATGACTTAACAATTTATTAAAATCCACAATTGAAAGCAACTAAAGCAACTGTTATTGACGACAATGTTCTGATTAGCAGACAGGGACTACTATGTGTACTTCGGCTGGAAGAACATACATTGGAACTATTTCCAGGGGCTGCAGGAATAGTCGAACACCAAAAAAACAACTAAAACAAAATGAAAACTAACAAATGCACATAAATTACTCACCAAGTGGACCTCATTGAGTGATTATATCCAAAACTCAAATAACAACTGATAAACTTAGGATACCATCACCATCATCTTATTCATTTTAAGTTAATTTCAGTACACATAAGTTTGAGAATCAAAATATTATCCACTCTATGGTTGTATTGTCTACCACCGTGAGGAAGTAGAGACCTTTATTTATAATAAAAGATTATAAAAAACTTCCAACTTATCAACCCATGTCCCAGAGGAATAGGCAAGCAGGATTTATTACATTAAAAGAAGAAGTCATCACATAAATGTAAAACAAACAACTGTCCTACTGTTGAGAAAATATAGTGCAACCTCCTTCCCTAGATCTATGCTTCATTAGTAACAATCATGAATGCTCCACTAATTTCTTTGTTGAGGAAGCAGTCAATTGGTTATGGACTCCTTCATTGCTGCTCCACTTTGACTGGGTCTGCATCCAACTACATGATAATGTGTCTCCTTAACCACCAGCTTAGGCATCCTCTCATTTTGGTTATTCCTGCATCATGGCGTTAATGTGCACAAAAGCATGTGTATCCATTGATGCTAACATAATATAAATTAAACCATAATTTAAGATTAATTTAGATAATTTGCATAGATTGATTGCATAAAGATCGTCAGTTAACAACCTTAGGTCTAGGATAAATTAGATCTAATAATACCAAAAGGACATTAACAAGGGAAGTTCCAGGACTTAAACATTGTCCAAACATATGACCAAAGCAAGAGTTTTAATGACAAAAAGTGATAAAATGGAGCCATTATTTTGGGTTATCATCACACCCAATCTAGCTTCTTGTTGGTCCTCTAGCAATATGAAAATTCATAATTCTAGCATTAACTCTAAAATCCCCAAGGGTAACCTGTCAATTACCTCCTGTAGCCAAGATCCAATAGAATCGTTTCATCTTTTCCAACTATGTCCATCTAGAATGCTCTGCTACTTCATCATTAGGCGGATCACTGTCCCAACATCCCATCAATGGCCATAGATGAATGGGTGCCTAAAAGTTGAGGGGTAACCAGTGTCTTCCTTTTGTTTTTCCCAAATGTATATTTTTGGGTGCCCGACCTATTGTTGCATGATAGTTTGGTAAGGAATGTGGCTTAGACTGTTTCAATTCATCGGGTAAACTATTCCAACACTGCACTAAATGTCCAATTGTCATTTGTCCCTCAACTGTAGTAATCTTATCATAATCTATAAATGCTTCTTCTCTCAAGGGAAGAATGATAGCTCCATAATCTGATTTATATAGCATTTTCTGCCAGTAATAATAAAGTCTCCTTGGGTTCCTCGATTTAGCCCTCAATGCAAGTGGAAGGTCAATTTCCTCCTTCCTGTGTACCCTAGATTGTTCTCCTCTAGCAATTTCATTTTGAATCCATGACATGAGAGCCCTTATTTGAATATATCCAATGTAGAGCAAGGGATTCTAATAAGTATCATTAGGGGCGGCATAATTATGTAAATAAAACTCACAAAGTAGATTTTTGATGGTTGCAGGAGATGTTTGATAAACATGGTAAAACTCTTGAGGTGTGTCTAAAGAAGGACTTAAGTCCCTAACAATTCTCATCAATTGGAAATAAATGTGCTACTCTTTCGAAGTAGACTCAAGGTGGTGCCTTACACTGCATTAGTTGTGGTATCATAGTGGCTACCATTTTCACCTTGTTCTTTAGCTGGGCAATTTACTCATCTTTTTCTTCAATTACCTTCTTCTGTTGATCAATAATTTTCTACATCTGTGCTTTCTTTAATTCCCATTCTTTGTAGAAGGCAAGAGAAACAACATGATTGGTAAGAAAAGAGGGTGGACTATGAGCTCTTGCTCGAGGTTTCAACTTCTCAGCTTCACCTTCTATGTTAACAATTTGATCTACAAAAGAGGCCAAGTTGTCAAGCCTTTCCAAACTAACACCTTCATGTGGCTTCACAAGTGAGGTAGGTGGAATAAATTCACGGCTAGGACTACTTGGTTCTCATTCTAGGGAGTCAACAAAAATACAGGCACTTGGCTTTTCTGACTACTTTTTTTATTTTTCGGCTTCCCTCAGAGCTTGTGGCTTCTTCTCAAAGCCATTTCAGTGGCTCCTTGAGGGTTTTTTCTTTCCAGCTCCTTAGGTGTTTCTACAGCTCCTGTGGTGGCTACAAGAAAACTTTCTTCAACAATTTTCCTTTTCTTTGTGACAGGAGAGGCTGTATCAATAATTTTTCCCTCCTCCTTCTCCATGTCACTTTATTTCTCCTTACCTTTCTCCTTCTATGCAGCAACCCTAGTTCTCATTGGGGTTTATGATGAGATCCCTATCGAGACTTTTGTTAACTCTAGAAATATTTCTTTAGATGAGGACCCCTCTACTGCAGGAGGTTCCTAAACTGGTGACATTCTAGAGGATGAGGGTTCAGTGGTAGGACTGGGTCTTTCCATATTTTCCCCTTCTTGAGACGAGGGCTGCTCTATTGGACCCACATTATTAAACCTTCTAACTCTTACAAATTCATCCCAAGTCATTTGGGAAACATCTCCCAAAGACCTCTCTAATAATAATTTAATCAAACAATGGTGAGTAATGGAGTGAGGCCTACCTTTTTGTGTATTCGTTGCACTGATGGAAAGAAGATTATACAACACACTTGGAACATTCATTCCCCTTCCATGATGCAAATGACTCAAGAGCTTAAAATGGTGGGAATGAAGGTATGAGTGACTCCATTCACAAGTCAAATACTTCATGATATACAATGCCACTTCTTTCCATTTAGGAGGAAGGGATTCTCGTCTGGTCCCCTGTGTATCTGTTACCAAAGGTGGGTCACTTGGGTGTGTGAATTTTGACCTCACACTTCATGCGTCTTTTGTTTCGAGGTATTTCTCTCTGTCGGTTGGCAACCTCGTCACTTCTACAATCTGCTCCTTTGTTGCAATATCTTTCAATCCTTTCACTTGAGCTTCCCCATCAGAAAATGTGCAAGTGAATTCTCTTGCAATATCCTCATTAAACTCAGTTAACTTAAGAAAATAATCTATCCAACCACTATTGCAGAATTCAGGTTCACAAAACTGATCTTGCAAAAGGACATCATGCACTATAGATTCATAGAGAACCAGTATACCACCCATTACCCCATTGGAATTCACAACACACCACTGTAGAAATATGGTCAATTTTTCCTAAAACTCTACAAATTCTCAAAAGGAAATATACCCTATTTGTAAACAACCTTGCTACAACTCCTTTTCTTTTCAAAATAACTTAAGGCATGTGAAAAAAATGGCAGCGGCGGGAGGTATAACAGAGCACAAAATGTCACATCAAGCCATAATGATTTTAAATTTAAACTTTTATGTGAGATGATATTTTTATTTAGGATAACATAAGAATAATTCCATAGGAATCATTCACTACTCTACTCCCCCCCCCAACCTAAGGCTTGACATGTGTCCACACATGCGGAGGGTGACTAAAAGATATACTATGGAAATATTATTATGATACAAAATATGGTTTAATAAATGCATGCAACAAAAATAAATACACATGAGTGTACCTATTATTGTGACATAATGTCAACAGCTGGAGAAATCCATCATGATTGAAGTCTAACCACTTTGTATGACAAGTGAGGTGAAGAAATGAATGACAAAAATAGAATGATATGGAAGAGTGATGGGTGAGTACGGAAATAGAATATTTATTAGTGAAGAAAGGTACTTCCATAGGATATGGAAGTATTTATTATGAATGAATGCAATAGGAAATTATGAAGAAGGTGGGACTGTAACTCCCCCTACTTTTGTTGCAGGAATCTCAATAGCTTCTGGAGTTATGAATTGATGAAGTAACTCCTCTTTGGAAATAGGCTTATGATAGAGGCGCAATCGATGTCCATTTATCAACAACTTGAATTTGACAGGATCAATAGTAGCCAATTGTACTACACCATTTGGGAATCTTTCAATCACTTCATAGTACCCTAACCACTTCGTCTGCAGTTTCCCCAAATTATCCTTATATCTAGAGTCATACAAAAGGGCCCAATCTCTTGGTTTGAATGCTTTGTCTTTAATATATTTATCATGTCATTTCATGCATTGATTTTGAATTGTTTCTATGTGTTGTAGGGTGGACTTCCTGATTTCATCTAAGGCATTAAGCTGCATGAGTCTATCCTCTTGAGTTGCAGAGAGAGTCGTGTCTAATTCTATGCTTGTTCAAAGTGTCTTATGCTCAAACTCCATAGGCACCATTTCCATTTTCCCATACACCATCTCAAAGGGTTTAAAGCCTATAATTGTATTTCATGTAGTCCTATATGCCCAAATTGGCTCTGACAACCTACTAGACCAATCCTTCTGATGGAGGGCTACTATTTTGATTAGTATAGACTCAATCTCTCTGTTGGTGATTTTCGCTTTTTCATTTACTTGAGGATGGTAGGGGCTTTACTTCATATGCCTTATATTATACTCATTGACTAAGGGTGTGATCAAAGTGGAAGTAAATTGTGCCCCTTGATCAGTCACAATCTCCCGCGGAACTCCATATCTTGTAAAGATTTTCTCATACAAAAATTATGTGACTTTGTTGGCTTAGGCATGTTTGAATTCTTTTATGTTATCCCATTTTGTGACATAGTCATTACACACAAGGATGTATGTTCTTCCATTTGAGGGTGGATCAATAGGTCCTACAAAATCTAACCCTCATTTGTCAAATGGTGTAACAACCACCTATGGATGCAAAGGCATCTCATCCAATCTAGTGGGTAAGCTGATCCTCTGATATCTCTCACATTTTTTGGTGTACTTGACTGCATTTGTCACATTAGGGAGAAAAGTTACATCTATATTCATGTAAGCGTGTGTGTTTGATTAGGATATTTATGTTCATGCGTTTGTCATGCCATTACATTCAACATTTGTAATTACATTCAAAGAGAATTTCATATTCAATCCCTCCATAAAAAAATGTAGATCTAAGGTATATCTCCTAGCATTTACTTCAGTATTTACATTATTCAATTCAAGGTTAATTCCTAAATTGGGGTTTGACCTAAGGAAAACCCCTATCCATAACCCTATTTCCCTTATTTTGGTGTCCTAGGAATAGGCATAGGAGTTGTACTTAGAGATTTTAACAGAGTTGAGGATGATGAATAGGTTTAGCTTTTGACAGAGAAATATTTGGAAGACCAGGATGAATCTATACTATTTGGTCTTGAAAATTAGGACTAACTTCTACGAACAAGTTTCAAACATCTTCTTTTGCCTAGATCTCAGTTTGTGGCTTTGTGGGATATCCTAGTAGTTTGTTTTCATTAATATACATCAATTATTCATTATTTTACTCTAATTTCACAATTATTGTTGGTCCTCGCAATGGGAATAGTAACTAGGTTCTAAAACCTCAACTCAGGGATTGGAAATCCTTACTAGGTAGCTACCTTTCCTATAAAAAAGATTCATTTACTTTATTGACCAGGTTCGTGAACTTGAAATGGGCTAGCACTGTGTGTGCACTAAGGTCGAGTTGAAGCCATTTTATCTTACTATAGGAAAAGGAAAGTTTTGAAAATAAATATGCAAAACCATAATGACAACAATTTATCAAAAGCAACAATTTAAAGCAACTAAAGCAACTATTATTGACGGAAATGTTCTAGTTAGTAGACATGAACTACTCTGTCTACTTTAGCTGTAGGAACTAACACAAGAACTATTTCCACTGGCTGCAAGAACAGACACAGGAACTGTTTCCAGTGGCTGCAGGAACAGTCGAACACCAAAACAACAACTAAAACAAGATGAAAACTAACTAACAAATGCATAGGAATTACTCACCAAGTGGGTCCCCTTGAGTGAGTATATCCAAAACTCAAATAACAACTGATAAACTCAGAATACCATCACCATCATCTTATTCATTTTAAGTAAATTTCACTACACAAAGGTTTGAGAATCAAAATATTATCCGCTCTATGGTCATAATGTCTACCCCCGCAAGGAAGTAGAGACCTTTATTTCTAATAAAATCTTATAACAAACTTCCAACTGATCAATCCACATCCCAAAGGAATAGGCGAGCAAGATTTATTACATTAAAAGAAGTCAGGATATAAATGTAGAACAAACAATTGTCCTACTTTTGAGAAAACGTAGCACAACCTCCTTCCCTAGATCTACGATTCATTAGTAACAATCATGAATGCTCCACTAATTGCTCTATTGAGGAAGCAATCAATTGGTTATGGGCTCCTTCAATACTACTCCACTTTGACTAGGTCTGCATCCAACAACATGATGATGTGTCTCCTTAACCACCAGCTTATTCATCCTCTCATTCTGGTTGTTCCTGCATAATGGTGTTAATGTGCACAAAAGCATGTGTATCCATTAATGCCAACATAACATAAATTAAACCATATTTTAAGATTAATTCAGATAATTTGCATAGTTTGATTATATAAAGATCATCAGTTAATAACCTTAGGTCTAGGATAAATCAGATCTAATAATACCAAAAAGACATTAACCAAGGAAGTTCCATGACCTAAACATTGTCCAAACATATGACCAAGGCAAGAGTTTTTATGACAAAATAGAGTCATTATTTTGGCTCATCATCGCCCCCTAACCTAGCTTCTTGTTGGTCCTCCAACAACAGAAAAGTTCCTAATTCTAGCATTAACTCTAAAATCCCCAGGGGTAACCTGTTCATTTCCTCATGTAGCCAAGCTCCAATAGAATCATTTCATCTTTTCCAACCGTGTCCATCTAGAGAGCTTTGTTGCTTCATCATAAGGTGGATCATTGTCCAAGCATCCCATCAATGGCCATAGAAGAATGGGTGGCTAAAAGTTGAGGGGTAGCCAGTGTCTTCCTTTGGTTCTGCCCAAATGTATATATTTGGGTGCCCGCCTTATTATTGCATGATAGTTTGGTAAGGAATGTGGCTCAGACTATTTCAATTCATCAGGTAAATTATTCTAGCGCTACACTAAATGTCCAATTGCTAGTTGTCCCTCAACTATAGCCATATGCTCATAATCTATGTATGCTTCTTCTCTCAAGGGCATAATGTTAGCTCCATAACCTTATTTATATATAGTTTTCTACTAGTCATAATAAAGTCTCCTTGGGTTCCTGGATTTAGCCGTCAATGCAAGTGGAAGGTCAAGTTCCTCCTTCCTATGTACCCTAGATACTTCTCCTCTATCAATTTTGTTTTGAATCCATGACAAGAGAGCCCTTATTTGAATATCTCTAATGTATAGCAAGGAATTCCAATCAATATCATTAGGAATGGAATAATTATGAAAAATAAAACTCACAAAGCAGATTTTTTATGGCTGCAGGAGATGTTTGATAAACATGGTAAAACTCCTGAGGTGTTTCTAAAGAAAGACTTGAGTCCCTAACAATTCTCATCAATTGGAAACTAATATGTTGCTCTTTCAAATACGTGGAGTAGACTCAAGGTGGTTCCCTGCACTACATTAGTTGTGGTATCATAGTGGCTACTGTTTCCACCTTGTTCTTTAGCTGGGCAATTTCCTCGTCTTTTTCTTCAATCACCTTCTTCTATTGATCAATAATTTTCTGCAAATGTGCTTTCTCTAATTCTCCTTCTTTGTAGAAGGCAAGAGAAACAACATGACTGGTAAGAAAATATGGTGGAATATGAGCTCTTGCTCTAGGTTTCAACTTCTCAACTTCACCTTCTGTGTTAACAATTTGTTCTACAACAGAGGCCAAATTATCAATACTTCCCAAACTTACACCTTCCTGTGGCTTCATAGGTGAGGTAGGAGGAATAACATCCTAGCTAGGACTACTAAAGGTTATGTTGATTGAAAGATAGCTCATCTCAAAAGTTGGACCCATCCCACTAGAGTCGGAGCTTAACGATTTCTTAGGCATGCAATATAATTTTGGTAATATAAGTATTTTCAATTTGAATAGGTTATGGCATAACAAGAAAGATTCGAAGGCCAGTCCCCTTTCTGGCCAACTATGAACTAGGAAGCCAGAGGAAATACAATGTCTAAGAAGAATATTTTAGGCCTTGCTCCCAAAAAAATTCTAAACAGTCCATTTAGCACAAAGGGCTAAACCTTGTCTCCAAGTTGAGAGGAGACCAAACCACCAAAATCTTGTGGGAGACAACAAAATGCCCAAGCCACATGGTGAAAATATTTGTGGTCCTTAAAAGAGACCCAAATAAAATTATGAAGAAGCTTCTAAAGTTTTAGATGTGAAGCATTGGATGAAGCCCAATATGAAGAGTTATATACATGGGCAGATGCCAAAATTTTGAAATAAACTTGGAATCTACCAAAAAAGGGAAAATGTTTAATAATCCAATATGAGAGATTCTTCTCAATTTTGTCAAGGAGGACATTCCAAAGATCAACAGGAGATGCTTGAAAGGCAAAGGGAATGAATTCCTAAGAAGCGAAAGATTTCCCCAAGACCAATCCACTTCCACCCATACCCATGAATCCATGAAGGTGAGGAAAGAAAAGATTGGTGATAACACTATATTTTATGTCACTAAATGATAGAACCAGAAGTCACTAAAAAAGTATCCAGATACTTAAGATCTTCCTTGATATTTTGCTCCTCCTCAATGAGAATAAGAAATGAGTCATCCACAAAGTGCCCATTAACCAGCTACTTAGATGACTCGGGTAAGAAAATACCTCGAACTCTCTTAGTAGATATAGATTTTGTCATCTGATAACTAAAACCTTAAGCAACAAGAACATACAATGAGGGTGCAAGTAGGAAACCTTAACGGATAAAGTAATGGATCCCAAACACAAATGACTAGCGGCCATTAATGGTGATGCAAATAGATGCATCCCCAAAAATCATTTTCACAAACTAAATGAAGCAAGGTCCAAAACTAAGGGCTCCCAACATAGCTTAATGAAAGGTCATTCAATATGATCATAGGCCTTAGAAAAATCAATTTTAAGGAAAAGGGTTATCTATTTTGAATGTCAAACTAATTCCATGCCTTCCTCGACTGTAATAATATTATCTAAAATAAACCTAAATTTGATGAAATGGACTTGTTTAGGGCAAACTATTTGAGGGAGAATATAACAAATTTTCAAAGCCAAGGCCTTGACTATGATCTTGTAGGAAACATTGAGGAGGGTGATCGACTATCAAAAGAAAATATCTTTTAGAATGCCGGGTTTTGGTATGAATTTTATATTGCCTTTATTGATTATCTTACCTAAATACTGGTTGTAAAAATCCTCTAGGTAGAGCTTATGGAGGTTGAAACAAACACAGATCCAAAGGGCTTTGTGAAATTCACATGGGAAGCCATCACAACAGGGAGCCTTTTCGTTTTCCATAGAGTTGATAGCCTCTTTTGAATCCTCTAGGGTGAGCAACTAAATGTAAAATTTAAATTGGGCCTCAGAGAATTGAATTAGCCCAACTCTAAGATAATCCTAAGGAACCTATTCTCGCTTCAGAGAAGCATCTTGAGAAATGAACACTTTCTCATAATAGCGAACAAACACCTATATAATATCTAGTAGCTCAAAGAGAACCATCTAACCTTCTCTAATTCTTTTAATTCTTGGTGAATAATGGTGAGCTCAAAGAGCCAAAAAAACTCTTTAGAAGCTTGGTTGCCAAATTTTAACTAGGGAAGCCTAGCTTTGATTTGAGCTCCTTTAATAGAATGAACATCAACAATTTGCTTCTACTAACAAAAATGAGCCATCCTAACTTGCAGATTTGGTGAGAAAGGATTAGCAGCAAGAGCTTCAATGACATGCTAAAGACCTGAGGTGGTAGCCTCGTATGACTGCTCACATAATATAGTAATTTTTTTCCCATAAATGTGAAGGAATCTTGACATGCACTGAATAACACAGTTTCACCAAGTAATCCACCTAGACTAGTGAGTGGGATGACATTCATGATTCCAAACCCATTGTATTTGGGCCAACATGGGTTTGTGACTCAATGAGGAAGTATTCAATAAAAAATGCATTTTGAAAGCACGTGTTAGGCCCACAAACTATTCAATGCCAAACTTAATGGGGTAGTGGTCTAACAATGTGACCTCGAGGAGAATTAAAATAGGAAAATCTTGACAAGATGCAAATAAAAAGAAGGATTGAGTTGTAATCATGGCATGATCAAGCTATTTAATGACTCTGTCATTTCTCGCGTGGAAGTTGCTCCACATATTCCATAGAATTTGAGGATGGAAACAATAATAATTTGGATCATAAAGACCAAATTTATTATGCATATAAAACCATGCCTCCCATTCACTAACTATATAGTGAAAGGGAACTAAGATTTCTTTGTCAGATGCCACCTATACCCTATTGAAATCCCTGCACAAAACCTAAGTGGTGGGGGGCATTGAATCTAAAATCTATTTCTAGAGGGTAGATCTTTCAACAACATCATTGGGAGAATAAATATTAATGATCCCAAAAACATTATTTCCAATCGACATGAGGATCCACACCAGTCAGTGAGTAGGATTGAACCTATGGTCAACAATGTAAGAATGTCATTGACGTGGGAAGAGTAACAACCCCTCCACAAAAAACCTCTTGATTGGAGTAAATAAATCAACATGCAACATGTAGGAAGCAATCTTAATTTTCTAGAGACACAACGCATGAATACCAAGATAATATTGCAAAGTATCCTGCATATTATAATTCTTAGTGAGGTCGGTGAGACCTCTAACATTCTAGGAAAGAAAATTCATGTAATATATTCTTGCATTCCATAATCATCCTCAAGCAAGGAGAATTGTTTCTACGAGAAGTTGGAGGCATTTTGGAACCCGCTCCATTTTCTTGGAACAATCTTGCCTTCCTTTGTATGCCTAGAAGGGCTACGAGAGTGGAGTAACTAGTTATCTTGAGTTGAAATCACCAAGGATGGCTAAGGAGTTCACACAAAAGGCTGAAGAATCAAGACTTTAAAATTATTATAAACAATACTTTCTTTCACCTTCTCCAAGGGGTTTGAAACTAGAGGTGGTAGGTGAGAAACAAATGGTTTTTGAGGCTTGGTGGATGTAGTACCAGATGAGGTGGCCTTGCCCTTATGCATCACTATCATCTATTTTTCATCAAATTTGGTCACCTCTATAAAGGTATGTGAAGGATCTATAATCCTAGGAGGGGTTTTAGCTCTTGGAACTACTAGAGGACTGTAATGGTGAAAATTAGGGTTTCCACCATTAGATGTAGTGAAACCACTAATTTTTCTTAGGGACCATTACATTAGAGAAAGATAGGAATTAGATAGATCTAAACCAAATAGACCTAGATTCTAATCTAATTCCAAGGGGGTTTTAGATATGCCTCTTCTTTCTCTTGAATTGAATCGATTTGTTGAAGATGTTGAAATTACGGTAAATATGCTAGAACCTAAGTAGAAACATATGAATAGTGAGCTACAATCGTCGGATTGAGCCACGAACTTGGATCTAAGGAATGTAAATGTATTCAAATTTGTTCCTAGAAGGATCTCCTAATTTGTTGGGATCGAGATGGTGGTCACTCTAGTCTACTACACTTTTAACACTCCAATGGGGGATTTATTTGTCACTATAAATAAAGCCAATCCTGAAGATTGTAGCTCCATACCTACTCTTGTGCACACTAGAAAAGAGAAATAGGTCGAGAATAGGGGTTTGCCTAATTCAAACCCCAGTTTAGGAATTAAAATTGAATGAAATGTTGCAAGTACTTAATATAAACAATGAAAAGATATACCTCAAATATGCAATGACTAATACTGATACTTTTCTTCTTGAATGTAATCAAATATGTTGTATGAAATGGCATAAACATGAAAAAACCCTAATAACACACACATGCTTGCATAATATTGAAGTAATTTTTCTCCACAATGATTGAATGAAGAATATGTAGCCTTGAAGACCTTTGTAAATGCTTGTTAATGCTTCATAGATGCAAGGATGCTTGATTGCTTGGAGAGATAGACTGCTTAGATTACTTGGGTGAAAATGAGTTGAGAAGGATGCCTTATATAGGAATTTCATAATTAAAATCACATTTAAACCAACTTAGGATTAATATATTTTTGCACGGAGATAAATTTGAATAGGATATGACCACCCAATCATCCTCTTGAAATTTGGGGGCGCTCTAGTCCCAACCATTTTTTTTTTTGAATTTCTAGGGATGCGAGCTATCATGGTTCTAATGCTAAATCCAGCTCGGTGTCTCAACCTAAAATGTGTGAATATGCAAAATATGCTTTGAGAATTGAAATTAGGGTAGGATTAAGGATAAATCAAGATAAAATGATAAAGGGCACGCCTAGAATTAAGGACCCAAATAAGAGTGTGATGATGTAATAAAGTGGAATAAGGCCCATAATATTGAATTAAATATTGATTAATTACAATAAAGGTCCTATAATTCATAGAGGAAAGGGAAATACTAAAATAGGTGCTAGGAGAGTGTGAAATTGGACACACTAATAAAGAGTGCACAATTTATGACGCCACATTTAGCCCCCACTTTAGCGGAGTATGAGCTTACAATCATACTCTTAGTAAATTAGAAAGATGAGAGAGGGGAGAAAATAGGAAATGCAATCACAAGGAGATAAGACATTACTAATTTTGAGGAACCAAACCCCCAATCTTAGGATCCTAACTCGCATAATCATATGCAAGGACACATAACACAAGGGGTTAATACTAAAAACAAGACCTCAAGTCAACAAGCCAAAGATACCTCGATAATCAAAATGTTTCAACCACTAATATTATTCTTAAAGAAATGTCATCTCAAGAACACAAGAGATCACATAAAAGATAAAACCATGCATCATGCATGAACTACTAATAGCAAAGCTATAAGATCATGAGAAAAAGGAAAGAGAGAGCATGGATACACACTAGATGTATATTTATATGTGATCCATGAGAAGAAGAATGAGAGAGGACATGGATACACATTCTAGATGTGGTTTTCTAGGTGTTCTATGTTGGGGAGAAGAGTAGGAATAGTCTAGTTGTGTTTTGCTAGTTCCAATTATCATCATGTGTGTGTGCAAGTGATGTCTAGTTTCAAGTATATAGCACCCTGTATAAGAGTTTATTTCTATGTGCACAAAAGTATCATATTCAAATGATCAAAAAGAAATTGACACACCAATGAAACATTATATATAAAAGGATAAAATTAATAAACTAGTTAAACAATCAATCCATTCCAAGACGTTCCATTGTTCTCTATCTCCAAGGATTACTCAAGTCATGGTTTTTCTCTCAGATCATTGAGAACTTGACTTTTAGAATGACAACTTAAAGGATGAGTGTTGTGATAAAATGATCTATATGCTATGCAATTAAGATCTATATGATAATAACCATGCTATTGAAATTGATCTATGATAATGAAAGTATTATGCTAATGATAATGAAAATGTTATGCTAACATGGGTAATTTCTCATGATAATTATGATCTAAAATGCTTGTGTATATGAGAGGGACTTTTGTAGCACCTAGAGCACCTTGATAATGAGAGGGTGAATACTATTTCTATAAGAAATAGGTAATTGGATGACTAGGATGGATTTGGCTTAGCAAGGGATAGAATTGCTTGAGGAGAGCTTGATCCTCAATCCATGTTTGCAACTTCCACCAATGCAATGATGACAAGTGGCATCATGAGAAGGCTTGAGAGGAGAGGGACAAAGCATTAAATGCCTGAAGAGACATGATGATTACCCTAGGTGGTTGAGTTATTGGATAAAGGCTTTATCCAAGGGACAAATGAATGTGCAAGGGTTAAAGGTTTACCTTAGTCGAAGCATTAAATGCTTGAAGGGACTTGAGGGTTAACTTGGATGGTTGGGTTAAAGAAAAATTCTCTAACCAAGGGTCTAAGATGGGTTAGTTGGATCAAAGCCTTTAAGGCTTGAGGAGACTTTGAGGGTTAACTTGTTAAAGGGAGAAGGTTTTTAATGCTATTTAAGAGCCTTGATTGTTTTGATAAGTGACGCTTCCCTAATTTCTTGGTTAGGAATGTGCAACCCATTAGGAAGTGATTAGGCTAATTTAGAAGGGATTATAAGAAATTAGTGTGCAACTTGCATATTCTAGAAAGTGCAAGTGGGTGAGGATGAATAAGATTTTAATTAAAATAAAATTCATTTATTTCAATTAAGTGTGCAACTTGCATTGGATGGGTTTAAAATAAATGTTAATTTATTTTAATGTGAAAGGGTGATTTAATTAGAAATGGAAAATTTTAGGAGATGGCGGAGGTGTTTGAGCGAGGGAGTGTTGTGGTTGTGGTTGTGCCGAGCTAGGGCATTCAGCCCTAGCTCGTGTCTAGTAGTTAGAGGTTGTGCACACGCGGGAAGGGAAGTGTGGGTTTTGTAAGGTTGGGGTTTGGTGTTATTTTTCGTAGTCTTTGTTGGTTTTTTGGGGTGGGACCTGTGATTGGGGGTTGGTTTATTGGTCATTTTGGTGCAACAATTGTGCAGGGTTCTCCCCCACTTTGGGTCATTGATTTAGTTTCCATGCAGGATCTAAGCATGGTCATTCAGGCGGCCACTGGAGAACCATCAAGTACTGCTTAGGGTATGGATTTTTGAGAAGCGATCAGAACCAAGGTGCTTCCACAAGCAGCGATAATTTTTAATAATAACATTTTTCTCCTAATGTGGGGGGCGACAGACTTGGACTGCCTAGCGGTTTCTGTATCTCGAAAGTTAATGGTTGCCTGGAACGATCAAAGGAGAGACTGAGGTTAGTCATTCAACCAAAATGGATTGTTAAAGAGATAGCTTATTATTTTCAGCATTCTTTGTTGTGCAAATTTTTGGGAATATGAGGGTTTCATTGCAGCTTTTGGAAACCTGGGCTTAATGGACTTGGGCACCAGAGGGAGAGATGGACATTATGTTGCTGGAAAATAACTACTTCATGGTCACCTTCAGCTGCACAGAAGATCATAATAATGCATTTGAAGGCAGTCCCTAATTCTATAACGAGACTGGATTGTTTATGAAACCATGACATGTTGGCTTCAACCCCTCAAAGGAGATTCCAAATTGTGTGCTAGATTGGGTTAGGCTTCCCAGATTCCCAGTTGAGTGCTGGCGAGATGACATTTTGCATATGGTGGCTTCACTATTGGGGAAACCGGTTGGGGCATCTCAACAAACTCAGATGAAAAAGGTAATGACTTTCACCCGCATCTGTGTTGAAATTGATTTAAGTAAGCCATTGCCAAATTCCATGGATATTTGTGTCGGGTCTTATTCTTGGGTGCAACAGCTAGATTATGAAACTCTTCCCTTTAGATGTAGGTTATGTCATGAATATGGTCATTTACATAGAATATTCCCAAGATCAAAACCTAGTGAGGCTCAACCTTTTGTGCAACCCTGAAACCCACTAGGGTCTGACAAAGGTAAGGCCCCCAGTTTTAAGACTGTTGCAGGGGCTGATGGCTTTGTTCTGGTCAAGGCTCGTAATAAGAACAGGGGTCAAAAGAGAACCTTGAAGGAGAGATTGGAGGAAGATACTTTTAACATATTTGAAGTCTTGGATGATCTTAGTCAGCAGGAAGTCAATCCAGGATTGATGAGTTTGGAACAAAATACTCTGGCAGCAGGACAAGAGGGGGTTATTCAAGATGCTTCTCAAAACCCACAGGTTGGTAGTGTCTTGCAAATGGATATGGATTTCCAGCAAGAGTCATGGGAGAAAATGAATCCTATTGCAAAAGTGATAATGGATGAGGGGGGTAATTCTCTTTCAATTATAAAATCAGGGCCTGATGTGACGAAGAGCAACAAGACTTCTCTCTAGTTGGGTCTTCATCAGAAGGACATGAAAAAAGTTTCAGCTGACAAAGGGCCTAAGCCAGGAAGAAAGAAGGATTTGCAGAAGATAAAATTAATGGGGGGAAACTTGGTTGAGTCAGGGTCAGTTAAGACTCTTGATTCTCATTTTTTGAATCCCCCAAAATGATAGTTCTCTCTTGGAATGTTAGGGGCTTGAACAGTGGCCCTCGACAAAAAGTTGTTCACGGGTTGGTAAGAAAGCATTCGCTGGATGTTTTCTTTTTGCAAGAGACTGAATTATTAGTGAATAGTATGACTGGACTTCTTCCTAAAATTTGGGGGAGAGGAGATTTCCAGTGTATTAAGGTTGTTGGTTGATTGGGGGGTAGCCTGTTTATGGGACCCAATCAAGGTTCACCCTCTTTAGTGGATGTCATCTAAATCTTCCCTATCAATTATTGCAGCCAACCTTGAGACAAGGGAATCTATTCTTTTCTCCAATATTTATGTGCATACTGACTTATAGGGTAAGCAAATTTTGTGGACTCACATCACCTTTATTCGTAGTGTGGCACCCTACCACCCATGAATTATGGCTAGGGATTTTAATGCTATTTTGGAGTGTGCTGAGAAGCAAGGAGGAGCTATGTAGTTGGAGTAATCCGCCTTGCTAAGGCGTGATAACATTTTATCTTTACATTTGGTGGACATTAAACCTAGAAACGACCAGTTTACTTAGAATATAGGAGGATTGGGGATGATTGCATTGCATAGAGGCTTGATCATTTTCTAGTTTCCTGCTTCTGGGTGGGTGGTGGTTGGTCTACCTATACGAAGATCTTAGACTAGAAGGGGTCGGGTCAGTGACCAGTTAAACTCCCTTCCTCCTCTACTCGGATCTCTCGATCTCCCTCTTTCAAGTTTCAACTTATTTGGTTCTGAGACCCATCTTTTTATAACTATGCGGCGGAGTGGTGGAGGAATGGAAGACCTGCCTTCGGCACTGCTATGTACTCCTTTGCCAAGAAATTGCAATATGTGAAGTACCTACTTAAACGTTGGAACCATCAATGTTTTGGCAACATCTTCCTCACCAAAGCAGTTGCCCAAGCTTAGTTGGATGGTATTACAAGATAGATAAGAGAGTTTGGTTTGTCTGAGGTCCTCAACAGAGAGGAAGCTAAGGCTTTGAAAAATTTGGAGGAATGTGAACTTCGTGAGGAAATTTATTGGAAGCAAAGGGAAAGAGTTGAATGGTTGCAAGAAGGTGATAAAACACTACTTTCTTCTTTCAGTTAGTGAAAGCCCAATGTCACAGTAATTCTATCCATGCTCTTGTCAACAATAGGGGTGAGCAGGTGGCTTCAATGTAGGAGATGTCTCGAGAGACTGTTCAATACTTAGCTTCCCTATTTAGGGAAGAATCTCAAGGGGGTTCAGAGGAGGAAGCCCAAGTCATCTCTTGCGTACCTAATTTGGTTACTAGGGAGATGAATGAGCATCTTATGGGTCATGTCTCTTGAGGAACCAGAGAGAGTTGTTTTTCAGATGAAGAAAGGGAAAGCTTTGGGCCCTGATAATTTCCCATTGAATTTTTCTAGGAATTTTGGGATATAATCAAGACAGACTTAATGGAGCTGGTCTGGGAATCCCAGAGGAACAAACAGATGCTCTATGCTTTGAACTCTACATTCCTTGTGCTTATTCCCAAGTGCAAAGCTACTGGTCGGTTAAGTCAGTTCCGCCCTATTTCTTTGTGCAATGTCATTTATAAAATCATCTCTAAGGTGATAGCTGAGAGATTGAAAAAATGGTTGAAGTGTTTTATTTCAGAAGAGCATAGTGGTTTTGTAGAGGGTAGACAGATTCTTGATGGGGTGGTCATTGCTACAGAAACTATTCATTTGATGGCAACCTCCAAGGATAAAGCCATATTCATCAAGCTTGATATGGCAAAGGCTTATGATAGAGTTTGGTGTTCCTTCCTTCGGAAAGTTCTTGGAGCCTTTGGTTTTGATGAGGAGTGGATCCTTTGGGTTATGAGTTGTGTGACTTCAACCTCTTTCTTTGTTTTGGTTAATGGTGAGCCTACTGAGCTATTTAGTTCCTTTAGAGGTCTGAGGCAGAGGGACCCCCTTTCCCCTTATCTATTCATTTTGCTTGCTAAAGGGCTAGGAAGATTGATGAAGAAGAGCGTGGAGAGGGGTCGTATCCATGGGTGGAGATGGGGAGACGGTATGGCTCCACAATCGGACCTTCAGTTTGTGGATGACACTGCTTTGATGGGATGGGCTGAGATAAGAGAAAATATGAATCTATGCAAGGTTTTGGATATCGATCTTGTAGTGTCTAGTTAGTTAATTAATGAGGATAAATCTTCCATCTTCTTCTTCAATACACCTGGACCTATTTCGTTGAGGATTGCTCAGATTCTAAGGTTCCAAATTGGTTCTCTCCCTTGAAATACCTAGGTATACCCATCTTTTTTGTGAATCTTCCTCGAGAATCTTGAAAGTACATCATAGATAAGTTTTGTTAGAAGGTGAATCAGTGGAATCATAGGTGGTTGTCTTTCGCTAGGCAGATTCAGCTACTCATGTTTGTGGTTCAGGCACTCGCCACTTGTAGATGTTTGATCCAAGTGGCTCCTGTGGGCTTTGTTAAGGATTTGGATGCCTTGGAAAGGAAATTCCTATGGTTTTCTAATTTGTTAGGTTCAAAGTGGAGCCTGGTTAAATGGGAAATAGTGTGTAGTTCGAAGAAGCTAGGGGGATTGGGTTTAAGGCAGGCTACTCTATCTGGGCAAGTGTTGGTTGTAAAGCTGTATTGGAGATGGTGTCTGGAATAGGACAAAGTATCGGTCAGGATTCTGGCCCATAAGTATAATCCAAGGGTTCCGAAGGAAGACATCCCTAGATACCCTGTGACAGGGAAGGGGTTTATGATATGGAATACACTTAAAAAGGGAGCTTCTCTGGTTAAGGAAGGCCTATTCTGGATTTGTAAAAAGGGGGAGGAGTCTATTTTCTAGTATGATTCTTGGGATGGATTTCCTCCCATTATCTCATAGTACCCTAATCTAACAAATTTATGTCAATATTTCCAGGAGGCAGGTTGGTCTAGAGTTAGTGATTTCAAGTCTTATTATCAGAATGGGCAGTTGGAGTTGGAAAAGTGGAAGGATCATGGAGCTTGGCCTACAGTTGGTTTGCAAGAGGAATGCAATGAGTTGTATGATATTTTAACTAGTAGGTATTGTAACTCCATCAAGGAGAAGGATACTCAAGCTTAGCTCCCAAATCCCAAGGGTACTTTTACTGTTGCTAGTGGGTATCGACAACTTCTATCTCAACGACTGACTGAGGGGGAGGTTCAGTTGTGGAAATATGTTTGGAATAAGTTTTCATGGTCTAAGTGAAATTTCTTTATGTGGGCGCTTGCCTTGAACATATGTTTAACCTAGGACAATATTCGAAAGCGTGGTTTTCAAGGTCCTTCTAAGTGTGTTCTATGTGGTACAGGTGAAGAGAAATATTCACATTTGTTTTTCCAGAGCCCTTTCTCTTTCCAACTATGACAGTTGTGGTGGAGTGTATGGAAACATCCTTGTGTCCATGCCTCATCCTTGGTGGACTTTTAGATCAGATGGGGTAAGCCTCCTACCTTGGTCTCTTACCTTCAGATTGTGTGGAGTATTGGACCTACTTTCAATTTGTGGCAAATATGGTCGAAGAGAAATCGAAGAATTTTTTGGGGAGAAAACCCAATTGTCTCCCAAATTTGGCACAAAATTATGGGCATGATTTATGAGATAGTGGAAGCAAAGTGTGAGGTGATGTTCCCTTTGGACAAAGAGGATGTTTATATTATGGAAAGACTGGGCCTCAATGGTTTGTCTCTATCTTTTGGGTGTGTCAAAAGAAGTAGAAGGGCGAAGAAGAAGGTTCAAAGGGAGGGTAGATGGCTCCCGCCTCCTGAATATATTTTGAAGATCAATACTGATGGTTCTTCATGTGGTAATCCAGGTCCAATAGGGATTGGTGGAGTAGGAAGAGACTAGACAGGTAAGGTGGTGTTCTTCTTTTCTATTCATCAAGGGCAACATGCTAAAAAATTTATGGAGGGTCTTGCTATTCTTCACGCCCTTGAATGAGATTTTACTCTGTGGTTGTGTAAGGTTCTTTGTGAATCGGATTCCCATATTATTGTCAATATGCTAATTGTCAAGAAGGTGATTCGTGTGAACTGGCAGCTAGCTTTGGTTGTTCAACAGATCTTGCAGATTAGTTCTAGGATGGAACACGTGATGTTCGTCCACATTCCTTGTGAGTGGAATAAGGTCGCTGACTATCTGGCTAAGTGGGCCTCTGAGAAGGATGGTAACTGGAAGGTGGAGGGGTGGGGGAACCTGTCTCCCAACTATCACTAGGAGCTTGAGACGATCTTGTTGGAGGATATGAATGGTTATGAGGCTAGATAATGTTGAGTTTTGCTTTTGGAGCCTGGGGCTCTAGATTGTCTTTGTAATGTTCTTGTTGGAAAATTAATAAATTTTTTACCCCTTTATTAAAAAAAAAGGGGTGATTTAATTAAACAAATATAATTTATTTATTTAGTTAAAAGTTAGAACATGGTTAAGTGAATTAATTTAAATAAATTAAATAATTTATTTAATTAATAGAAGAAGGGGAGTGGGATGAATCAATTAAATGAATTTAATTAATAGTTGAAAAAGAAGAGAGGATTAATTAAATGTGAATTTAAATAATAGTTGGATGAAGGATAATTAAACAAATATAAATTTTATTTTACTAAGTTTACAGAAATAGGTGTCTACATTTTCCTTTGGTTTCGAGCATACATCAAACTATTGAAGACATATAATGCAAATGCAAATTCTATGGGGCAAGTCTGGTTTCAGGAACATCTTGTTGAAGAGTTTGTTTTCTCTAGTTTCAAGAATGTGTATCCTCGTTTAAGACAGATGCATACTTGTTTTCAAGGACATCCCATGTAAGAGTTTGTTTTCTCTATTTTCGGTGATGTATAGCCCATCTAAGAAATATATCAAATGTTTCTTCTGGTTTTGGGCATGAACCATCTCATATAAGAGTTTGTTTTCTCCGGTTTGAGTCTGAACACCCCATTTAAGACATGCAAAGATATGGTACAATATGGTACAAAGAGGGTGATATGTATGCCCCCCCTTAAGATATCAACATAGTCCAATGTTGATGTGTTAAGGAAGCTAGAAACAAGGATACATTCCTTCAACACCAAGGAGATATCCTTTAGGCAATGATGCTATAAATCCAAGCTAAAGAGGCAATACTCTTATAAGAAAGGATAAGATAGTTGAAAAAGATATATCTTGCAACAAGTGTAAAGAGGATCCTTGGAGGAGAAGAGATATTTGCTAAAAAATACATCTACCTCCAAGAGGAGTTTCTTGAATAAACATAACATCTTTTACCAAGGGAAGGAGAACAATAATTCAACCTTCCCCCTATTTCTAGGTGAAAGAAATTCTTGATGAAGGATAACACAATTTTGACCAATGTAAGGGGTAAGTTTTAAACATATATACATTGCCAAGTAAAAAAGAGGTTGTAGCCAAGGAAACACACCTCTTGCGTAAGAGAGAATCCTTGAGAAAACAACAAATTCACACAAGGAATGACATCAAATCATAAGCAAACACCACTCAACAAAGGAAAAGTGAATCCTTAGAAAGGATAAGAGAGAGAGATCAGTACCCCCCAAGTGTAGGGACAATGAGAAGAATTACACAACCTCTAAGGAGAGATTAGACATAAGAAAATGTACAATGTACTCATATGAAGGAATATTCAATTCAATAAAAGACATAAATATACGTAAAATATTTCTCTAAAGAAGAGGTAATATGCAAAGAGATAGACAGAGAGAGAGAGAGGATCACAAACTAGTGCAAGATCACCTAGCACAAAGTGGCCACCATGAGGCCAAAATTGGTGATAATTTCATGTTTTTTAGTTTTTTCATGAATAAGGTCTTGAAAGATCATATTTGATGTAATAAAGGTCATTGAGACCATCAAGAGTTGTGTTGAGTCTTATTAGGGTCACATTGCCAAAAATTGTAAAAAATTGTCACTATAATGCAAATATGTCTCATTAGGTAAAATATGATGTTTAATCATATTTAAGGGTCTTTTATATCTATTTAGACCTATTTAAATTATTTTTGAGTCATGGAGTTTTCAGGTTGAATCTAGGATCAAATTTTGACAAAGTTGCTAAATGTTGTCAAAGTTGTCAAGCAACTTTTGCATTTTTTAGAGTGATTAGAAATTATTTGTCAAAACAAATTTTAAAAGTGGTTATAACCATTGGTAATTCTTTGTAAACATTTAAATAATCCTCCCCTCAGTCATTCTAATATTGTATGTGATGTATGTAGCAAGAAAATCAATAAAAATTTGAGGTTTCCTACACCTTTCTGGGTATTAACACCTAACAGGCTTCTCTTGGGCATTTTCATTCATGATTTCACATTCTATTGCATTATAAACTCATTTATGGTGAATATTAATGAATCCTATCTGATATGGTGTTTGTCTCATTCAATTTGATTGTATTTTGAGAGAGTTATCTTAATTTTTGTAAAAACTGTTAAAACCCTGGGTAGGGTAAATAGTGTCTTTGTAAAATGTAATAAGCCCTATTCCATAATGAAAATAGGCCAATAATTGGTGGAATGGAGGGTTATATCATGTACTTACTTTTCATTTTTTTTATCAAGGTACCTTTCTCACTTTTGCACGTGCAAAATGATGGCAAAATACTAATTTGACAGTGTCACGGTCTGATATAACAGTGATTTGAGGGAATTTGAGTGGTGAAGGTGCTTCATTGGTCCTTGGGAGACCTATTTAATGAAGAGAGGTATGTGAGGGATACTCATTAGTGTGATTCAATTTTTATTGAGTGGTAGAACCACATCAAGCAATTAATTCTTTTGATGGTCCTTACAAAACCCATGGTTGTCACAGTTTGATAGTGTGTTGTGTCATCATACTTTACAAGGTTAGGAAGGGGGTTTTATGTTGGGTTTGGTGACTAAGATGAAGGCAGATAATTTATTTACCATAATATCAAGTTTTGAAGATCAAGTATTGAGAAATGAGTTAGGAATCATTAGTTGTCCCTACACTTTGTATGGTCCTAAAAATAGTGAATTTGCAATAAACCTGGTTATGACCTATTGGGTGGCTGGGGGGGTAGAGAACCTTGATTGTGCATATTAATAAGTCCTTGTATGGTTTTCAAGAGGTGAATTGGCTTGTGAGTACCTTCTACTTGATGTGAGTTGAGTAATAGTGGAATTTGGAGATCTATTATGAGATGAACTTGAGAGAGTGGAGTTTTGTGAGCTTGGTGTGAACCAAGGGGTTGGAAGTTATTAGTTGGATTTAGGAAAGTTTTATAAGACTAATATAAGGTATGTCAATGGTTTTAGGAGTTTTGAGAAGCACGGGTGTGTCTTTGGGGTGTTGAAGCCTTGTGAGTAACCAATGACCTTGTGAGGAGTTTTGTGAGTGAGTGAAGAGTTAACACCTAATTGGATAGGTGAGTTGGGAGAAAGATCTCCCTTAGTTGGTTGGGTGTGTGGATTGTATGCATCATAAACTCCCCTAAGGAGAGATTAACCTTTATATATATATATATATATACACACACAATTCCATGCAAGAAATGACATCAAACTATGAAAAATGCATCTCCTAAAGGAAATAGTGACACATGAGAGAAGAAAGAGATAAGATAGAATAATATTCTCGCCCCCAAAGAATAAAGGCAAGAATAAATAAACTATTATGTTTCTCACTAAGTATGATTGCACTTGAAATTGTACCACCATGAATGACAATGAGCCCCCAATAGATAAGCTAACAATGCCAAATAGTGAGGAGCAACATAATAGGAATTTGAATGTTATTTGAAAGGATCATGAAAAATATGTCATCCATCATAACTTGTTACTTTTATGTTATTTTTATGGTCTTCAGAGTTGCAAACTAGAAATCTAGATTTTGAAACAGTTTGGAAGAGAACTTGAAAATCTGGATCTGAACTAGGAGGACCAGGGCATTGGGTACCTTGGTCTCGAGGACCAAAGCGTTGGGAGCCTTGGTCCTAAGGAGTAGCAGTGCATTGGGCACCCTAGACAGGGGTGTTGGGCGCCCTAGACAAGGGTATTGAGTGCGTTAGTCCCAAAGTACCAGGCTAAAGTTTATTGCATGGAAGAGAAATGAAGTTGTCATAAAGAGGATTGGACAAAACACTAGCTTGTTGGAATGTCATATGGGAATGAGAATATGTAAATTCATTAGATAATGGAGGAGAGGATGTTGACAAGGGAAGAGGTTGGAAACCTTGCTTTTCATTAGAAAATTCTAATTTCTCATGACTTTGTTGCACACGTCATAAAACTTTTCCATTGTATCCATGTGTAGGATTGGGAGAGGGTTTACTCTTAGGTGGAATTGGATTGAAGTTTAAATAGGCCCAATCAATATCTATACACGTTTCAAGATTTAAAAAAATTAGTATCAAATTCAGTCATCATAGATTTTCTACAAAAAGAAGGTGTGAAATCTAATGACCCCCAATCATCCTCCAAGATTTCTTCTCTAAGAACTTATTTAGTAGGAGATAATGCATTTGTCTAAATTGGACAGATAATTGTAGGAACTAACAAATTATAGTGTGCTTCCATTTGTCTATTCTTATCAACTTCCAAAGCAAACATATCATTATTATATATACAAGGAACTGCATGGTAATCAGGTTGATAAGTCATCCCATCCTTAACAACAATTTTAGGTTCTTCAAATCCATGAATAACATTGATTGGATCTTGGTTAGGTTCTTCATATTTAGGAGAGAGAGCATTGAAAACATGATGGGAAACGGTATTATCCTCTTGTTCTAAAGTATCTTCATGACAAACCTTAGGAAAGGGGTAATAGTGTCTTATTGATGCTTCATCTCTAGGGGGGAGGTTATTGAAATGAATAGAAGGTGAAGTGTTATCAAAGGAATTCTCACTCATATCAAGTTCATTTACCATAATATCATCCTCTTTCACCAAGGTACCCTCATGGGGGAGGAACATATTAAGAGAATAATCCAAACCATCCCCCAATGGTTCATCACAAATAGGGAGATCATTGAGAGAAGTGTTAAAATATTTTCTTGCATCAATATGTCCTCTTTAGGGAGAGAAATTTTGGAAGAGGAATCATCGAAAGGATAATAAAGAGGATTTTCATATATCTTAAATCCTTTCAACTTAAGAACCTCCTTTTGTAAATAGAATTTTGACATTCAAATTTGAAAATTATGATTAAGCAATACAAAATTTTGTGAAAATGATTGATTAACCAATTAATTAAGAAATTTTGTTTGTGAATTTGCAAGATAAATTCATCTAGATCATAGCATAGCATATCATAAATATCAATTCTGAAAATTCATTTGAAAAATTATGCAACTCACAAGATAAATTTAGAATTATAAATTAGGGTTCTTATAAATTCAACCACTAAATTTATATAATTTAAATTGAAAATGGGATCTAGGAGGGAAAAATTTAATTTAAAACTAGATAAATTATTGGATGCCAAATAATAAATCCAAATTAGACAACCCACAATCTCAATTTTAGAATTAAAAATTAAGGTTTTTGTGAATTTAACCTTTAAATTTTTAAAATTCAAAATTAAACTTGTAAATATAAATTTGAATTTTAAATGTATAAACACTTATATATAATAACATAAATCATAAAATGAAAGTGTAAGATGTCAGGTTCACCAAATTGTAATGGTGAAATTTAGGATTTCCACCATTCGATATAGTAAAATCACTAATTTTGCTTAGGGACCAATACATTAGGGAAAGATAAGAATTAGATAGATCTAAACCTAATAGATCTATATTTTGATCTAATTCCAAGGGAGTTTTAAATGCGCCCTCTTCTTTCCCTTGATTTGAATTGATTTTTTGAAGATGCTGAAATTAGGGTAAATGTGTTGGAATTGAAGTAAAAACGCATGAACAACGAGCTACAATCATCAAATTGAGCCACAAACCTAGATTTTTGAGGAATATAAATGTATTTGGATATATTTCCAGAAGCATCTCCTAATTTGCTAGGACCAGGATGGTGGTCACTTTGGTCCTCTACACTTTTCACACTCCAATGGGGGATCTATCCGTCACTGCAAATAAAGCCGATTCTAAAGATCGTAGCTTCATACCTACTCCCACGCACACTAGAGAAGGGAAATAGGTTGGGAATGGGGGTTTTCCTAATTCAAATCCTAGTTTAGAAATTATCCTTGAATTAAATATTGCAAATACTTGAAAAAAATAATGGGAATATATACCTCGGATCTACAATGACCGATAATGATGCTTTGCTTCTTGAATGTAATCACATATGTTGTATGAAATGACAAGAACATGACAAAACCCTAACCACACACACATGCGTGTATAATATTGATGTAATTTTTCTCCACAATGATTAAATGAAGAAGATGCATCCTTGAAGACCCATGTAAATGTTTGTCAATGCTTCACACATGCAAGGATGCTTGATTGATTGGAGAGATAGATTGTTTAGATTACTTAGGTGAAAATGAGTTGAGAAGGATGCCTAATATAGGGATTTCATAATTAAAATCACCTCTAGGACAAATTAGAGTTAATATATTTTTGCACCAAGCTAAATCTAAATAGGATAAGACCGCCCAATCATTCTCTCAAAATTCGAGGAAAAAAGCGCAGGACCAGAGCGACGAGCGCTCTTGTCTCGGCCACTTTTTTTTAATTTCTAGAGATGAAAGCTATCGTGATTCTAATGCTAAATCCAACTCGGTGGCTCAACCCAAGATCTGTAAATATGCAAAATATGCTTTGAGAGTTGAAATTAGGGTAGGATTGAGGATAAATTAGGATAAAATGATAAAGGGCACACCTATAATTAAGGGACCAAATAAGAGTGTGATGATTTAATAAAATGGAATAAGACCCATAATATTAAATTAAATATTAATTTATTACAATAAAGGTCCTACAATGTATAGAGGAAGGGGAAATACTAAAATAGGTGCTAGGAGAGTGTGAAATTGGACACACCAATAAAGAGTGTACAATTTACGATGCTACAAGGACCATCCTTGATCTTATGCTCAACAAATTGGCATTGAAAACATGTATTGGGAAGATTCAAATAAAGCAAACATCGGGTGTGTTGAAGACCTCCTATCTAAATATCAATTGTGTCCTTGAGGTCATGAGACAAATCAACCTCAACACAGATGCTTTTTTGGGGTCGAGCATGATAGAACCGGTCTAGTTCAACACAAACAACCTTCCTAAGGGATGCAAAAATAGAAGAAATAAAACACCAACAAGGTAGAGGAAGACCTAGGAACTCAACCCAAACTGGAAGCTAAAGCTTCTTTTAATTATAAACACAAAAATCTTGAGACTAGGGATAAAAAAAGTAACGACAACCTAACATACCATGGGCCATTCTAAAAATTGAGCAATACATGGTTAATCTAAACAAAACAAATAATAAAAAGCATTTTGTAAGGTTTTGGATGTTGAATATTATAACACACAAGACAAATGAGGGGGGGTGTGAATCAGTTGCATAAACAAATCTAAAACTTTTCCTTTAAATCAGATATGTAACATCTCAACCTTAACGCTTAATCCACATAAAGTTGTGAACATGAAAGAACATAACAATAAAAACATGCCATACACAATGAAACACCAATTTTACGTGGAAAACCCTATTAGGGGAAAAACCACAAACAATGCTATTCTCAATATATGAACACATGTTAGGGGACACTAGTTAAGGTGATTTTTACAAAGAAAGGCTCACTACCAAAGAGCTCACTACCTAATAGAAAGAAAGAAAGAAAGGCTCGTTGTTGAGGGGATCCCTACCAAAATAAAGAAGAATAAAAGAAAAATAATCCACCATTGATGCACCTCTACAACTGTAAGATCTGTAGATACCTTTGGCTTACTATTTCTAGTAGCCAACACATGAAATTCCACATTTCTCAACACTTTTCATCAACTCAAACAACAACCATTAAACAATAAGGCAAATAGATCCTCTTTCAAACACCTTCATTGTATTTCACTTTCTTTCACAACATCCATATATCTATTCTCTCTTTGCACACTTCTATTTATATCAACCTCACATATGCAAAGTCTCCCAAGTTCAACTAAGCATCCTAACCAGACAAAATTCAAATTAGGTTGGCATTAAACATTCTCGCAATGGAAAAAGAACCTAAAGTGGAACACAACACATCTTAACTGAGACCAAAATAAACATCAAACATGTTATACAATGATTCATAATCATCAAAGCAATAATGTAAAGTGTAAACTCTCGAGGTCGGACAAACCTAAAGCAAAAAACCATTGAAATTTGAAACAATGCTTCTAAAACCAAAGAATAATTGAATAGAAAGGACATTATCAACTTTACTCCAAAACCACAACACTAGAAACCATAATGCAGAGAAAGAGCATGCATTTCATATGGAAACACTATCAAAATACTATTAAATACAAATTCCTTAGCACAACAATCTAGTACACCAGATCTAGAATATAACATCTCTAAATACTTCTTAACAACATATCCAAATTGCATGAATCAATGTACAATATAGAAGATATGTAGAGCAAATCTCTCAGAACAAATCCATATAGAACTCAACATCAATTATGTCGATCAGTCACTAATGACAACCAAAGCATGTTGATATCAATGACATCACATTAATAGCTCATTCTAATCAACCTTGCAATAATCTCCCCATTTGTCATTGATGACAAGACATCAACAACAACAACAATATCAATAGCTCTCATACCAAATTTTTTAAATACATTGTCTCTCTCATATTCTGCTTACTCTTCAAGCTTCTCATTCTCTCCCCATTTGACATCAAGGGCAAAGGCCTAAGCATAAATGCTATTAGCTCATTTTCTTCAAATCATCAAAAAACCTTGCAACTGCACTTAGCTCTCCCTAAGAGGTAGCCCCAAGTCAGTAGTCCAGAATAATAATATTCTTGAAATTTATTGGACTAATGCACCTCTATATGCATTTAGTTCCAAAAAAGGATGGGAAATAACCCCCAATTTCTCCTAGAGATATTTAAAATTATCTTTACCAGGTGCTTTAGTAAAGATATCAATGATTTGTTGCTTTGTGGGCACATTATCAAGCTTTACTTCATTCTCCAAAACTTACCCCCTGAAGAAGTGGTACTAAATTGAAATGTGTTTGGTTCTTGAATGAAATATCAAATTCTTAGAAATATTTATTGCACTTGTATTGTCACAAAAAATATAAAAATAGGTTCATCAAACAATATTCCAATGTCCTTTAATGTTTGTTTCATCCATAATACCTGAGTACAACAAGTTGTAGCAACAATATATCTAGCTTTAGTAGTAGACATAGACATTAAATCTTGTTTCTTACTTAACCAAGCAACCAACTGAGTCCAAGAAAAATGACATCCCCACTTGTACTTTTCCTATCATCCACACAACAAGCCCAATCTGCATCAATATAGGCAATAAGAGTGAAATTAGATCTTCTAGGATAGTATAGACCATAGTCTTATGTTCCTTTTAAGTATCTGATTCTTTTTTTCACAACAAAAACATGTGTCTCTTTGGGATATTGTAGGAATCTATCCACAAGATAAAAAAACATGCATGATATCTAGTCTAGTAGCAATTAGGTACAATAATTCTCCAATCAATCATTTGTATATGCTTTGATTAGTCTTCAAAGATTCAACATCTTTGCTCAACTTACAACTAGTAGCCATAGGACTACATACAGGTTTAATATTTTCCATTCTAAACTTCTTCAACATTTCTTTAATGTACTTAGATTTTGAAATAATAATAGCATCATTATTTTGACCAACTTGTAAGCCAAGAAATAAATTCATCCCCCCAATCATAGACATTTCAAACTATTTTTGCATCTCATCAGAAAAATTCTTGCACATACCATCATTTCCTCCAAGGTTTATGCCATCCACATAAATAACTACAATTAAGATTTCATATTCCTCAACCTTAAAATAGAGATTACTATCAATAGTACCTTTTTGAAATCCTTTCTTTAGAAAATACTTGTCAAGCCTTGCATACCAAGCTTTGGGAGCTTGCTTGAATCCATACAACGCCTTATTCAATTTGCAAACCATATCCGAAGTGTCTGATAGATTGAATCCTTCTAGTTCTTCTATGTACTATTCCTCTTTCAGTTCTCCATTCAGGAATGTAGACTTCACATCCATCTGATAGACCTTGAAATCTTTGTGTACCACAAAAGCTAGAAACATTCTGATAAATTTCATTCTTATAACAGGAGCATAAGTTTCCTCAAAATCTATACCTTCCACCTGTGAATAGCCTTTACATACAAGTCTTGCCTTATTTCTCACTATTTGAAAATATTCATCTAGTTTATTTTGAAATACCCACTTAGTTCCTATCACATATTTGCCAGGTTGTCTTGGGACAAGTTCCCATGTATGATTCATCTCAATATGTTTCAATTCTTCTTTCATAGCTTTCATCCAATGTTGATCACTGCAAGTATCCTTTTACCATTTTTGGCTCTATCTCTAAAATTAAGCATAAGTTCACCTGTTCTTCAACAGATTTACTTCTTGTGATAACACCTCTGTTCGTGTCTCCAATAATATGTTTCTCTAAGTGATTCTTCTACACATACCTCAGAGTCTTCAAAGAAGTTTTTGGAGCATCTTCTTTATCACCTTTTAATTTTGTATCTTCAGCCTTTTCTTCTTCTGGTTTACTGGTATACTCATCTGATTCATATCCCATCTCTACAACTGTATTCTTTGAAGTGTCTTCATCAATCTTCACATTTGTGCTTTCAACAATTCTTTTGTCTTTTGTCATAACATCTGTAAGCTTTAGTTTTAGTAGAGTAGCCAAGGGATATACCTTCATTAGCTCTTGTATCAAACTTTCCCAAATTTTCCTCATGTCTTCTGATATAGCATTTACTTCCAAATAATCTTAAATATTTCACAAACGAATGAAAAAAGGAATGAAAAATTACAATGGTAAATTCCCCTTTAAATGTTTCAGCTATAGAAAGATAGTTCATTATGCTTCTAGATGTCCTAACAAAATTTTTAATCAATTTAGAATAAGGAATTCAAGGGAAAGTTCAATAAGAAGGCTTATTATGTTAAAGAAGATGCAAATATTTCTGACGATAAATCTAATTATGAAGAAGATAGTGAATTTTTGTTCTTGGCTATAATGAAAGAATCTTGTTTTGCTGACCCTAGCAAAATTGTGAACGAAAAAGCTTTGGAAGATGCTGTTAAAACAAAAGGTACTCTTGTATTTATTTTTCATGCTAGAAGAGATAAAGATGAATGGATTATTGATAGTGTATGTTCAAATCATGTGGCTGGTGACAAGAGTAAGTTTGTAAAGCTTAAATTTCTTGATGGAGGTGTTGTTGTAATTGGAGATGATCAGACAACTATAATAGTTGGAATTGGTTCAATCAGTTTTGATGGTATATGAGAATACGAGAATATGAGAATACGTGTACGAGGAGAAGATTACAAGAATATTCCTTTAGGGTTAGGGTTATTCATTGTTAGGTGACTTTGTATGATGCCCTAGAATTGCATGTTATAAGCAGTTGGAATGCATAAGGCATAGATATATTGTTGTACTAATTTACTAGATAATAGGAAAAGATTGGATGACTGTGTTATGTGGATGTAGCCCATCTTGGGTGAACCACATTAAATCATTGTGTTTCTTTGTGTTGCATTTTTCTTCATCTTTGTGTGTTTGTACTTGCATATAATTGTTAATTCTTACTTGCTTCATATCTTCCTAAACCCTAACAATTGGTATCAGAGTCACGTATTTTTGTAAATTGGAAGGGACTTTTCTAATTTGAGTGGGAGAAATGGAAGAAACCAAATTCAAGGTTGAGAAGTTAAATGACCAGAATTATCAGTTATGGAAAATGCAGATGGAGGATTACTTATATCAAAAGGATCTGTGGCGACCACTGGAAGGAAATTCAAATAAACCAATTGCGATGTCAAATGAAGATTGGGATATTGTGGACAGAAAGGCACTGGGAACCATTTGGTTGTGCCTTGCGCCATCTGTAGCATTCAATATATCAAAAGCAATAACGACTGCACCTGCATTTATGGTCAGATGTTGTACATAATATTGTTTATTTGATAAATAGAGGGTCTTCAAACCCTTTGGATGGTGGCATTCCAAAGGAGGCATGGACTGGTAAAAAGGTAAATTATTCTTTTATGAAAACCTTTGGTTGTGAAGCTTTTGTCTGCATTGATAAAGAAAATAGAAGCAATCTTGATTCTAAATCTCAAAAATGTACCTTCATTGGATATGGAATGGATGACTTTGGTTATCGGTTATGGGATTTTGAAAATAAAAAAAGAATTAGAAGTAGAGATGTTATATTCAATGAGCAGGTCATGTATAAAGAACAAATGCAAGAAAAGAAGCATGAACAGGTCAAAAAGGAATATGTGGTGCTAGATGAGATTCCTAAAAGAAAAATTACATTGGTATCTAATGCTCAGCAACAAAAAAATATCCCATAAACTCCTGTAAGTGTTAGACGTTCTACGAGGTTAAGTAGACCTCTTGAAAGATTTTCTCCTTTGTTGTATTCTATTTTATTAACGGATTTTGGTAAACCAGAAGTATATGAAGAAGCAATGTAGGTGGATGCCAAACAATAGTGGGAGCTAGGCATGAAAGAGGAAATGAACTCCTTGATGAAGAATAAAACTTGGGACTTAGTCCCACTACTTGCAAGAAAAAGAGCCTTACCAAATAAATGGGTGTATAGGATAAAGGAGGAGGATAGAGGACAAAAAAGATAAAGGCCAAACTCATGGTAAAATGTTTTACACAGAAAAAGGGTATAGACTTTGCTGAAATATTTTCTCCAGTTGTAAAAATGACTTCAATTAGAACTATTCTAAGTCTTGTGGTTGTAGAAGACTTGCATCTTGAACAACTAGATGTTAAAATAACTTTTCTCCATGGGGATTTGGAGGAGGAAATCTGCATGCACCAACCACATGGATATGAGGTCAAAGGTAAGGAGGAATTAGTGTGCAAGTTGAAGAAGAGTCTGTATGGCCTAAAGCAAGCACCCCGACAATGGTATTTGAAATTTCATAGTTTCATAGTTGAACAAGGTTACCATAGATGTCATTCTGATCATTGTGTTTATTTTAAGAGATTGGGTAAAGGCAGTTATATTATTCTATTACTTTATGTTAATGACATGCTTCTTGTTGGGCCTAACATGCAACATATAAATGAACTGAAACATAAATCCTCAAGGTCATTTTCTATGAAGGATTTGGGTGCAGCTAAGAAAATCCTTGGTATGAGGATTTCACGGGACTGAAAAAATAGAACATTAACTTTGTCCCAAAGTGAATATATAAAGGTGTTGAAAAGATTTAACATGCAGAATACAAAAGCGGTTAGTACACCTTTGTCTAGTCATTTCAAATTGACTAAGGAGATGTGTCTAAAGACACAAGAAGAAGTAAATAAAATGTCTAACATCCTGTATTCATCAACTATTGGTAGTCTAATGTATGCGATGGAATGCACATGGCTAGATATTGGAAATGTAGTGGGAGTTGTGAGAAGGTATATGAGAAATCCAAGAATGGAACATTGGAATGTTGTCAAATGGATTCTCAGGTATTTGAGAGGTATTACTAACAAGGCATTTGTTTCAAAGGATCAAATGTTTATCTACAAGGATATGTTGACTCTGATCTAGCAGGTGATATTGATACGAGGAATACTACATGGTATGTTTTTACTGTAGGAGGAATTGTAGTTAGTTGGATTTCTAGATTGCAAAAGGTTTTTATGCTTTCAACTACTAAAGTTGAGTATGTAGTTGCTATTGAATCTAGTAAGGAGATGATTTGGTTACAATGTTTTTTGGAGGAATTAGGCTAGATGCAAGAGGATAGCCCATTGTATACTGATAGTCAGAGTGCCATTCATCTTGCAAAGAATTATTCTCTTCATTCAAGGACAAAACATATTCAGCTCAAGTACCACTTCATACGTTATGTTTTGGAGGATCGGCAGTTACGAATTGACAAGATTCACACAAGTGAAAATCCTACATATATGTTCATGAAGGCAGTCCCATAAGAGAATTTTATTTCCTCCTCAATTTCTCTTGGCCTTCTTGACTGAAAATAATGAATTAAGGAACAACCAAGTTCAGCCGTTTTTTTATCCAATGGGAGCTGCCTGTGCAGCAGTATCGTCCTGGATCAGTTTCCAAGTGGGAGATTGTTTTGTGTGGAGCCTGACCAGTCTCCAAGTGGGAGATTGTTGGTATGTGGTTACTGGTCATGCAAGTATTGTACACTCATTGGGCAAACGTGTTGTCCTGAAGGGTCGAAGTATTTGGAAGTCGAAGGTTCTTAGTGAGTGGAGTTCACTAAGAGATTTCTCGCACATATGAGAATATGAGAATAGGAGAGTACAAGAATACGAGTATGAGAATATCTGTACAGGGAGAAGATTACAAGAATATTTCTTTAGGATTAGTGTTATTCTTTGTTAGCCAACTTTTTATGTTGCCCTAAAATTGCATGTTATAAGTGGCTGGAATGTATAAGGCATAGATATATTGTTGTACTAATTTACTAGATAATAAGAAAAGATTGGACAGTTGTGTTTTATGGATGTAGCCCATCTTGGGTGAACCACGTTAAATCTTTGTGTTTCTTTATGTTGTGTTTTTCTTCATCTTTATGTGTTTGTATCTGTATATAATTGTTAATTCGTATTTTCTTTAGATCTACCTAAACCCTAACACTTTATTTAGGTTTCTCAAGGTATTTTTGCCTTTAAGCCAACTTCCAATAGTCATATTGAAATTTTGAGGCCAGATCACAAATGGTAGGAACCGACACTTTGAGAGGTTCAAATTTGGGCCCTTTTGGGAGGGACTATGGTGCTTAGTGTCTTTATCCACTAGGAATATGTTTCTAGGTATCCTAGGCCACTGATACTATAGTGCCTAGTGCCATAGTCCACCCAATATAGGGTGGAACAGAGGTAGGTATAGAGTGCACAAGTCAAGGACACTAGATTAGTCACCAAATGAGCACATGATGATATTTTGGATGTGGACAGTTGAAAATAGGTTGAAAAAGACATAGAAGGAGACACACTAAAGTAAGGGCCAAAAAAGGAGTGTGAAATTGTAAAGGGGTTGCAGTTTATGAGACTACACTTTGAACTTTTGATAGGAAAGAAAAGATATCTTGACTTGGTTTCAAAGATTGAGGTTTTTGAGGCCAAAAGCAATCAAGGGTGAAGTTTCCAAGATTAGCTAAGTGAAGACTATATTTCATCATTATAAATTCCCCATTGTGAGGGAACTTCAAACACTTATGAATGGTAGAACGGATAGCTTTCACGTAATTAAGCGAAGGATGTCCCAACTTCACATGAAATTGGTCCAAGGAAGGGATAATGGGAAAGGTAACATCTAAACATTTAGTACCAACTTTGATGGGAAGAGTAATGGAACCTATAGTGGGATAAGTGAAACCATCATGAACCTTAATCAGAACATTAAACTTACCATATGTATCTTGATGAAATTGTTGTGTATAGAGATGTTATTCCATAATAACATTCACCATATTACATATTAGATCAATAAGTACTCCATGTAATAGCTTGTCTTTTATCTTCATAGTAAGTATAATGGTCCCTCTTGTGCTTTTACAGTATCTCTTGAGTCAAAGATAATGCAAGGTTCACACTTAGGCTTAGGTTGCTTGGCTTCATTAGATATATCTTCAATAGCTATAAAGCCTCTATCATTATGCTCAACAAAATTGGTAGAATGGGAAGGCAAGGGATTGGTGAAGATTTTCAAATTTTAATTAGGAGATGTCACAAATTTATTCCCTTTATCATTCACACCATCCACCACTATAGCATTAGAATCAATAAGATCTTGAATGCCATGCTTCAAACGGATGCATTTTTGCATGTCATGCATGGGTTGATGATGGTATTAGAAAAATGATTGAGTCAAAAGAAGGTGGTAAAGGCTTGAAAGTATCTATAGGGAAAACAAGAGGAAGCTTCATTAAATTATAATTAATCAATTGAAGCATGATGCTATGCAAATATTTAGAAAGAGGAGTGAAGTTGTGATGCTTGAATTTTGAAGAAAAGTGAGGTACAACGAGGGTTGTTGTGGTTTCTACTTGAGAATGAATATTATTGGAAGAATTTTTTCCATTGATCTTGATAAAGTTCTTGTTTTTTTTTTCCTTAAGTTTTGAAATGTTTGGTGAGCATCTTCATTCCTATCAAACAATGTCAAATATGAAGAGGGTTGATATTGTCTCACTTGAAGCTGGTAATTATGAAGTGTTGTGCACAATTGTGTGAAAGATGTGAATTCAGAAAATTAAACCTTATATCTAATATATTTTTGGAAAATTATTTATAAAAATCATTTGAATATCACCTTCAGGCACATGTTAAACAATTTGTGCATACAAGTGTTTATATCTACCAATGAAATAAATTACTTTTTACTTAACGCCTTATTTACAATGCACTAAATTAGTCAAAGTAACTTATGGGACAATATTATTTTGTTAATGTTGAGTGAATGAATTGACCAATTGTTGAAAAGTGTCAATTGAATAACCAAGCAAGAAGCAAAACCATTCCAAAGCTTTATCTTTTAAGGAACGAGGGAATAGTTTTGCAAGGAATCTTTGGTCATTGTGGAAATCACTACACATAGTGGAAAATGTTTTCACGTGAGTGTGGGGGTAACCTTGTTCATTATATTTCCCCAAATGGGGAACCTCAATGTGTTGTGGAAGGGAAGTGTGAAGGATGTTAATGGAAAGTGGGATAGCAGTAGAATATGTAGGAATAGTGAATTTGGATTGGGTTATGGTAGCCAATTGTTCTTGTAAAAATGAAATATTTTGCAACAAACAGTTTATGGTAGATTCAATGGATGAATTGGATTGTGATGGAGAATTTGAAGGTGTTGGAGAATTTGAAGGTGTATTATGATAAGTAAGTGCAACATTGTGGTAGGTAAGTGGAGGAGATGGTTTAGAAACAAATGGGAGATCGGTTGAAGGTGGAACGCAATCATATTTATTGATAGGATTCCCTCCACTACTAAAATGTGTAGCATTAACATTTTTTTTAGTGATAGCCATGATGGAAGATGTGTATGTAGGCACATTAGGTAGAGATGTAGGAATAGGCATGTAAATCTCAACTTGGTTTGGAAGAGTGGAATGTTCAAGCACTTTCGCACAACTAGCCAACTTCAAAGTGTTTTCATCCACTATGTCAGCTATACCATGTAAAACAACCACACCATGTTCATCATTTTGAATCAACCTTCTTAAACCTTTAATTAAGGGGATTTCCTCTCCACCCAAGTTCTATTGACTCACAAATTATTGAAGATCTTCCAATTTCTTATCAATTTTCCCCAATTTATCAATAGACACTTGAGTTGAAGAGCCATCTTCATTGTGAGAAGCACGAAGGGAAGTATTCTTAACAATGTTAGACATGGTAGGTGTTGGATCAAGAGAAGATGATTCACCCAAGCTTCTATGGATTAAGTTAACCAACTCATTCTCAATACCCTTAGTGTTTAAACCATGCAAAACTATGAGTCCATAACTCCTTTTCATTGGGATATTAGATTAAGGACAATGGGTAATGAAACTCACACACAAGAAAGGAAAAGCTAATGGAATTGGTTTATGCTCAGAATGCCTTTTATACAATTGTGAAATAAAGTGCAAGTACTAGCAATAAAATAAGTGATTACAATACAAAATAGCAACATAATGATCAATTAACTCCTTAATTAATCAGAATGAGTTATAGAAATGATATATTTTAGCAGTTAATGTCTCTAAATCTGAAAATGAAATGCAATTAAAATCATATTTGAATATCCATTTATTAGAAATTATGTAAGAAATGTTGGGTTTACCAAAATGTAGAGGTGGTGAAAATGGGTTCATTAGTCTAATCACACAAACTAGGAATCAGAATCCATTCACATCAACATACATTAAACTATTTATTAATTGGCCCAACTTCAAACCCCTGGGAAAGCTAGGCACTATGATTATTTATTCTTTTTTTGTGATTAGATATTATTGAATAAGACAAAATGAGAAAACACAAGAACTCGTTATAAAGATGCAAATTTGACAATAATCAGTATGAATAGTAAGCTACACAATAGATATGCAAATTTTGAAAACAGGGTTAGAAATGGAATTTAGAAAGGAACTTGTGTCTATAATTTGAGCCCAAAAGTGACAATCTATGTTGCTAGGTGTCATTTTACTAAGGATGTCTAATGCAAATTTCATAAATAGATCTAGATCGGGATGCCCTATAGATTATCTCCATGAAATTTTGTTGAAAAAGTGTCACTTTCCTTGAAGCCTCATGAAAGGTTGATGTTTCTAGGTGGAAGTTCATGCATGCCTTCACTCATAAATAAAACACATAAACTTGATCATGGATGCTCTTTAACATTTGAATACTTGATCTCTCTTTTACTACCTTGAAATTGCATGATTGCTCAATTGAAACTTGATAGATGATAACTGAATTACAATATGAGAGATGTTTCAAATGAGAGGATAAGAATTGCTTTGTACTCAACCACAAAATGTGTTGAAAATTGAAAAAGGTCAACATCGAGGAGCACTTTCTCTCTCAACTTTTTTCAACCCTTGGAGGGTTCAAATTTGGGCCCCTTTTGACTAGACTATGGTGCTAGGTACCATAGTCTAGTGGGACAAGGGTGTGAGATGCCATGGTATAGATCTTGTAGGCTAAGATTTGGTTAGGGAGCCTAAAAGGTGTTGAGCTTCTAAATTTAGGCATTGTCTTGAGTAGAATTAGTCAGGTGTAGGGGTATAAAGGGACAAACACCAAAGTGAGCCCCAAATGAGTGTGAATTGTATGAGGATACAATTTACAACACCACATTGTGTAAAATCAACATCCTTGCTCGTATCCTTTATATCAATATTTGGATACTTATAGTTTCATTTTAGTTTCTTATCTTACTTTGACATGCATCTTCATAGTTTTTCACATGCAAGTCAAAGTGGGGGGAGAACGTAACAATGAAAACTACACCCTCTACTTTTCCTCTTTGATGTTAGACTCTCTTTGACTCATATGTCCCCAACACAATGAAGAGTACAAAATGACATATTTTGCATGAAATTTAGAAAATAAAAATGATCTAAGATTTATTTCATCTCTACTCATTTCTAGGTGTTGAATATCTGAGTAAATGAGAGGGGGGGTGAATCAGTTGATAACTTAAAATAATTTATTTTATCCTTTTCACATTTGGACCCAAACCAATAGAATTAACTAATACAAATATAACATAAAAAATATAAACATACAATAGATCACACAATGAATACCAGATATGACATAGAAAACTCAAGAAGGGAAAAACTATGGAGAATGTTAGTTCTCAATATAAAACACCATTTAAAGTGACAACAATTAAGGTGATTGTTACAAAGGGTGGCTCACTATTAGAATGCTCACTGTAGGTGGGCTCACTGCCCATTTCCGAAGTAAGTGAGAAATAAAAAATGAATCCACCACTAAAACTCAATCTGCAAAGTCGAACTACTTCCAGTGCCTCAATACCAACACACTCTCACTTATCACCAATAGTTAGATCTTTCCTTTCCAATCTCACATATATTCAATAATAATGCCACACTTTTTACATACTAACACATCTAGATCATCCGCATATATACCGTCTTCCAGGAAGCATAATATTCCAAATCAGCCAAGACAAAGATCTAAAACAGGTCAACACTAAACATTTTGATGGTGGGAAGGAATGAGAAGTAGACCATATCACAACACACAAACAAGTTATAACCATTACAAATTCTGGACCCAGATCATGACACACACTAAATCAAAGCCGCTACACATCCTCAAATTTTGGACTTAATTCAAACCCAAAACTCATTGCCCAATACACCAAAAATAAGAAAGGAATCAAGATACATGTGAATACCATTGATCAACATCATGTTAGATAACTAGAGATATCTAGATCACCAACAACATGATTAGTCCATCAACACATCTTCCAGAGCACCAAGGATTCCGATAACACATATTTTGGATCACCAACACCAAGAACATCAATGACAACCACTGTGTTGACATCAATAATAACCACTTATGACACTCATAATCATCAACAACACATCTGCAACAATCCCCCTTTGTCATTGATGACAACATCCACAAAAACAAAGGGCATGACACTCTTTGCACAATTCTACAACAACTATCTGAGTCTCTTAGAAACTCTCAAACTCTCCCCTGTTGACATCGAGGACAAGGTGGGCATAACTCCCCCTAAAAAACTTACTCTTGCTCCCCTTAAGAGGAAGCACCCAAGCATTAGTCAAGATGAAAATATGCAAGCTATTCACTAGACCAATGCACAACTGAATGTATATTAGTTCACACTAGTAAGGAGTACAACCCCTAACTTCTACCAGAGATACTCAAAAGTATCCTTACACAATGCCTTAGTGAAGATATCTACAATCTACTCTTTTGTAGGTACATATGTTGACATTATATTGTCATTGATGTCAACATACATTGAACACAATTTCAAAATTGAGAAAGATGGACATGAAAAAAAAATTGTTATCTCGAGGTAATAGCATACTAGGCTAGTTTGAATCAAAAAAGATAAATGTTGCACTCCTACAAGTCTTAACTCCATCACCGCCCAATATTCAATGGTATTGCATGGAGAAGAGTTAGTTATCATAGTCTTGCAAGAAGGAACTTCATTGCTATCAAATTTGTTGCGGTTCTTCGGGCAGAAGGGAAGACTGTCATTGTTATCACAACATCACAGGTTATTTTTATGCCTCTACAAAGTCTCTTACAAGATGGTCAATAGAAAACTATTACCACAACTCTGCAAGCAATGAGTTGCCTCTAGCCATGTCTTTGGTGGTATTGTGGTAATGAGGTATAGTTACTACATCCCACAAGTCAAGTTGTTGCCATGGTTAAATGGTCTGTGGTATAGCAATGAAAGAAAAATGGTATCGCCACCCAGCAAGGGTGGACCCCACCTCGGCTAGGCATTATGTGATAGAGCGGTAAAAGATTATTGTAGTACCACAAGTCAAGATAATGTAACCGGTAAGTCTTTGGTGGTAGTGCGGTAGGGATAAGAAGATGTTACCATAGTCTCGCAAGACAACTCTCTGCATTGACTAAGCCTTTTGTGGTATAGCAATAAGGACAAAAAAGTTGTTGCAACCCCGTGAGTTAGCACAAAATGATCACCTTGTCATCTAAAGTATTGTGATAGAAGGAAATTTGAATGCCAACATAAATGTGGCCGATGTGGACGTTGACCAAAGGTGACCTGATGATGAAGAAGGAGAAGTCGAGGACGTGGTGTGTACAGGATGAATTAAATTCCATATGTCAATAGATGAGATTTAATTGGTGAACTAAGAAGAGCTATGTGGACACACCAAAAATAGTGATTAGTTGTTTGATCAGATCTAATCACAAAAATTGAAGCTAAGAAGGTGGATGCATTTAATGCTTACAGTTGTAAAATAGGTAGAAGATCAATTGTGAGGCTCAAGAATATCCATAATCTTCAGGCAAACAAGATATCATATCTATGAGTAGGTGAAGATTACTAATAATAGTAACTTGAACATAGAGAATAATTTGAACATGGAGAGGATACATTTAATGATGGAGACTATATGTGTGAAAGAAAGATGCAGTGGACCAAATCAACCTATACGCCATGATGTACATTCAATTCAGCTCCTGGCAGGAAAGTTGGCAAGTGACAAAAAAAGGGGGGAAGATGATAAAAATTTGATTGGTATCATGTTAGAAGATAGGAGAAAAAGAGCAAAGTGTGCATGTGCTAAACACAGGAGTGCAAAAAAGAAAAGAGAGTTAGCACAAAGAACTGAAGGTTGTATAGAGTGTATAAAGAACTCAAAAGAAATATACAAGAGTGAAAAACATAGGAGGTTTTACACATCGATTGGAGTGAGAGCAGTGACCAGAGAGTTGAGAGTCAAGCTAGAGAATAAATAAGGTAATACACACAGTGGGGCAGAGAAAGAGGTCTGAATAGAGCATAAATCAAAGAACTTTGTAAAAAGACAAGAAGAGGACATAAGGCAGAGGCAAGTGATTGATAACATAGGCCAGAGAGAAAAGGGTAGAGTTTGTGAGTAGAGAAGAGCCAAGAAAATCCCAAGTGCAGAGAACAAATTGTGAGTTATAAAATTTCATTTGTAACAAAGTACTTAATTCTAACAAAAAATTAGTTTATTGTAATTGTCTAAGTTGGTACTTGGATAGGAGGTTGGTGCTCCTTTGGGTTGGTGCCAATAAACATTGTAATCAATATATTTTCATTATGAGGTTGGATTAGAGCAGTACACTCTAGCAGCACTGATTTTTTTTCCCCTTGAGGGTTTTCCTTGTATATCTTGTGTTATGTGTTTATCTTGTGTGTGTGAATGCCCTTGATATCTCTACTAGATATCTTAATCTTTGTTATTAATATTTTAATTCTTTAGAAGGTTCAAGTTTTTTTTTTTAACCACTGATACGCCCCCCTCTCAATGGTCTATTTGTATTCCTTCAATTGGTATCAGAGCCCTAGGTTCCTTGTTAGACAAGATTTCTCTACTTGGGTAGATTCTAGTTTGTGAGCACAATGGCTAGGAATGAATCCTCCTCTACTAAAGCACCAATATTTGATGGCACTGAATTTACTTTTTGGAGCAAAATAACAAAAACCTATTTATCTTCCCTAGGGTTTGATGTCTGGATGTCAGTTAAAAATGGCTATATTGTTCCCCAAACTCCTCCTATAGACCTCAATGCTAAAAGGGAATATGATTACAATGATAAAGCCAAGAATGCAATCTTGAGTGAACTATCTAATATACAGTTTGTCAAAGTTATGCACTGCACATCTGCAAAATAAATGTGGGACAAGTTGCAAAGAATCTATGAAGGAGATGTAAATGTAAAGGAGGCCAAACTGCAAATCTTCGAGGTCAGCTTGAAGCATTGAAGATGAAGGAAGAAGAGAATATTGTTGATTACCTTCAAAGAGTGGATGAGACAGTTAATGATGTAAGAGGATTAGGTGAGGATATTCTAGATGAAGTTATAGTCAAGAAAGTGTTGAGATCACTGACAACAAAGTATGACACAAAACTTTCTACCATTGAAGAAGCTAACAACTTGAAAACATTCTCCACAAATGAACTATTTGGCTCATTATCAGCCTATGAAATGAGGAGTGTAAGTGTTGAAACATCAAAGAGATAGGTTTCCTTTAACACAACTAAGAAATAGAAAGAAGTAGCAACAAGTGTTGATGAAAATGACTCTGACACTATTGAAGCAAACTTTGTCAGAAAGCTAAAGAAAGGTTCAGGTAAAGACAAAGGTAAGATCCCCTTCAAATGTTTCAAATGTGGTAAAATAGGACATTTTGTTGCTAAGTGTTTGTATGATGAAAAATGAGATGATGATGAGAAGATTATGAAAATTAAAGGCAATTTTTTTTTTTCAAATCTCTTTGCTATTGTTGTCAAAGGGGGAGAAAGAGAAGCCTATGTGTGTTGACATCAATGCCAAAGGGTGATATTCTTGGAATTGTTGTTATTGATGTCAACAAGTGCTATAGGGATACCATTAGGATGTAGATAAACAAGTGTTGTAGGTTGCGGGAGAGATCAAAACAATATCGATGATCATTTTTTATCTTCTAAGTTTAGTCTATGATTGTATTGGGATAACTCGGTCGATGAGATGCTAGGAATAACATATTGGAATAACTTTCGGCATCAGTGTACCCCTTTCATGTTATCCCGATAATATTAGTTTGGTCGATGAGTTACTATTCAAAATAGCTATTTCGATGAAGTGTTTTTCGGAATAACTTGTGTCGTCGAGATGGTCTCTAAATGTCATACCAATTGTGTTACCTATTCTGATAGATCTATTATTTTGATCATTGGAATAACATATGTTGATATGTTGAAGGATTGTGGGTATGCGATTTCAGAATAACTATGTCAATGCTTGTTCATGTTGGGTCATCGAAATAAGGTTAGTGTCCAAATGTTAATCTGATAGTGTTGGTTGTTCCGATGAGTTTACAGTTCGGGGTAACCTATGCTAATGAAGTTTTTCACCGTGGAGTTTGAGTTTTTGGATACCTATGCCGATAAAGGTGAGTTGACATTATGTCATCGGAATGACTTATATTGTTGTTCTAACACATTTTTCTTATGTCGATAGTTATGGTAATTCTGATATGTGGTCGTTTCACATGGAGGTTCTTCATTCGGGATAGCTTATGGCAATAAGGGAAATCAAAGGTGAGGTTCTCATTGAAGTAACTCATGCCGATGAAAGGAAACAAAGGCATCACCTAATCATCAAGATATGTTGTGAAGGTGGAGTAAGTGCTAGATGTCAGCCCGACAGTTAAAGCTATACAGATAGAGCTTTGAGGAATTGTATCGAAATGAGTGAACCTGATATGTGCAACATGTTTGCAGAACATGCCATGACTGCAGTCCGATTATCACAGAGTCTTATGTGGCCAATGACCAACCCTGACCATCTGATTTGGATGAATAATATGAAGACGTGAGACTCCCTGATGAACAAAGAACGAAACCGATATGCAAAAGTTGGTAACGGTGGATTTCAGTATGGTAGTTGTCGATCTTTTATGGGTAGGTCAACAAAGGATGAAGAGTTGATTAATGGTGGACCAAGTGGATATCTTTGCAGGGCTCAAGGGGATCAACAGTGCTAGAACCAAATCTATGAGGCAGATTTAGTTTGCTAAAAATGGCAACCCAGTACAAAGAACATCCAAGAAAACAAAACAAGGTCATTTAATGCAGGTGGTCGATTCAAGTGAAAATCTAATCTACAAATCTTAGAGAGATACAAAATTATTTTTAAATGTAGATTTGGAGGTAAAAACATTCTTTGATGCAGAGTTGATTGAGAAGAGTAGTAAATGCAATTGGACTGAGGTATTCGGTTTGAAGAGACAAAGATAGTGTGAGAAAAAAGTGGGGGTAAGGCAGAAAAAGCAATGAAGATTGAGAGAGAGAGAGAGAGTAGCAGAAACCAGTGTGTGTAGAACTAAGGTAGAAAGGCAGAGGAGGAGAAGTGTTTTGAGCAAAAAACAAAGAGTTATTTATAAAGACAAGAGAAGACAAAGAGTTGAATATATTGAGAACTATAAAGAGTTGTTGAAAAAGTGAGAGTGAGAGAGAGTAGAGAGAGCTGTGAGCAGTTGCAGAACCAAAAATAGAGTGCAACAAAGTAAAGTGATCAGAGTACATAAAGCCAAGACAACTATAGGCAAGCAAGAAGTTGAGCAGATGCAGAAAGAGTAGCAGAAGGAAAGCAGAGCAGAACGAGGTGTAGAGAGAAGAGAGAAGAAAGACAAAGGAAACCAGTAAGGTGCTACAAAAATTCATTTGTAGCAAGGTACCTAATGTGTAATTGAATCTATAATTATTGTAATCTCTGAGTGGGTGCTCAAAGCAGGGGTAGGTGCTCCTTTAGTAGGTGCTCTAAATTGTTAGGGGGTTGGTGTTCCTTGAGTTGGTGCTCAAAAGTTCAAGAGTTGGTGCTCCTTTGGGTTGGTGCCCATAAAACTCTATTGTAATTTGTTATTCATTGTGAAGCTGGATAGGAGCAGTAGACTCCAACAACTATTCTCACTGAGGTTTTTCGCACGTTGGGTTTTCCTCGTACATCTGGTGGTATGTGATGTGCTCTTATGTGTGTGTGTTTATGTTTGCATTACATCCTTGAAATCTGCACACTGAACCATAAATTTTGTAATACATTGACACCCCCCCTCTCTGTGTCCATTTGTGTTCTTCAATTGGTATCAGAGCCTAGGTTCCCCCTGTAGTAAAATCTTTCTCTAGCTTGGGTAGATTTTGGTTTGTGAACACAATGGCTAGGAATGAATCCTCATCTTCTAAAGCACCTATCTTTGATGGCACCAACTATGCCTTCTAGAGTAGAAGAATGGAAACCTACTTGTCTTCCCTAGGCTTTGATGTTTGGATGTTTGTGAAAAATGATTATATTGTTCCTCAAGTAACCCCTACTGACCTTGATGCTAAAAGAGAATATGAAAATAGTGCTAAAGCCAAGAATGCCACTTTTAGTGGCTTATTTGATACAGAGTTTGTCAAAGTGATGCAATGTACATCTGCAAAAGAAACATAGGATAAGTTGCAAAGAATTTACGAAGGGGATGTCAAGGTAAAGGAGGCCAAACTTCAAACTCTTAGAGGACAGTTTGAAGGATTGAAATTGAAGGAAGGAGAGAAAATAGCTGAATATATTCAAAGAGTAGATTAAATTGTAAATACCATAAGAGGACTCAGAGAAGAAGTCAAACATGAAGTGATTGTCAAGAAGGTCTTGAGATCATTGACCTCAAAATACGACACAAGGTTTATGCAATAGAAGAAGCTAAAGATCTGTAAACCTTCTCTATGGATGAACTGTTTGGCTCTTTGTTAGCTTATGAGATGAGGATTGTAGGTGGTGAAACGTCAAAGAGAGAGGTTGTCTTTAATACTACCAAAAAGTGTAAGGAAGGTGCTACTCATGAAGAAGTTAAAGAAGACTCAGATACTGTTATAGCCAACTTTGTGAGAAAAATCAAAAAGGGATCAGGCAAGTATGAAGGTAAGCTGCCTTTCAAGTTCTTTAACTATGGTAAAATATGACATTTTGCTTCTAAATGTCCCTATGGTGAGAAAGATGGAGATAAGAAGCAAAAAAATAAACCTTTTGGTAAAGAAAAGATGAAGAAATCCTACAAACCAAGGAGAAAAAGTTTTAGGAAAAAGAATAGTCTTTACACCTTTGAAGATGATTCCATAGACAAAGAGAGTGTCTCTAATGATAATTGTAGCGAAGAAGAAAGAGAGATTAATCTCTTTATGACACAAGGAGTACTAAATGATGTTCAAGTTGGTAGTGATGAAGAGGAAGAAGTTGAAGTCGTAGTTGACCTAGAAGGTGAAATTATAAGTTCTCTGGAAGAATTGAGAAAAGTAAGAAAATATTCAAGAAGTTCAAGTATGTTGTTGCCAAAGAACAAGAGCTATTAAACAAATCTCATGAGGAGTCAAAGACAATAATTTTTTATTTTAGAATCTAGTTGGAAGAATTAAAAAAAATGTGTGAAGTGACAAAATCATATTTAAAAGCCAAGGAGAAAGAGTGTCAAAAGTTGGAGGAAGAGATTGTCTCAGAAAAGAACTTAAAAATTGCAAAGATGAACTCAAAGTGAGAATCAAGTATGAGGGCAACACTGATGCACTGAACAAAATGCTGAACAAGAAAAAGCACTCAAAAGAACAAAAGGTGTTGGATTTGATGTTGGTCAATGCTCTTCCAATAAAGATTTATCAAATGACGAAATACACTTTGTCTCTTCAAGTAAGAATGGAAGTGAACAGACCTTCATTATCAACAAGCTCACTGAAAAGAAAACATATGTTGGTGCTACAAGAAATCAGTCAAGGAACTAGCATGTTGATCCTAAAGGAAAATATAAGATTGATGATGGAGGCTTCACCAAGGTCAAGGACACAAGAAGAAAGAACTCAAGAAGACCGGACTATGCTGCTCCAAGGAGACAAATGAGAAACAACTTCAACAATTAGTGGTATGTAACTCGATTTCATGGCTACTGCTACAAATGTAATATATATGGTCATAGAATTGTTGATTGCAGATTAATGCATAGGTCTCCTCTTTTATTTGAAAGTAAAATTCCATTTACAGCACTTAGGGATATGAATGTCACTTGTTATCATTGTAATGGGTATGGTCATAGGAGTTATGAATGTAAGAGAAACATATCTCAACCCTACAATAGCTTTTAAAATTCATCATTCAATGTGAATGTAAAATGCAATCTGTGTCAAAACTTGGGTCATATTGCAAAGCATTGTAAGATTATGATAGCAAAGCAAAAAAGGGCAATGTCAATATTGGAATAAAAAATAAAGTCAAATCAGAATGAGACCGCTAAAAGGAAGAAAGAGACAAAATAAGTTTGGATTGAAAAAGATAAGGATGAGGCTGAATCAAGCTTGATTGTTCAAACTGCCCTACATGTAGAAAGGAAAAACTTATGGGTAGTAGACAGTGGCTGCTCCAATAGTAGACAGTGGCTGATCTAATCACATGACTAGAGATAAGAAAAAATTCATTAAATTAGAAGATTGGAATGGTGGCTCAGTCAAATTTGGATACAACTCATCAATAAAAATTAAAGGAAAAGGTACTCTTAGCATAGATGAAAAATTAAAATCTCATGATGTATACTATGTGGAAGGTCTGAAACATAACTTGTTGAGTGTGAGTCAAACATGTGACAAAGGATATAGATTTACTTTTGACTCCAAAGGATGTGAGATAAGAAATGAAAGCAATGGACACCTTGTTGTTCAAGGCAAAAGGACATATGGCAATGTATATAATCTTAAGGAATGCTTTGAGTCTCAATGTATGACGGGACAAGTTGATGAGAGCTGGTTATGGCATAGAAGACTAGGCCACATCAATTTTGATAACCTTGTCAGGGTAAGCAAGAAAGGGTATGTAAGACACATACCTCAAATTATTAAGCCATCGAGCACCTTTTGTGATGAATGTCAAAGAGCAAAACAAACCAAGGTCAACTTCAAAACAAAATAATATTCTACCAAAAGGCCTTTATAACTTGTGCATACATATTTGTGTGGATCTACAATAACAAGAGCTCTAGATGGAGAAAGATACTTCATGCTAATCATAGATGATTTTTCAAAGATGACATGGGTCACCTTTTTGTAAGACAAATCACAAGCTTTTGAAAGATTCAAAATCTTCAGGAAGATGGTTGAAAAATAAAGTGGATACAAGTTGAAGTGTTTAAGATCAGACTATGGAGGTGAGTTCACATCAAATGAAATTTAAGACTACTGTGAAAGGCATGGAACCAAAAGACAATATTCAGCTCCTAGGACACCACAACAAAATGGTGTCGTGGAGAGGAAAAATAGAACAATCAAAGAGATGGCAAGGACAATGTTGAATGAAGCCAATTTACCTGATGCATATTGGAAGGAGGCAGTTCATACAACTGTATATACATTAAAATAGAGTTCAGCTGCGAGTGAACAATAGAATGACACCCTATGAACTATGGTATGATAGAAAACCCTCAGTCAAGTACTTCAAGGCATTTGGTAGCAAATGCTTTATCAAAAGAGATGAAGATAGATTAGGAAGCTTTGGTTCAAGAAGTGATGAAGGTATCTTCTTGCGGTACTCAACTCATAGCAAGGCCTATAAATATTTCAACAAAATGATAAAGAAGGTGATTGAGAGTGTATATGTAAGAGTGTATGAAGATCTACATAAAGGAAAACATAGCATAATAAATTAAATTTAAGAATCATATAGTGAAGATGAAGAGCAATCTGAAAGTGAACAAGAAGAAGTACCCAACAAGACTCTAAATAGATATGTGCAAAAGAATCACCCTGAAGAGCATATCATAGGCAACAAAAATAAGGGTGTACAAACTAGAAGAATACTTGAAAGAAATAATGAACAAGTAAACTTTTGTCTTATGACTGAGAAGGAACCCAAAACATATGATGAGGCCAACAAAAGTGAGAAGTGGATGAAAGCTATGGAAGAAGAGTTGTTGTATATTGAAAAGAACAAAACATGGGAATTGGTTCCTAGGCTCGTTGATAAAAATGTCATTGGGACTAAATGGGCCTATAGGAATAAGATGAATGAAGAAGGTAAAGTAATAAGAAATAAATCTAGATTAGTTTTCTATGAATATGCTCAAGTAGAGGGCATAGATTTTGAAGAGATATTTGCACCGGTTGCAAGACTTGAAGCTATAAGAATGTTCTTGGCATTCTCAAACCATAAAGGATACAAAGTATTTCAGATGGATGTCCAGTTTGCATTCTTGAATGGCAATCTTGAAGAAGAGGTCTACATAGAGAAACCTGAAGGTTTTCAGTTGCATGAAGATGAGAACTTTGTCTACAAATTGAAGAAAGCATTATATGGTCTGAAACGGGCTCCTAGAGCATGGTATTTAAGATTGGATAAGTATCTCCATCAACAAGGGTTCGTAAAGGGATATGTTGATAGTAATTTAAAAATTAAGGCAAATGATGATCACGTGATCATAGTTGTGGTGTATGTAGATGACATCATCTTTGGAGGCAACAAGGACATCTTATGCAAAGAGTTTGTTGACCAAATGTAGTCTGAGTTTGAGATTTCAATGCTTGAAGAATTGTCATATTTCCTTGGTTTGCAGATTTATTAGTTAGATAAAGGAATATTTATATCGCAAACCAAGTATGCAAAGGACATGTTGAAAAAGTTTCAAATGGAGGACAACAAACCAGTTAGTACTCCCATGGTGATAGGATGCAAATTAAGCAAGGATGATGAGTCACCTAGTGTAGATCAGAGCTTGTATAGATCCATGATTGGTAGTATGTTGTATCTCATAGCTTCAAGGCCTGATATTGTGCAAGCCTTTACTTACTTATGGCTCATGGTATTCAAAGAAAGGAGATTTCACTTTAAAAGCCTTTACTGATGTTGATTGGGTAGGTTGCATCGATGATAGGAAGAGCACTAGTGGTGGAGATTTCTTCCTTGGAGACAGATTGGTTTCATGGCACAACAAGAAGAAGGATTCTATTTTGTTATCTACAATTGAAGTAGAGTATATAGTTGCTACCACATGATGCTCCCAAGTTTTGTGGATGAAATAGACCTTAAAGGACATTCAAGTATCATTTTAAGATCCTATTGCTATTATGTGTGACAACTCAAGTGCCATTAACATTTCCAAGAACCTTGTCATGCACTCAAGGACAAAGCACATTCAATCAAATATCATTTTCTAAGGGAGAAGATAGTAGAGAAGGAGGTAAAGGTTGAATATGTTCCCACAAGTAAGCAGGTTCCTAACATTTTTACAAAGCCTCTTCCAAATGATACATTTGAGTATCTAAGATATAGTTTGGGTGTTTTCCCACCTTCCTTCAGCACTTGAACGTATTTTTGAGGTTTGTGGTTCAGGGGGAGCATACTGTTTTGCTACTTTTCATCCTTGAACCTCCTGTTTATCTCAAGGGGAGTTCTAAAATTTTTGTGAGTAGTATTAACACTGCTTTTTATATTGTAATAATGGTTCATCTAGTGGAATCTACAGAAAATATCATCAGATAGGCATTGTCCAGGCTGAATGTCTTTCAAAGCAAGAGAAGAAGTGTACAAGTTTTATGGTAGGTGGTGCGCAAGTCCCTTTGCCATTGTTGTCAAAGGGGGAGAAAGAGAAGCCTATGTGTGTTGACATTAATGCCAAAGGGGGAGATTGTTGGTATTATTGTCATTGATATCAACAAGTGTTGTAGGGATGCCAAGAGGATGCAAAGAAACAAGTGTTGCAGGTTGCAGGAGACATCAGAACAATATCGATGATCATTTTGATCTTCTAAGTTTAGTTTATGATTGTATCAGGATAACTCAGTCGATGAGCAACTAGGAATAACAGATCGGAATAACTTTCAACATCAGTGCACCCCTTTCATGTTATCCCGATAGTATTATCTTGGCCAATGAGTTACTGTTTAGAATAGCTATTCCAATGAAGTGTTTTTCGGAATAACTTGTGTTGTCGATATAGTCTCTAAATGTCATACCGACTATGTTACCTATTCTGATAGATCTATTATTTTGATAATCAGAATAACATATGTTGACATGTTGAAGGACTATGAGTATGCGATTTCAGAATAACTATGTCGATGCTTGTTCATGTTGGATCATCGGAATAAGGTTGTATTGATGGGTTAGTATCCAGATGTTAATCTGATAGTGTTGGTTGTTTCGATGAGTTTGTAGTTCGGGGTAACCTATTTCGATGAAGTTTGTCACCCTAGAATTTGAGTTTAGGGATACCTATACCGATAAAGGTGAGTTGACAATATGTCATTGAAATGATGTATATTATTGTTCTAACACGTTTTTCCTATGCTGATACTTATGGTAATTCCGATATGTGGTCATTTGGCTTGGAGGTTCTTCATTCAGGATAGCTTATGGCGATAAGGGAAATCAAAGGTGAGGTTCTCATCGGAGTAACTCATGCTGACAAAAGGAAACAAAGGCATCACATGGTCATTGAGATAGGTTGTGAAGGCGGAGTAAGTGCTAGATGTCATCTTGACAGTTAAAGCTATATCGATAGAGCTTTGAGGAATTGTATCAAAATGAGTCAACCCAATATGTGCAACATGTTTGCAGAGCATGCCATGACTACAATCTAATTGTCATAGAGTCTTACATGGTTTATGACTGACCTTTACCATCTGATCTGGACAAATAATATGAAGACATGAGACTCCTTGATGAACAGAGAACGAATCCAATATGCAAAAGTTGGTGATGGTGGATTTTAGTATGGTAGTTGTCAATCTTTTCTAGGTAGATTGACAGAGGATGAAAAGTTGATTAATAGTGGACCAGGTGGAGATTTTTGCAGGGCTCGAGGGGATCGACAGTGGAAGAACCAAATCTGTGAGGCATATTTAGTTTGCTAAAAATGGAAACCTAGTATAGAGAACATCCAGGAAAACAAAATAGGGTTATTTAATGCAGGTGGTCAATTCAAGTGAAAATCTAATCTGTAGATCTTAAAGAGACATAAAGAATTATTTTTAAATGTAGATTTAGAGGGAAAAACATTCTTTGATACAAAGTTTATTGAGCAGAGCAATAAATGTAATTGGACTAAGGTAGTTGGTTTAAAGAGACAGAGATAGTGTGAAAAAAAGGGGGTAAGGTAGAAAAATTTGTGGAGAGAGAGAGAGAGAGAGAGAAGAAACCAGTGTGTGTATAACTAAGGTAGAAAGGTAGAGGAGGAGAAGTGTTCTAAATAGAAAACAAAGAGTTATCTACAAAGACAAAGAGAAGATAAAGAGTTGAAGATATTAAGAATGGTAAAGAGTTGCTGAAAAAGTGAGAGTGAGAGAGAGAAGAGAGAGTTGTGAGCAGTTGCAGAACCAGAAACAAAGGCAAACAAAGTAAAGTGATCAGAGTGCAAAAAGTTGAGATAGCTAAAGGAAATCAAGAATTTGAGTAGAGTCAAAAAGAGCAGCAAAAGGAAAGTAGAGCAGAATGAGATACAAAGAGCAGAGAGAAGAAAGACAAAAATGAAACCAGTGAGGTGCTGCAAAACTTCATTTGTAGCAAGGTACCTAATGTGTAATTGAATCTATATTCATTGTAATCTCTGAGTGGGTGCTCAAAGCAGGGGTAGGTGCTCCTTGAGTAGGTGCTCTAAAATTTTAGGGGGTTGGTGTTGCTTGAGTAGGTGCTCTAAATTGTTAAGGGGTTGGTGCTCCTTGAGTTGATACTCAAAATTTCAAGGGTTGGTGCTCCTTTGGTTTGGTGCCAATAAAACTCTATTGTAATTTATTATTCATTGAGAGGCTAGATTGGAGCAGTAGACTCCAACATCTATTCTCATCAAGGTTTTTCCCACATTGGGTTTCCCTCGTACATCTAGTGTTATGTGATGTGCTCTTGTGTGTGTGTGTTTATGTTTGCATTACATTCTTGAAATATGCACATTGAACCAAAAGTTTTGAAATACACTAATTCACCCCCCCTCTCGGTTTCCATTTGTTTTCTTCATATAATGTGTAAGGGCTAAAGAACAAATTACTCAGTCAGATGTGTGGAAATGGCTATAAGCTCACATTTGATTCTAAAGGCTCTGAAATTATGAGAGAAATAAGTGAAAGACTTGTAGCTGAAAGTAAAAGAACTGATGGAAATGTATATAATCTGAAAAATTACTATGGGACATAATGCATGATGGGATAGGTTGATGAGAGCTGGTTATGGCACAAAAGACTAAGACATATAGATTTTGATAATCTTGTTCAAGTGAGCTCAAAGGGATATGTGAGACACATACCTAAGATTATAAAAATAGAAAACACTATTTGTGATGAATGTCAAAAGGGCAAGCAAACTAAGTTAAGGTTCAAGACAAAGGAATACTCAACAACAAGACCATTGGAACTAGTGCATACATATTTATGTGGTCCTACTAGGATAAGAGCTCTAAATGATGAAAAAAACTTCATGTTTCTCATAGATGACTATTCAAGAATGACATGGGTTGCCTTCTTGCAGGACAAGTCACAAGATTTTGACAGATTCAATATTTTTAGGAAAATGGTTGAGAAAAAGAGTGGGTACAAACTAAAGTGCTTGAGATTAGACCAAGGAGGTGAGTGACTGCTCTTCTTAATGGTTCAATAATTTAGACCTTGAAATCATACCTCGGGGATTGGACATCCAACCAGGTAATTATCTTTCACCATGGAGTTTCATTTAATTGTCAACCCAGGGTGTATACTTGAAATGGGTCTGCAAGGTATATGCACTAGAAAGACTAAAATAACCCCTTTTCCTATTGTTGGAATTAGAATGTTGGAAATGAATAATTGAAATACTTGCAAAGAAAGCTAACTACCTTCTAAGAATCAACTAAGGAAAGCATAATTTATCCATGATCAACGAACATGATTCTACCCAGTTCATGGTGGTTGCAAGAACAATCACAAGAAATGTTTCAGTGGCTCTAGGAGCAGTCCATGATCAAAATAATACTAAGTACAGAACAAGAAATAACTGATAAAAGAAACCAAAGGATTACTCACTAAGTGGTCCCCCTTAGAAAGCATCCAGATAACTGAGCCAAACGACTAGAGTTTAAAGCATCATCTTTATTGATTTCAAAGTACTTCAAAACATAACAATTTGTTGAAAGTCAGTTTCTTTCTAATTCAGAACTACATTACTATAACTGAAAACTATCTTTTTCTCAACCACCACACAAGAGAAGGTGGGAGCTTTATTTAAAGCATAAAATCCCTAACTAACTAGCATACCACTCCCAAGGTTCAAGGAGGATGCTTTTATTGAACAAGGAGAAAGAAAAAGGCGAAATTACACATTTTGAGAACCAGTCAAAGTCCATTGGAATAACAGAGAGAATCTAATATAAATTCAATCCTAAATTAACTCCTTCAACAAAGGAAACCATTAAGTCTTCAAATAATTCGTAATGAACCACTTCCGACCACCAGCTGACTTCTTCAACAACGATCCTTGTTGTCCCTTCCTTGGCTAGCGACTCCATCATCTTTATTGTTGAGCATCCTGGACCGGTTCAACATCCTTCTTTAATCTTGCATGAATTCGTTACCATGCACAAATATAGGCCTAATTATTCCTATTAGAATAACATTCAAAATCTACATGCGACATTACCATGGATATCCCTCATAACACCATTATCTAGCATATTGCATCAGAAAGGAGCACATATCAAATGAGTTTATGCCAAATGACCATATCATCATGACATATAAATAATATCACTTTAGTACAAGGTTCTAGACTAAAAAGACATAAACAAACTCCTAATGTCCCAGAAAAGACACATACACATAGACAAAATAGAGCCATTCTTTTTGGCTCATCAGTGAGTTTGCATCAAATGAGTTTAAAGATTATTGTGAGCTACATGGAATTAAAAGACAATACTTTGCTACTAAAACACCTCAGCAAAATGGTGTTGTGGAAAGAAAGAACAAGATAGTCAAAGAAATGACAAGAACAATGCTATATGAGTCAAATCTGCTTGATGTTTATTGGAAGGAGGTAGTCCACACAATAGTATACACCTTAAATAGGGTTCAACTGAGGGTGAACAACAAAATGACACCATATGAGATATGGTATGACAAGAAACCCCCAATCTAGCATTTTAAAGTCTTTGGAAGCAAATATTTTACCAGAAGGGATGACGGTGGTTTAGGAAGTTTTGATGCAAGGTGTGATGAAGGGATATTTTTAGGCTACTCAACTCACAACAAGACATACAAATATTTCAACAAATGCCTCAAGAAAGTTGTTGAAAGTATAAATGTAAGAATTGATGAAGACTTGCAAAAAGGTAAGTAAAATATGGTGAATCAGATTGAAGAATCATGTCATGAAGATGAAGGACAATTTGAAAGTGAAGAAGAGGTCACTAACAAGACCCCAAATAGATATGTGCACAAGAATCATCATGAAGATCAAATCATTGGCAACAAGAATGAAAGCATACAAACAAGGAGAAGACATACAAGGAATAATGAATAGGTCAATTTCTACCTCCTAGCTAAAATGGAACCAAAGAACTACAATGAAGCTAACAAGAATGAGAAGTGGGTGAAGAAAATGCAAGAAGAACTCCAACAAATTGAAAAGAACAAAAATTGGGACTTGGTACCAAGGCCTACTGATAAAAATGCAATTGGCACAAAGTGGGTCTACAGGAAATGGGTGAATGAGGACAACAAAGTGATTATAAATAAAGCTATATTAGTATGGAAGGGGTATGCACAAGTAGAGGGTTTGGATTTTGAAGAAACATTTGCCTCTGTTGCCAAACTTGAGGCTATTAGAACATTTTTGACATTTTCAGCATATAAAGGTTATAAAGTTTATCAAATGGATGTAAAATCTACATTTGTAAATGACAATCTTGAAGAAGAGGTGTACATTGAGCAACCTAAAGGATTTTAATTGCGTGAGAATGAAGACTTTGTATGAAAATTAAGGAAAACATTGTATGGTCTGAAGCAAGCACCCAAAGCATGGTATTCTAGGTTAGACAAATATCTACATCAACAAGGCTTCAAGAAGGGGTGTGTTGACAACAACCTATATGTTAGAAAATAAGGTAATCTCATGATTATAGTTGTTGTATATGTGGATGATATTATCTTTGCTTAGAATAAAGACAATTTGTGCAAAGAATTTGCTAATCAAATATAATCAAAATTTGAAATGACATTATTAGGAGAGTTATCCAAGTTCCTTGCTCTGTAAATATCTCAATTAAGAAAAGGTATATTCATTTCACAAACCAAGTATGCCAAAGGCATGTTGAACAAGTTCTAAATGGAAGACTGCAAGCTCGTTGGTACTCCCATGGTGACTAGATGTAAACTAAGTTTAAAAGATGAATCACCAGATGTTGATCAGACCATGTATAGATTGATGATTGGAAGCTTACTGTATCTAAATGCCTCTCAACCAGACATTGTCCAATTTGTATGCATGGTAGCTAGATTTCAAGTTGCCCCAAAGCAATCTCATGTAAATGTTGTGAGAAGGATATTTAGATATCTGTAGGGTACACTTAATTGTGGTTTGTGGTATGTAAGGAATAATGACTTTAGCTTGCAAGCCTACACAAATATAGATTGGGCTGGTTGTGTGGATGATAGGAAGAAAGCCGGAAGAGCACTAGTGGTGGAGCTTTCTTCCTTGAGGACAAATTACTTTCATGGCCCAACAAGAAACAAGAATAAAATTATTTATCTACTTCTGAGGAAAAGTACATAGTTGCTACTACGTGTTGTTCACAAGTTCTCTCAATGAAGAAAACACTGAAGGATATCCAAGTAGAATATTTTGACCCCATTCCTATTATGTGTGATAATTCCAATACAATAAATATATCCAAAACCTAGTCATGCACTCAAGAACAAAACACATAGCAATTAAGTATCATTTTTTGAGGGAGAAAGTAGCTGAAAAGTAATTCAAGGCTGAATATGTAAGTACCAATGAGCAAGTGGTTGATATTTTCACAAAACCTCTATCTAAAGACACTTTTGAATATCTGAGACTAAGGTTGGGTGTTGTCCCTCCCTCCTTTAGCATCTAAATGAATATAGAGGGGGGGAGCTCATAGCATCAAATTACACATCTCTGAATTGGTTTATGCTCCAAGGGAGATGCAGCATAAGAGTTGTGGTTCTCAGGGGAAGACCATTGCTCTAACAAGTTAGTAGATTGATAACTGGTATGCACAATTAATAGGGGGAACTATGTGTGTTTCCATCTAAGAGAAAATGGGAGAAGGAAAAGAGTAGTTGATCCACCCTTTGCCATTGTTGTCAAAGGGGGAGAAGAAAATAAGGAAAGCATGATTGACATCAATACAAAAGAGGGAGATTGTTGGCATTGTATTATCATTAAAGTCAACATACATTGAACATAGATACAAAATTGAGAAAGATGAACATGAGAAAGAAAATTGTTAGCTTGAGGCAATGGTGTAGGAGGCTAGTTTGAATAAAAAAAGATAATTGCTGCACTCATGCAAGTCTTAACTCCATCGCTGCCAAGTCTTCAGCGGTATCGTGGGGAGAAGAATTAGTTATCACAGTCCCATAGGAAGGAACTTTATCGCTATCAAAACTGTTGTGGTTATGCAGGAAGAAGGGAAGACTATCATTGTTATCACAACATTGCAAGTTATTTTTATGTTGCAACCAAGTCTCTTGTAGTTGGGTGGTAAATAGAAAACCGTTACCGCATCCCCACAAGCAATGAGTTGCCTCTGGCCATGTATCTGGCAATATTGTAGTAAGGAGGCATAGTTACTGCATCCTCGCAAGTCGAGTTGTTGCCACGGTTAAACGATCTACATTATAGCAATAAAAGAAAAAAGGTTATCACCACCTTGCAAGGATGGACCCCACCTCAGCCAAACATTCTATGATAGAGCAGTAAAAGGTTATTGTAGTACCACAAGTCAACATAATGTGACAGACAAGTCTTCGACGATAGTGCAGTAGGGATAAGAAGATGTTATTGCAATCCCGCAAGTCAACTCTTTGTGTTGACTAGGTCTTCTGCAGTATAGCGATAGAAGGAAATTTGAATGCTGACATAAATGTGGCCCAAATGGATGTTGACCAAAGGCGACCTGATGACGAAGAAGGAGAAGTCGAGGATGTGGCCTGTATGAGACAAATCAAATTCCATTTGTTGATAGATGAGATTTAATTGTTGAACTAAGAAGAGATATGTTGACACATAAAAAATGGTGATTAATGGTCTGATCAAATCTGATTGCAGAAATTGAAGTTGAGAAGGTGGATGCATTTAATGCTTACAGTTGCAGAACAGGTAGAAGAGTGATTGTGAGGCTCGAGAAGATCTACAATCTTTAGGAAAACAAGATATCAGATCTATGAGTAGGTGAAGATTACTAAAATTAGTAATCTAAACACAAAGAATAATATGAGGATGGAGAGGATACATTATCTATTTGAAAGAAATATGTTGAGGATCAAATCAACTTGTAAGCCATGATGTGCATTCAATTCAACTCCTGGCATGAAAGTTGGAAAGTGACCAAAAAAGGGGGAAGATGATAAAAATTTGATTGGTAGCTATTGGGATCCAAGAACACTGAGAGAGGGGGGTGAATCAATGTTCTGCCGGTAAAATCAAATTTTATGCTTTTATACCAAACACAGATAAACTTGTAAACAAATAAACATATAACTTGAAGCAAATGAACCATCCACATGAATGACCACCATAACACACTAATTTATATGTGGAAAACCTCAAAGAGGAAAAAACACGGTGGGATTTGTGACCCACAATATCAATTCACTGGCAATATGAAAGATATTACATATAATGGGGGCCTGCACATGCAGGAAGGCACACTACCTAGAGCACATTGCTCATCACTAAAGAGTCTCACTGACTACAAGCTTTTGTTGAAGTAAAACAATGAAAGTGAACTCACAAAATGCATCTGCTATGCCAAAAAGAGTTCTGGTTATAGCTCTACACTGTACTGGTTCATAAACCCTGAACACTTCTACAGGTATCACCTTCCCTTCAAGAATGTCTAACAAAACATTTATAGAGCATTGCATGATACAACATTCGCATACAAATGATCTTTGCATTCGACAATCCTCATCCACAAGTTCTATCCTCACACAACCAAAAATGATTTCATATCTCATAGTGTCCTGACATACTGACCTATATACCCATACCAACAATATGCCTTATGTCGGCTTTATACAATAATTACAAAATGATTTTCTAAATAAATCTTCCTTGATGTCGGCTTCCCTAAAGTGTTGGATGTCGGTGCCAGTGTAGCCCTGAATGCTCCAAAGCTGGTGTCTGTTGGTACATGCCTTATAATACCGATAAATGACTCCTATAAAATCTTGCTGCCATCAATGATAAAAAAATGAATCCAATGAGTGTCAATTGCCAACAGTAGCGTGTTAGAAGATAGGAGAAAAAGAGCAGAGTGTGCATGTGCTGAACATAGGAGTGCAAAAAAGAAAAGAAAGATAGCACAAAGAACATAAGGCTATATAGAGTATGTAAAGAACTCAAAACAAATATACAAGTGTGAAAAATATAGTAGGTTTTACACACCGAGTGGAGCAAAGAGTAGAGACCAAAGAGTTAAGAGTCAAGGCAGAGAATAAAGAAGGTAATACACACAGAGTTGGGTACAGAAAGAGGTTTGAATAGAGCAGAAATTAGGGAACTGTGTGTAGAGACAAGAATAGGATAGAAGGCAGAGGCCAGTGATTGATAATAGAGACTAGAGAGCAGAGGATAGAGTTTGTGAGTAGAGGAGTCAAGATAATCTCAAGTGCAAAAAACAAATTGTGAGTTACAAAATTTCATTTGTAACAAGGTATTTAATTGTAACATAAAATTTACTTATTGTAATTGTTTGAGTTGGTGCTCAGATAGGGGGTTGGTGCTCCTTTGGGTAGGTGCCCATAAACATTCTAATCAAAATATTTTCATTATGAGGTTGGATTAGAGCAGTAGACTCTAGCAACATTTCTCACCGAGGTTTTTCCCTCTTGAGGGTTTTCCTCATATATATTGTGTTATGTGTTCATCTTATGTGTGTGAATGTACTTGATATCTCTACTTAGATTATATTAATATTTGTTATTAATGTTTTATTTCTTTAGAAGGTTCAAGTTTTTTTTGTTACCACTGATTCACCCCCCCCCACCTCTCAGTGGTCCATTTGTGTTCCTTCAACATACTCAAGCTTTACTTCATTATCCAACATCTTTTCCCTCAAGAAGTGATACTTAATGGATATATGCTTTGTTCTGGAATGACTTATTAGATTCTTTAAAATATTTATTGCACTAGTGTTATCACACATAATAGAGATAGGTTCATCGAATGTTACACCAATATCCTTCAAAGTCTGCTTCATCCATAGAATCTATGTGCAACATGAAGATGTTGCAGTATATCTTGCTTCAGCTATAGATAAATAGACTGAATCCTACTTCTTACTTGACCAAGCAACTAACCGGAAGCTGAGAAAGAATGCTCCACCACTTGTACTTTTCCTGTCATCGACACTTCTAGCCCAATCTACATTAGTATAAGCTGTCAAAGTCAAATATGAATGTCTGGGGTACCACAAACCAAACTCCTCTATTCCTTTTAGATATTTGAAAATTCTTTTCATTGCCACAACATGTGATTTTTTCGGTTCTTGTTGAAATCTACCGCCAAATAGACTACATACATTATATCTGGTCTAGTAGCAGTCAAGTATAGCAGTCCTCCAATCATTGATCTATATTGACTTGCATCTGTTTTAGGGGACTTATCATCTTTTGTCAATTTGTATTTGGTGGTCATAGGTGTACACATCGGTTTGGAGTTCTCTAATCCAAATTTATTCAACAATTCCATAATGTATTTGGATTGAAAAATGAAAATTATTTTATCGTTCTAATTTACTTGCAAACTAAGAAAGAAATTTAATTCACCAATCATAGACATCTCAAACTCCTTCTGTATCTCATTAGCAAATTTTCTGCACATACCTTCATTTCCTCAAAAAATTATGTCATCAACATACACCACAACAATTAAGATTTTACCTGAATCAATTTTGAAATATAAATTGTTGTTAGCCAAACTCTTCTAAAAACCTTGATCAATCATGTATTTATCTAGCCTTCCATACCAAGCTGTAGGGGCTTGTTTGAATCTATGGAGGGCCTTCTTCAATCTGGAAACAATGTTTGGATCATCTTTCAACTTAAACCCTTCTAATTGTTCAATGTAAACTTCTTTCAATTCTCTATTTAAAAATATTGATTTCACATCCATCTAATAAACTTTGAAATCCTCAAAGGTTGCAAGAGCCAAAAACATCCTGATTGCCTCCATGTGAGAAACCAAGGCATATGTCTCCTCAAAACCAATGCCTTCAATCTGAGTATAGCCTTTTCAAACCAACCTCACTTTATTTCTCACAACCTTTCCATCTTCATCCAACTTGTTCCAGAATACTGACTTTGTTCCAATCAAATTCTTATATGTCGGTCTATTAACAAATTCCCATGTCTAATTCTTCTCAATATAATCCAGCTCTTCTTTCATTGCCTTCATCCAATTCTAATCATTGCAAGCTTCCTCTACTATTTTTGGTTTAGTCTTTGAAAGTAAACATAACATAATTTGTTCTTGAGCTTATTTTCTTCTAGTGATGATACCTTTGTTCTTATCTTCAATAATTTGATCTACTGAATGATTCTTTTGAACATATCTTGGGGTCTTAGATGTAGATGTCGAAGCTTCTTGAGCTTCCTTTTCTTTTTATCCTTCTCTAATCTTTTCTTCCATTTTTCTGTCATCTGATTCATCAGACTCATAACCTACCAATTTGTTGGACTCTTTAGAAATATCTTCATCGACCTTCATATTTGCACTTTCAACAATCTTGTTCAGTCTTTTGTTGTAACACTAGTATGCCTTGCTTCTTGCAGAATATCCTAGAAAAATTCCTTCATCAACTCTATTGTCAAATTTTCCAAGATTATCCTCATCTCTCCACATATAGCACTTTCTTCCAAATACCTTTAAATATTTTACTTTCAAAGTTCTATCATGCCATAATTCATAAGTTTTGGGAAAATGGTGTCACAACCTTGCATTTACGTGAGGTTACTATTTATATTGTTTTCATTTGAGCACAAAATATTGTGAAAATCTCCCTGAAGCTTCTGGTTGGTTAGATAAGAATTCTGGTAAAGTTACGTCGCAAGATCATAGCTAGTTTTGAAGATATTAAATTTTCCGTTTTAGAGGGGTCCAATGAAAGGTTTAAATTTAATTTTGAGGACTTTAGAGGCCCCAAAACACCCCAAAAAGTGGGTGTAAATGGTGTAGATGTTTACAAGGCAATAGAGCACTTCGTAAGCTTTCCAGTGCTTCAAACAATTCGTCAATAGGACACACGGTTTTCAAGTTATGGCCTTCGAAAGTTTGTACTCCTAAAATAGGAAAATATAAAATACATCAGACACATAAATGAGATGTAAAAAGGGAGGGACATGTCATAGGGCATCTAGAAGGGAGATAAGGTTGGCTACACCTTATTGGGTGGTTTTATCCCATGGTTTTGTAATACCGCTTGATGGTTTTTTGTATTGTATCTCCTATATATAAGGTGCGTGAGATAGAGGTTGTGTGTAAGAGTCTTATAGCTATTGAGTTACCTCTGAATCTCTGATTAGTGATACTCCTAGGAAGAGCTTTCTCTGCAAGTATATTGTAATCTGTTTTGATTGCGGACTAATATATTGGGTGGCTTTTGGAGTGTGAGGTTTTTCTCCCGAAAGGGTTTTCCCCACGTAAATTACTGTGTTATGGTTTGAATTTTACTATATCTATTTCTGTTTTCTATAACTATTGTAAAGATCTGTAAAAGTTTTTGCATTACCCTCCTCTCAAGATTAGTGTAGGAAGTTGTTCCGCTACATAACTTCCTTACAATAAGATGTCTTTCCATGTATTTTTCGGTATAGAATTCAATTAATAGTGTAGAATACACTATGAATTGCTTCTCTCCAATAGACTTCTGAGAGTTCTTCTCCTTTGACCATTGTTCTAGTTGCCTCTTGAATTGTTTGGTTCATTCTTTCCACTACACTATTATGTTGAGGTGTTCTTGGGGAAAACAATTGTCTTCTAATACCATGCAACTCACAAAAGTTGTTAAACTCATCAGAAGTAAATTATCCTCCTCTATCAGACCTCAAACACTTGATCTTTCAGTCAACTTCATTTTCAACTTTAGCCTTGAATATTTTGAATTTCTCTAATGCTTATGATTTCTCTCTCAAAAATACAACCCATGACATTCTAGGAGAATCACCAATCAATAACATGAAATACTTCTCACCTTGTATACTCCTTATTTTGGTCAGACCGCATAGGTTTGTATGTACTAAATCCAACAATCCAGTGGATGAATGCTCCTTTCCTCCGTAAGTTCCTTTTGTCTGCTTTACAACTTGAACATTCTCTGCAAATGTTGTTATCTGGTTTGGTCAGCCTTGGTAAATCTCTTACTGCACTTGATGAGCTAATCTTCACTAAGTTGTCGAAATTGATATGACACATCTTTTGATGCCAAAGCCAACTATCATTGATCGGAGATAACAAACAATGTTTTGTAGCTCCTTCTAGTAGATACATGTTTCCACTAGTCCTTTTCCCTGCTACAATAACAATTCCAAATCCTTTCCAGATCTCACAACCATTATCTTGAGAAACATCATTGTAAACATTTTTGCACATCTATCCAAAACTCAAGAGGTTGTGATGCAAACCCTTCACGTAGTAAACATTGTTACTATTATGTTTTCCATCAAAAGAAATGGAACCAAATCCCACAATTTGTGTTGTCTGATCGTATCCAAACCTAACAGAACTACCATCATACTTATCAAGTTTCACAAACTTACTTTTGTCACCAATAATATGATTTGAACATCCACTATCAATCAACCATTCATTTCTATCTCTTCTAGCTTGTAAAGCAGTAGCACCAGTCTTAGGAATATCAATCTTAGGTACATCTTTTTCTACTAAAAACAAGCAAACACCATCTTCATAATCTAATTCATCATCTGAAATACCAACATCATCTTTGACATAATAGGCTCTCTTATTAATTTTCCTTTTCCTTCTCTAGATTTTTGTTTGAACCTCTTTCCGGACATCTAGTAGCAATATGGCCAATCTTTAAACATCTAAAGCATTTAAGTAGTAATGTATACATTTGCATTTGTCGGTGCCTTTCTGTAATCTCCTTACAAAGTTTTCTTCCATCCCATCTGAAATTTCATCTTTTGGTTCTTCCTTAGAGGCTTTAAAGGCAAACTCAGTCTTAGATTTATCTTTTGCAAACTTCCTTATCTCAAATTCTAATAGAGTACCATAAATTTGCTCTCTAGTGAACTTCTTTGGATGTTATCACTATAACTTTTCGGTAGGGAAATCAAGATCTTCTTAATTATGTCTTCATCTATCAAGGTGCTTCCAAGTTCTCCGATTTCATTTACCGCACTATCAACCTTTTGAAAGTAACTAGTTATGTCCTCTCCTTCCATTTTCAAGTTCTCGTATTTGCGCCTGGCTATTAGTTTCTTTGATAATTCGACTCTGCCATTTCCTTCATAGATGTCTCTCAAGTTTTTCCAAATATCATAAGCAATATTCAATGAAATAACCTTTGTCAATTCAGTCTTTGATAAAACAGTAAAGATAGCATACCTTGCTTTTTCATTCTCTTCATAAGCTTGAATCTCATCAGGAGTAGTAAGACCATTTGTCGGTTGAAGATACTTAGTTTCCACTGCTTTCCAAGTGTTGTATCCCAAAGATATCAAGTAGCCTCTCATCTTCACTTTTCAGAAACTATAGTCGGATCCTTCAAAGATAGGAGTAGTCAATTTATGTGCCATTGGATCAGGATCTACCTCAACCAATTAAGCTCTTCTCCAAGGAACCAAAGCTCTAATAACAATTGTTGAATATCCAAACAACTGAGAGGAGGGGGGGGGGTGAATTAGTTGATAACAAAACAATTTCCTTTATCATTTTCATATCTGAACCCAAACCAACAAAATTAACTAAGACAAATATAACATGAAAAACATAAGCATACAACAGATCACACAATGAACACCAAATATGATGTGAAAAACCCAAGAAGGGAAAAACCATAGAGAATGTTAGTTCTCAATATAAAACACCAATTAAGGTGATTTTTAGCAAGGGTGTCTCATTGCTAGAATGCTCACTACAAGTGGGCTCACTGCCCAAAAAAAGGCTCACTACTGAAGAAAGAGAGAAAGAAAGAAATAATCCACCACTAAAACTCAGTCTGCAAAGTCGGACTACTTCCGGTGCCTCAATACTAGTAACACACTCTCACATATCACCAATAGTCAGATCTTTTCTTTCCAATCTCACATATCTTCAATAACAATGCCACGTGTTTTTCATACTAACACATCCAGTTCATCCACACACACACACACACACACACACACACACACACACACACACACACACACACACACACACACACACACACACACACACACACACACACACACACACACACACACACACACACACACACATATATATATATATATATATATATATATATATAGTCTTCCAAGAAGCATAATATTCCAAGTCAGCCAAGACAAAGATCTAAAATAGGTCACAACTAAATATTCTAGTGGTGGGAAGGAATGAGAAGTAGACCATACTACAACACACATCAACACGTTACAACCATTACAAATTCCAGACCCAGATCGTGACTCGCATGCTACATCAAAGCTGCTACACATCCTCAAATTTCGGACTTAATCTGGACCCAAAACTCATTTCCCAATATACCAAAAATAAGAATGGAACCAAGATACACGTAAATACCATTGATCAACATCATGTCTGATAACCAAAGATATCCAAATTGCCAACAACATGATTAATCCATCAACACATCTTCCTGAGCACCAAGGATTTCGGGAACACATATTTCAAATCACCAACACCAAGAACATCAATAACAAATACTCATAACACTCATAATCATCAACAACACATCTGCAACACGAGGTTTGTCCTTGACTCTTTATTTATCCATCCACCACCTAGGTTCAAATGCACAATTTAAAAAATGATCCTCATTATTTAAAGCATAAATTTAAATTGTGGGCACCCAACAATTCCCTCAAACTAGTCATTATGAGTTTAAAAAGGTAAGAGTATTTTAATTGCATGTTAGGGTATTTTATAAAATGACAAGCAATAATTTGTTACTATCATCTATGAATTCGGGACCTAGAATTGAGCACACCTTTTGCACAAATCAAAGTATGTAAAAATATTATTTTGTGGCATCAACATCCTTGGCTTATTACATGGTTATCTATTGTATTTGATCAACATTTCAAGTAATTATATTGGTATTTAAGGTTTTGTCCAAAGGAGAACCATCCTAACGTAGCAAATTCCTCAAAGGTGTTTATCGCCACTACTAGGTTATTATTATAGGCTGAGATACCAAAGTGAATGTATGTTTATAGGTGAAGAAGAATCATAGTTGAAAATTTCAATTTATCCTTGACTTATATTCAAATGCGTGAGTTGTTTTTAGATTCAAAGTCATGGAGATCAATTCTAAAAATACAAAAAGTGAATTGTACTAGTAGATAAAAAAATATTTTTATCTCAAACAGTGTAGGGATGGATCAATTAACAACATTTTTCATAGTCAAATCAATATCAATCCAAGAGCTAAGTGCATTTATTTTATTTCTAAATATTTATTTTAGTAACATTGTTAATTCCATCACTTTATCTTAGGGTTATTTATTTAACAATGCTAATTAATCAATTTACCCTGAGACACTATTTGAAAAGGTTATTTTTTCTTTACAAACTTCAACGTTGTTACATGCACACACAAATAAAGAGAGACAAAATTAGTAGGTTGAATAACAAGAAAAAGGAATGCAGAGCAAATAAAATGAGTCTACTGCCTAGTACCAACTTATCTTGTCTTGATATCAAATAAGAACCTAGGGAGGAGTAACATTAAGTGTGAATGTTTCTAGGCACTACCAAAGCTCAGTTGGCCCTTGTCTCTTTGAGATCATATATATACTTCAAACTTATGTTGTACCTGTAATTAAAATGGAAGATCTATAATGTCAAGGTTAATCAAATAAATAAATATATGTACAATTAAATAGTAACCAACCTTAACGTAAGAGCTAGAGACAATCATTGAAATAAAAAGTATACAAATTAATGAGTGGATAGGCCTACTTAGCTTTAGGGTAGATAATGGAGAAATAATGTTGATGTTGTTTCTAGAATTCAACTTACAACTGCTATAAAATTATCTCCCTCTATTTGATTAATATCCTAGAGTCTAAATAGAAACAAAAAATATATATGGATCGATCCCACACCTTGTAGGGTTGATCCATAGAATAAATCTCAACTATTAGGAATATGATCTAATGTACATAATTAATCAAATACGAGGCTCACCTATAAAGAAGTTCACCTTTAGCTTTTGGATATGTGAATTTGTCAACACAATGCCTAGAGTCCCCTTTGAAGAGCTTGCCAACTCAATAGTTAATGAGTCATCTTAGGTCAAACCTCTTGGTCGATTGAATTAACAACAATATGAAAGACTAAAGACAACATACACAAACATGTAGATGTCCTAATGGTGATGCATATTTGACTCCTTTAGTACTCTTTAGAGTACAATATCCTCTAACGATACTCATTTTTAAATTCACCTTGCATTCTTGATCCTTTAATTTTAGTGCATAGTGAATGACTTCAAACACCAAGACACAAAAACATGTTGTATGAAACATGTGCTAGGTCAATTCATAATGCCTAATAGAAAGGCAAGAAGATTGAAAGTTAAATTTGATGCTTTAGATTTGGGATTAATTCTATATATAGATAAATTGACTTGAATTAATTTGAAATCATATAGAAATGATTTGAAATAACAAATTGATGATTTTAAAATGAAAAACAAATGTATGAACCAATACAAATGAACTGAAATAAAAATAAATAAAAATTAAACCATAAACTAAAATTTTAAAAAAATAGAAAATATCTATCAATATCTTATTACATTAAAAAAATCCCATCAAAACGAACACGAAATTAAATAGAAAACATGGTTATACTAACATAATTGCAATACTAAATAATAAAATTATTTAATTAAAAATAAAACAAAGCCTTAATTATACGCCCTTATTTCCGGAGTATAACAGGAGAATCTTACTTCGTCCCGTGTCCGAACCCGATTCCATAAATTCACGGTCATCTACCTGCGGTACGCTAGTCTGAACAGAACTTCCAAGTCGTCACAAAACAAGGTAAAAATTGTATAATTTCTTAGATTTCAGCTAAATAATTTTTATTTTTCAACTTCTGAGCAAGGTTATACTCGGTTAATTCACGCAGAAGTAATTCAAATAAGCTCAAATTGCTGCATAAAATCTCAGTTTATGCCAGATGCTTCAACTGTACTTACTCGGCTATAAATTCACTCACTCTAGATGCTTTCAGTTTGGAAGCTTAGGTGTCTTTATGGTTAAAAATTATTACAGATAAATCGACACGAAAACAAAACTTGACGTCATTTGATGGCTGGATTAGTTTATACTTAATTTTAAAGGTCAATGATGAACTTTTGATTGCTTTGTGAACTACTTTTACAAGTTAAATAGAAATTACGGCGGCCTTTTGAACTTTCGGTAAAGTTTCAATTTGTATTTGCAGGTTGTGAATTTGTTCTTATTCAAACCCTTGCTTGTTTTACAGGAGTTGACGTTCATTACGGATGGGATTTCACTGGTAAGAGCATATGTTTTTTTCCTTTGTGTTATTATGTTTTGTTGGTTTATAAATGGTTAGGACTGTTCTTTGGGTGCCATAGTTATTGGGGCTGTATCATGTGGACTTTTCGATAAAGGGAAAGGAGGACTTCTGTGTATGATTTGTTCCTGATAAGAATATCCACTAGATTTATTGCAATGTCTGTGTATTCTATGTAATTAAGAACGAGTCCTAATTGGGAAAATAGGTGGTGCTTTAGTGTCTAGGTGTGAGAAAGTAAGAATGGAATACACAATTAAGCATAAGGAGATGGAAAATTGATACAATCTGCCAAAATTACCTATAAATGCCCGGTGTTAAGCACTCCTCTTGCAATTCTGTATCAACTTCTTCTCCACCTTTAACTTACAATCAATTAAAAAAACATCTAGGATCTATTCCAGAGAATAGATGGGAGTTATTAAACTTTATAAAATCTGATCTGCGTTCTTTTTCTTACGGTGTTCCCTGTAGCTTTTCTGTTTCAACATATTTCTGAATCACTCCATATTTGCAACATTAGGTAAATGGTAAGTATTGATTCTCTTGAAATATAAAATATCCACAGCATTTATTTCAAAACCTCATTGTTTGTATATGCTACGTAATTCAGACAAGTTGAAGGACTTTAGAAAACAAAAATTATATGCTGTATGGGTATGAGCAAGGGAAATAGGAACCCTCAATAAAGCGCAATATCTTGAACAGTTTGTACAACATACTAAGTTAACACATAAATGCACAGCTGGTCAACCACTTTATTTAACATAAAAAGCTATAAGAGGGCATGCACGCTTTAGTGGTCAAGCCTTGAAGTTAATTGAGGGAAGTCTTTGGTCAAGATCGAGTCCCTCTTTTAGGTACTCATCTCTTTGGTTGATAATCTCAACCTTTCCTGGCTGTTTACCCTTGCATGGATGATTAAGTCCAAGCATAAATGAGCCCAAGGGTACACAGGCTTCCTAAATAGCTAGGTAGTTGCATTAAGGATGTTCCAGTACATAAGTATGTGATTTTAGATTTGAAGTTACAAGCAATTAATCATTAGTAAATTTCTTCATTTCATCTCATCTTCATTATATAGATGGTACTTTAGAGTGTCAAAATTTCAGCCTCTATTCTTAAAATATCCACCAACTTTGCTTGATATTGCAGTGATCTGATTTTGAGTCACAAGGTTCATATCCATGTGACTGTTTCATTGTATAATCATCTTTCCATGATTATTTCATCTACTTATCTTTATTGTATTTTTATTTTTTGTAGATGATATGTTCTGGAGTCATCCAAACTCTATAAAGCATTTGTTTATCCTGAGCCCTAAGAATACTTATTAGCTTAATACAGATAAGGTCAGTATGGGTTACAAAGCTTTGTAAAATGAATGGTCAGGATCATGGCCCTGTGCAATGGCAGTTGACATGCTTGAAAGTAGTCTATATTTTCTGTTATATAATTGGCAGAGATTGTGTTGTAACAGCCAATTCTCCTTTCCCTTGGAGATTGAGACTGAAATATGCCAGTGCATTATATGCCTAACTGTTTTCTCTGCATTGATGTCATGGCCTAGAAGAAGCACTTATAATCGTGCTTATCATTAGTCATCGGACCAACTTATAGCTAGATATTTTTGTAATACAAGTCATGGACAGTGGCAAATACTTCTGTACATGCTTCCGCTGAGCAAAATGTGGAGCTTCTGGCAGCCAATTGCTTCCACGGAATACAAGATCTTATTCTGTAGGATCCATTTTTTGGAAGTTTTTAAAAGCAAACATCGAACAAAATTCTCACAATTCAAGCATTGCCAATTGCTAATTATGTTAGATTTGGAAGAAAATTTACCTAAAACCAGAAATGCTTAGAAATTAAGTATATTAAACACTATGATGAAAGACTCAATTGAACAGTCAAAAGCAATTCTACTGACTGATTTGTCTTGACTAACATTTCAAACACACATATATATATCCTCTTGGATGGTCTAAGTGGATTTGAGTTAATTCCAATCAAGAGAGGAGTTAACTCAATAAAACTGAGACAATGGTGTCACTTGATTAGGCAAAGATGGCACTCGATTACCTCCTATCAAGAATGACATGTCATTATACCTATCTAGGAGAGACATGCATTTACTTAAATAAACTAAATAAATAAAAGGTGCAATAGGATATTACATGGTACACCAACATCTCCTCTTAAGTCTAACTTAGGAAGGAAAAGAAATGATTCCCAGTAACAAGGCCATGCTAAGCACTCATGTACAAAGAGACCCCCAAGAATAAAGAGATAGCTCTTCCAAAAAAGAGAGAAAGGGCTAGGTAGCCCTCCCAAATGAGTAACCTCCTACATTGGAAATGGATGAAGATGGACAAAACTCAATGCTAAAGAAGATGTACTTGCACTAAACAACATTTCTTCCTTTAGGAAAAAAATATAAACATAGGTGCATGCTAAGGATCTTTCCGCTTCACAAAAGGATATAAGAGAAGAAATACGAAAAATAATCTTGAAAATGCTTAAAGTTCGCCATGTCTATACTGAGATGTTTCAGGATCTGATTAGTGGTCTCAAGAATAATTGTTGAATGTGACATCATGGAAGCATGTAGATGAGAAGAGAGAACATGAGGGTTTATAAGTACCCTCATTACATCTAGAGAATAAGATGTAACTGTTAAAGAGCTGTCATCAAAGAGGAAAACCATGTCCTTCAATATTCTCATCCAGATCCCAAAGGTGAGCTTCGACAAACGTATGTGAGATGCATGGTAGGCATGCATCCTAATAAGACGTATCTGTTAGACATGAATGACCCTCTTGAAGAGAATCATCAAGCCTTTAAAGAAGCAACACTAATCTTTGTATTTAAGCAAGAAATGGAGGAATCTCTGTACATGTCTTTATAACTGTGGCTTAAACAAGGACTTGGTATTTCAAGTGACTAAACAGCTCATCCTATAGTCTGCTCACATCAACTGTGTGAGCATGAAGAGTTGTAGAAGGGGCGTTAGGAAGAGGAGGAATCTTTTTAGTTTGCTCATGTACATTCTTAAATGAAGGGTCGGCCAAGGAAACATCACAAGTAGATGGGGGTCCAAATGGATGTCCAAATGATTGCCTGATTATGGTCGAAGCAGTATAAGGGCACTTAGTCTGCCTTCTGAAAGGTAAAATATATCATTGGAAATAGAAACACAGGTTAGTCCATGGACCCTGTCATTATTGTTTAACCATGAAACCTTCTGCTTAGAATCACTTGGCTTTGGAATCAAGGAGATAGGCTAATAGATCCTGCTGTATGCAATGGTTCTTGATCCCTTATTGTTAGCATGTATAGTTTTGGTGATTCAAAGTGACAACAGAAGAATGGAAGAAAATACTAAAAAACATAATGAAATATGCTCCTTCTGCCCCTGTTGAATTGAAATTTTATATTAGTTTGTTTAATACATGATCCCCATCAAAATTTGGCACACACCCCCTAGATTACACAATCAAAGGACCCCACAGGTTATACAATTTGACAGTGAGATTACATGAGCCCAACCGACTGCTTATAGGAACACAATGGTTTTATGGAAAGTCTGAAAAAAATGTAGATCCTAGTGGAAAACAAATTGCATCAATGGGTTCTTCTCAAAAAATTATACACTTTAAATAAAACAACACTCATATCTGAGCTACCGTTTGAAACTTATGAGCTTCCAAAGTTTGATACCTTCATGCAGAGAGGAGGACTGGACTGGCGATGTGGTTCCTATGTGTCACTGAGCTGAGGCGGCATTGAATGGACTGCTGATGAATGGGTGTAGAGGTGACCCTTGCATGACAGGTGACAAGGCACAGTAGTACGAGTAAAAAATGAATCACTCAAAGTACTTGGATCAAAGTACAAGTCAAAGAAAAATAAAAGGTGTTGCAGAAGGGTATTGGTATGATACAAGCAACAAGGGGGTACTATAAGAATAGGGGTACGCTACACAGGTCTGAGTACTCTAAATACCATACATAATTGTGGCGCTCCAATCAACCAACTGATGGGTACAAAGTATAAAAAGTGCTTGTGAATAGATAGAGATACAATGCAGATGCCCATGTATGAAGTGCTTATTATAAAAGTGAGCTCCCTTTTAATTTAAACATGGTACATGCCTTTTAAAAGGGGACGAACTTCTTATGCAAAATGGAGTGCTATCTTTAAAAATAGTATTGAAACCTTATTTTTCAAAAGCTTTTTTAAGAAATGTGCCATCTGTATTTGATCTCTAAATCTGTGCAGTTCTCCATACGGTCTAGAAGCAAGGAAGAATTTGTCGGGCTCCAGATTGCTGTGTCCAACCTAGAAGTGCATATTGTTGATCTTAACAAATTGATGCCTTCTAGAAACAACACCTAATCTTCTTTTCACCATGTGGCTTCCTCCAAAAAACAATTCAAACCCTAGCAATCCCATTAGCAAGCTTCTAGTTGTTAGTTTCAAACAAAATGAAGGTTGATCCTAGCTAATTTGATGGTTTCAGATACAATGGTGAGTTCAAAATGAATACGTGCAATTGAGATCCTTGTGCTCTCACCACAGAAAAAACTAATCCTAAAACATCACTGCTTTGATACCATGCTAGATTTGCAAAGCAAATTTGATACCATGCTACATTTGCAAAACAAATTTACTTAAAACCAGAAATGCTTGGATTAGTTATATTAAACACTTTGATGAAAGATTCAATTGAGCATTTAAAATCATTCTATTTCAATTGATTTAACTTGATTAACAATTCAAAGAAAAATATACATATATATAGCCTCCTGGATGGATGAGTCATGGTGACATACACTCTAAGAGAATAAGAATTAACTAGAGTCAATACTGGAGTTAATTAAGTGGAGACAATGGTTGCACTTGGTTAGGTAGTGATGGCACATAATTGCAATCAATCAAGAATTGATGAGGCAAAGCTGGCGCTTGATTACCTCCTATCAACGATGATGTGTCATTATTTGTTACCTAGGAGACAAATGTATTTACTAAAGTAAATAACATAATAGTTGCAATATAATATTACACTAACAAATATATCTCCCAAAAAATGCTTAAAGGGTGATCTAAACTTCTAGCCCCCTCTCTTGAGCCATTGAAGGTTTCCTGCTAAAAAAGTGGCTACTCCTCATTTTTAGAAGAAGATTCTGTTTATTTCTATTTCACATTTTAGAACTTTGCATGGGACTACCCACTAAGGATATAAGGGAGCTGTAGTCCTTTGACTCTCCATGGGGATTGGAAGTGCATTATGAGCATTCCACCATACTCAAAATGTAATCTATTGCTTTTCTAAAACAAATTCAATCATGCATTAGGATACTGTGTTTGGAATATTTCTAAAAGGACTTGCATAATCATGATATCTTGATGCATATCTTCTTGCATGGGAAGGATTGACTTGCTAGTTGGCTTTGTCACACCTTAGAACTGCACATATTTCTTTTTACTGTTTCAGTTGCATTCATGTTCTTTTCCTATGGAACACGTAAGGAACATTGCATTGTCCTGTTGTGACCTTTCTCACACATCACCCCATTGAAGATGGGGACCCTCTCGTTTGCTGCTTTCTAGGGTTTTTTGTTAGTGTCTTGTTGCCTTCCGCTTCACTTTTGCTCAGTTCGGTCAAGTTTTGAACGGTTTGAGTCTTAAGGATTGAAAGTCAGTTTTTGCAAGCCAAGTGATAACAGAGTCTAGACACCGTCAGAGTGCCTAGAAAGGCCAAAGGACGAAGAATGCAATTGATTTGAGCGAATTTGGACAACTTTCTATTTTTGGAAAGTTTGCTTTTTTGCTTTTTCCTATTTTTAGGAAGTTTTTTTTGGCATTTTTAGCTCGATCCCCAGGATGGCTATTTTTAGAAAGTTTTCCCTATTTTTTAGGGATGTCTTCTTTTTGCTTTTTCGGAGTGGGGACCTAGGGTTTACACTAGCACCATTGACCTGCATCGATTGCCATCAAAAACTTTCAAGTTTTGACCCGAAAAGCTAAGTTCCTATATTTTAGGGGTCATGACGCTTCGAATGGGTTATCTGAGCATGGATTTCAAATTTCATGTTAATCTGGCTTAAATTGATGAAGTTATCAAGTTTTTCAAGTATTTCTCTAAGTCTAGCTAATCAATGTTTGGTGGTGAATGTATGTCAGGAACTCAAAAGTCCGCCCTCATGGAAGGGAAGCATGGTCATGATCTTCGTAAAGTCCGCCCAAGATGATGAAGACTCACAAAAAGTCTGTCCAAGGTGAACTTCAAGAAGTCTGCCCAAGGTACAAAGGCAATGGTCGTGTTCTCCAAAAAGTCTGCCCTCCAAAGTGCACATGTAGGAGAAAGTCTGCCCAAGCAGAGTAGTGTGTGAACTTAAAAGTCTGCCCAAGTAGAGTAGTGTGTGAACTTAAAAGTCCGCCCAAGCAAAGTAGTGTGTGAACTTAAAAGTCCGCCCAAGGTGATTAGAAAAGGTGCCAAACTCCAAAAGTCTGCCTTGTCTAAGTTGAGAAATTTGGAGGAAGAAAAAGTCTGCCCTTCTAAGATCATAGCCAACTCAAAGTTCGTCTTGCAATGAAGGTTAAGGTAAGAAACAAGCAAAGTGAGATCAAAACAATGAAGTCCGCCCATGATGAAGTCTTCTAAAGTCCGCCCATGACGAAGAGGGAGACTCCAAACAAAGTCCACCTAAGGTGAGGTGTCCGTGTTGAACTCCAAAGTCCGCCCTCAAAAGTCTGCCTTATGGAGGAGAGACAAAGTCCGCCCCATGATGGAGATTCACAAAGTCCACCCTCCAAAGTCCACCCCATGATGGAGATTCACAAAGTCCACCCTCCAAAGTCCGCCTTGAAGTTGAGTGCATGAAGTCCGCCCTATGAAGGAGTATTAAAGTGCAAAGTCCGCCCTTGGAGAGTATGTTGGTGCATGATAGAGATGAAGTAAGCCTTAAGGCATAAGGAATGGTTCTTAAGTTTGTTCAAGTCCGCCATGGCAAGGAGAATCAAAACAATAAAGTCCGCCTCATGAGAAGACATGCTAAGTTTGAAAGCAAAAGAATATTCCAAGGTGAGGTCAGCAAGATTTCAAGATAGAGTTCGAACTGAGATCAAAATAGAAAGTTTTTGGATTAGAAGATTTGAAGATCAAGCTCGATTTGTAGATTGGAAATGAATTTAGAAACTTGCATTTGGAAGATAAGATGAAGTTTGAACTTGCCTAAGTGTTGACAAGTTCACTAAACACCAAATTAGAAACGTTTCCTTGCAGATTCAAAAGACTAAATGACAAGTTAGAAACAAATTTCAAAGATCCTCTACGTTTCTAATTTCAGATTCGAACTCTAATACAAGTACTTGCTTCATTCCTCATTTCTTCACTTGATATTCGAAGTTTCTAGAGCAGATTGAGAATAAACTTGAAAGGTTTTATGCAGGTTGAAAGGGTTTTGGAGGAGACCCCAAGCTTATTCCTGAGTTTTTCAACCATTTTCACAAGTTTCAACACAGATTTTGGAAGAGATTTGATAGTTTGGAGAGCATATTAATTAACATCTGATTCTTTTCTCCAAACAGCTTCCTCTCATTTTTCTTCATTTTTCAAAGGTGAAAATTAGTTTTGAGGGCAGGGCACTGGGTTTCGAACCCAATTTTCTTCAAAGTTAAGGAGAAAGAATAAATTTAATAGATTTCCCTTCCTTTCTTTCTCATTTTCTGTCCTTCAAGCAAGTTAGAGTAAATTTTAAGGAGTTTGAGCGAACTTAATTCTGATTTTGAAGTTAAATCAGACTATAAGCTCCTTAAGTTAGAATATTTTCAAGGGATTTCCTTAGGATCTTCGGAATATCAAGTGTTGAAAATCCAATTTTCAAGGACTACTTAGCCACTAAACTCACAAATTACGCCTGAAAGTATAGAATTTAACTTAAGTTTGTTTGTTTTGCAGCCAGGATGAAGTTTCAGGTGGATAAAGATTCCCCTATGGAATCCAAGATGAGGTCTAAGTGGAAGCTGGTCGGAGACACGAACCTAGGGCATATCAACCTGAGGGATTTCAAGAAGCGAATGTATGGCCTAGACAACTTGATGCCTACAACAACTGGTAGAAAGATGTTGAGAAATGGAATTGTACAGGCTGCTGGTTTCCTTCCAGCGATGCAGTGTATTGAGTTGGTAGTAGAATGCTCTAAGCACTACAATTCTATAAGCCGAGAGATCATATCATCTGATGGGAGAGTCTTGGCAAATGTCAGCAATGTTGCTATCAGGGAAGCTTTCCACATCCTTGAATATCATAACCCTATTTACATGACCAAGGAAGAAGCAACACGGCTGTACTAGGATAACATTGAAGAATATGAGGCCAACATCAATCATCAATGGTTGGAAAAGCCAAGGAAAGGTGCTTCCAAGTTACCTAAGGATCTTATAAGAGCATATTTCAAGGAAGATATTGGAGATTTGATAGTTTTGTTAAACAGGGTCATGGGTAGTCCACAAGGCGTCCCATTTGAGCCTTGGATGTACTACTTCATCAATGAGATAAATACCAAACTGAAGATGATTGATTGGGCAAGGATTATAAGTGATAATCTTGATGACCAATTGAAGAATTTAGAGAAAAACAGGACATTCTATATGAGTTCCTATTTGGTGTACTCTCTTGCTCGAACCTACAGATATAGAAGACTCACCTGTAGAGGAGAAGTGGGAAATAAAGAAAATCAGTTTGATGTTTGCGATTGCTACCCGTAGTTGCACTTAGCGGAAAAATTTCACTTCAAAAGAGTCAATGATGCATTCTTAATGCACATTACTAGGACACTCCAAGGTGGTTTGCATCAAAGGCCCTCCTAGGAATCTAAAGATTTTATCAGCAGATTCGGGCATTGGTACATCTAGTATCCTAAGTTTACTTATCTAAGAATTCAAGGATTCTTTGGTTCTCCTTACAAGTTACCTATGTATCCCACCAACAGGGTAGTGTTGCTTGAAGTTGTTAGGCAGCTAGAAAGTTATATGATTGTTCAAAGAGAGAAGCAGAAGAAGGTAGGAACATCTTCTCTCACTATTGGAAATGGATTGGAGACATGTCCATCGTCACAAGTTGTTGCTAGTGTTGAAAAGGAGCTTGCTTGGTACCCATTCTTCCAGTATAAGGCTAGAACACATTTTGACCCTTTTCATCTGGCCTTTTCACCAGATGAAAAGGGTTGATGGAGAAATATTCGAGCATAGACCGGATCTCGAAGACTATTGGGCTGATGCAACTGACAATTTTGAAGTCAGAAAGAGATTGTGGTCCAGACTTCCCTTGAATTTGATTAGAGCAACAAAAGTATTTAGAGTAGTAGATCAGCTTGAAGATGATCCCGAGTTTGAGCAGGCTCACTTTGACAAATTGAGAAACGAGCCCCTTGCCTTGGTTAATTGGTCAGATTTTAAAAGGTCGGACTTGAGTGACCTTATGAGACCAATAATTGAATATTTGAAATGGTGGGCATGTGAGAAGACAAAGGATCTTAAATCCAACAGTACTGATCTCACATATGATCTCATGGGGACCAATGAATCAATGTCTTCCAACCATGGTATCTCTTCAGGCAATGCTCGAAATCCAGAAAGTGTTGGATCCAGAAAAAGGAAAGAACCCACTGAAATTCTTTGAGGGATAAAGGAAAGAAAGTAGTTGGAGATGCAAGCAAAAAGTATAAATCTGATGAGGGTCATTTGACCTTAAGTACTGTATCCGCTGCTCCAGTCAAGGCTACAGCTAATGAACAGAGGATGAATATTGATATAGGAGTAAGAGCTCCTTCCCCTTCAGTGGAAGAGGTAATGGAAGAACCAGCCCAAGAGTCAAAATCTGCTAGGAATGTAGAAATTAAAGAACGTGAGTTTCCAAGGGAATTCCTAGATGGTATAGTTACAAGACCAAAGGAAACAGAGGATAAGTTTGATGAAAGTGGCATGGAGCAGTCAACCATTCCAGATTGGTTAAAGGAAAGAATAAAGGCTCAGGCTCCTAAAGAGGATCATTCAAAGGAGAACACACCAACATTCTTGGCTATGGTGAGTAAATTGATTGAGATAAGACCGCCCAAACCAGCCAAGAGATTCTCTTTGATTCAAAGAGATAGCGTAGGATTTAGAACGGTTCAGATAGTTGTGCCGAAGGAAGGTAAAACTCGGGACAATGTTGCTCCGGAAGATTATGAGATCACTACAGTGGGTTTGGGTAAGCCTACTCAGGCTCAAGAGATCCAAGACTTTGATGATTCTTGCAATGTCCTCAAGTAAGACTAGCCAAGGAGAGGGAAAAAAGAATGAAGGTTGAGGAAGAGAATCAACAATGGAAGAGATATGTTCAATAGTGGATGAAACCTCTAGATCAAGAGGAGGTACCTGTTACTCCGCCCATACCTCTTCCACAAGAGTCGTTAAAGGATTATGAAGACATGAAGGCAACCTTCAAAGAAGTGAAAGAATGGACTGTGGATGCCTTAGAACGTGCTGACATACTCATTGAGAACCTAATAGTAGCACATGAACCCACATCTTCCTTATTGAGCAGAATTCGAGACACAGCTGAAACTTGGGAAGATATGGAGGATATTCAAAAGAGGATTATTCCATAGCTAAAGGTAATCAGAGGACTTTCTCGGCAGGATCTTGTAAACTGAAAAGTCATCCAGCTTGGTGACCTGTATGATTTCAGCACTTGGTACTTTGCCTTGATTACAAGGGCTGAATCTCTGAGAAAATCCGAGGCTATGTGTAGAAATTGAAAAAACCATCAGAGATATTCAAGACAAGGTTTTTCTTGTGGCAGCTAAGATATTGCAACAGGATGAGGTGCGAGAGAAGCATTTGCGTGCAAAGAATTTGAGGGACAAAGTTCAAGGAAACTTCTTCAAAGTTACAGAGCCAGTTCTCAAGGAAAATCTCTCTAGAGTCTCGAATGCGCATAGACGAAGATTTCCTGACACAAGCACTTGGCTGGGAAGATACTCTTGCCACCTGTACTGATGACGTGGATATGGTCGATTTCCAAATCAGCAATTTGCCAAGTGTGGCCATAGAGGAAGTGCGACTTATTGTGTCCAGATACATTGAATCTACAAAAGAGGAAACTGGACACTTACCTCAGTAATAATAGCAGCTGCGCCACTTGTCTTCTTCTTGTTCATTCTAACTGATAGAGTTTTGAGAAACCCTAATTAGGGTTTGTAACTTTCAATCTGGGCCCTTGATCACTGTTTGATCTCGGTCGTTCATTATTTTCTGAAAAACTATATAAGGCTACCTCCTCTCATTTGGAGAATGTGAGGATTTTGATATATTGTTGCGTGAAGGTCGTTTTTCAAATAATACATTGCATGTGCGCTTTCTCTTAAGGCTTTGTAATCTCTGTTATTTGAGTGATTGGCATGGTTTCAATTTCCTCAACACATTAATTAGAAGTTAATTTAGATTTGCTTTCAAAGTTGATAGAATTGAATGAAGGATTTGATAAGTATTAATTAATGGTGTATCTCTGCTCATACTTTTGGTGAATGGATGATTTCCATTTCACTGTGCAAGGTTAGCCTGAGCCTATCCCTTGTGTATGACAAAACTTCGATCATAAGCACAACCCATTGAAGATTGCACCCGCTTTGTGTAGTTGTCCTTAGTGTGGCAAAGCAAAGTGCGGTTTCCCGAAAACACCAAGTTAATACCGTCTCCAGAATTCGTAGGTTTAGATCAGCTTTCTTAAACCTTATCCCCTTTTTCCCTTTTTGAAAGTCTAAATCCCGGAAAATTCAAAAAATAGAGAGAGACTAAAATTGATAAATCCATCTAAGTCCAGAAGCTTGAAAGACATTCGTAAATGTAAGTCCCCCTAGAGATTTTCAGCATACACTACCCAAGTAGCTATCCCACTAAAGTCGCTTGTTCGCACATATAGACCTTGGAATCAGCAGTGATTTTTCAGGAGAGGATAGAATACCTTTGGGTATCTTATTCTAATGTTTGGTAGATGATAAAACGTACACCAACAGGACCCAATATAGTGAGAAAAATGTCTTTTGTCCATAGAGACCAAATCATACAAAAAGATTAAAGAGCTAGAGAAAAACTTCTTGCATTTCAGAATAAATGTATAGATCACTTGCCAAATGAAAATGAGTTATTTTGCCCTCAATGCATATATTGAACCCAACATCTTTCTCATTAAAGTTACTACTTGCAGTGTATTTTGCAAGCATTCAACAGAACAATGGCAATTAACTTTTCCAGTCCTTTCAAATTAAAGCTTCAACTCGTATTGAGGTTTATTAGTCAGATTTAGCTTAACAGATATTTTTATGCCAAATTATAACAATAGCTATTGCAATGTAAACAAAAATATAACAATACATGCCAAATAATTGTAGATGAAAAGCAATGAATTCTTTCTTTCAGGGTAGTGCTTGTACAATCCAAATTTAGACCAGGGAGGATAGCATACCACATAAGACAGCCTTCCTTAATTACTAGAAGCCTATTTAATTATAAAGTACTTCATTGCTTGATATGAGCTGCTTATGAAAAAACACTCACACAATCTAATCCAGAAGCAGTTCATATCAATCACATGGATTGTGGAAATCTACTAGCATTAGTTCATTGCTGTCAAATAGAACACAACCATTGATAACCACTAACAATTGACTCCTAGCAACTACCCATAAGTTGACAAGTAAATAATACATAGTTTGATATAAGCACTTTAGCAAAACATTAGAATTTCATTTATATGATTTACATCATCCCTCCTAAAAATAAAAGTTGGATTCTTAGATGACAAATAGAGAACAAGAATACAAATCATGCGATATCTGGGACAATTTTTGAAATTTTTGGTGGCAGCAAAGGAAAAAGGACCTTTGAGCTGATGTTCCCCTAGTTCAGCCAGGAAAGCTTGATTAAAACTTCAACGTTCCACCACTAATAGCTGACAGAGATCCATGGAATGCTAAGTATTTGCTCCACAAGATTGAAATTGGTAACGGGTTCTTTAGTTAGAAGTGATAAATAAACTTTTGAAGTACACACTAATCAACCTTGTATCTAGAATAATGTGCACCATACGGAGAATGTACTCACTAGTGGCCATAAAACTAAATAATTTGGGTTGGAGAACCATGCAAATAAGTGGCCAGTGACTCTAAATCAAACTTTTTACCATCCTCCCCTCTATCCATACATAGATTAGAGATGAAAACTTAATTTTTGCAAGAGGGTGCATGATAGAAGACATTGGAAAAACAAGGTCATTTTGCAGGCTTAGAGTGCCTAGAATTATTTTTTGATTGTACGGTGGAACGAATATTTATGGATGGGCATGCAATGGACTTGTTTTTAGTAAGTGGAAAAAATGACTGTATGGTGGACATGTTTTTAGTATGTGGAAAAATGGCCAAATGGTAGGTTTGTTCTTTGGTAAATGGAAAAAATGACCATTCACTGGACTTGTTTTTGGTAAATGAAAAAAATTACTATATAGTCATACAATTGACTTTGTTTTTAGTAAATTGAAAAAAATGATCATATGGTTGACTTGTTTCTAGTAAATGGAGAAAGAGACCGTATGGTGGACTTGGGCTCTTTTCTACGCATTGCCTACTGTTTTTCCGTTTATTACTTATTTCATTTTTTCATTATGGGGTCCATATTGTGTTTTATTTTCCAACTTCATTATTTTATCTTGTGTTTCTTTTTCCAACTTCATTATTTTATCTTGTGTTTCTTTTTCCAACTTCATTAATATGCTTTCTATTACTATTTTTGACTTCACCAGATTTCCATAATTGTTGATTTATGCAATATGCTCCTCTATAACGTTCATTAACACAACATACATGAGTTGGCTTGAGATGAAAAATAAATTAATAACTACAATTCTTATGCTCATATTGTTGCCCACTGAGTTTATTTCAAATAGTTCTGCATGCCCATGCAATTGATAGCTTCCAACCTTTGAGAATAAGCTTTTGATTTTGAACCATGTATATTGTCCAACACACATGAACCATTCAACTTTTTAGAATCGTTCTCATGGGTTTCTGCAACTGTAAATGATTTCTTCATTTGCTTCTTGTCATTTCATAGCCTCTGTTCATCTTCTATAATATCCATGGCTTCAATAAAATTACAATTTGATGGAAACACTTTACAAACCTCCATTTGTAGTGGAACAAACCACAAAGGGAGTTTGATTCATCTTCTGAACACGACTACAATTCCAAGATTCCTTTGGTGTTTGGCTCCAGAGGATCTTGATCATGCTTCTTCATCCACTTTTCCCTAGAGTTTGGATTTGATGAATTTGAGGAAGTTGCTTCCTCGCTGACTACTTGATTATTCAAATTAATTACACTTTAAGAGCCTTTCTTTTCAATGGAGGTTTTTTTTTTTTTTTCCTAATTGCAGTTGGCTCTGGCTACAACCACCAACCTTGACCCAACAATGCATCACACACCTTTTTGCATAACAAGTGACAACGAAGTTAATTATAAATGTTTTGAGTACCAAATATTATCTTCTTCCCATGAGGACTCCAAGCACCTCTATTTTTTGTCAATCCAGTCCTACCAACTAGAAAGTTGGAGACCAATTAGGTAGCTTATCCAAACTTTGCCAATCATCCTCTAGAAGTACATTCACATCAAACCCACTATCAAGAATTGTATTTGTTAGGTTTTTCCTAAGAATCTCTATATGTACCACTGTTTGTGTCCTTGCCAAATTCACTATAAGAATCATGGGATCAATTACCTAATCTTCTAAAAATGGAGCTTCAATTATTGTGTCATCATTATTTTCATATTCTAAATAGGTGGTAGCACACACCATCTCATCCCTCTTAGGTATTGTATTAGTTATATAACATTTCTAAGTTTGTGACTATTTGCAATAAAACCACTACTTTAATTGGTACATTGGTTTGAAGCCTTGCATTCTTTTTATTTGAGTACAATTGATTTGTTACCATGCTTGCATTTGCATTTGAGTAGCAATGTTTGTTGTCCATACATTGCTTCACCTCGACTCTTGCTTCATGAAGTCTCTCTTTTTCAATATGTGTGTTCAAGTAAACAACCTTCTTTGCTTGGGCTTAAATAATAACCAATACTTTGTTATGTCTCTCTACATCAATTATATTGATGCTCACCTTCTACTTTGGTCATCTAGCATCATCATGGTCTCCAGATCTGCACCATTTACGAAGTAGTCCTATCCTGCCTTGACTTCTTGGGTAGTCACTTGTGAATTGACCCTATTCGTTGACTCTTGACATTGTATGATGGGCTTACTTTTGGAGCCATACTGTATTTGGGTCCCACTACTATTATTTGATCAATTACTATTACCTGTTTGGTTCCAATAGCACCAAAACATGCATTCTTCTTGTTTCACAAATCGGTCATTTGACTGCGTGATCTTCCCCCTAGCTACACTTTGAATGTAATGATCTGAAATAATTGGGCCAGTCTTATGGCAGTTTCCTTAACACCCCACATTTGAGCTTTTTTCAAATTAAAATTTTTTAATAAATAGAAGATTCCTTATTAGGTCAGCAGACTTTAGCAGGAAGATTTTTTAATAAATAGAAGATTCCTTATCAGGTCAGCAGACTTGAGTGGGAATTTTATTTAGTATTTTCTGTTTTTTGTGTTGTTTCCATTTTGGAGTCAACCTTGCCTAAATCTGCCTCAACTCCTATAAATAAAGGATGTGTTGTTGAAGGTGGGTAGTTTTTGAAAGTTGAATGTGCAGCCTTAGTGCACGAGCAGAGACCTGGGACGCTACCCTCAGGGATCAAGCAAGGTGGGACGATTCCCCCTACCCTTGCTGTTCTTTTGACAAGCATACACAGTCTGAATCTGATTTGCAGGAGAATTCGCAATGCTGTGAGAGAAGCCGTGTCTGCATGTTATTATAGTGCTTTTTATGTCAACCATTGGGTCCTTTATATGAATATTAGAAACATAGTATTCTAATGTATGATTGAGTCTGTTTTTGAAAATCAACAGCTTTATTTAATTACGTTAGACAGCTAATAAAGCAGTTATAATCCGCATGGGGGGGACTACAGCTCTTCTTTATCCTCGGTGGTCCCCTGCAAAGTTTTCAAAAGTGAAAATTATAATAAACATAATCTTCTCCTAGAAATGAGCAACATCCATTTTTAAGCAGGAAACCTTCAATGGCTGCCCAAGATGGGGGCCTAGAAGTTTACATTGCCCTTTGAGCATTTTTTTGGGAGCTTTATAGACAATTGGCAACACAGTCGTATGGTGAGATTTTTTAAAATATTAGTTTTTAAAAACTTCTAAACCGTTGGATCCTACAGAATAAAAGCTTTTATTCATTTAACCATTTGACTGCAAATAGCTATACATTTTGCTCATCATCGGCACGTACAATAATATTTCTTACCATACATTGACTTGTTTCCAGGAAATTTCATATTTGGTAGAACTACTTTAAAGATTTTCTTTTTTTTCTTGGCTGCTAAGTCTGTCAAGAATCTTTTCATATTATTTCCTCCCAACTTAGACATCCTATGATCTGGTTCCTGGTTCTATTTTGATAACTTAATCATTGAATTTGAATAAGCATCTCTTTTGTTGTTACTCTCCATAATATGTGATTTCACTCACTCACCTATTATAGTCTCACTGTACTCTCACATAGTAGACATATGGATTTCCTTAATATGTTGTCCACAGCCTTACAGACATCTTCCAACCTCATAATCAAGTATCACGTAGCCCAGCACTTTTGAACACAAAGTTCTTTGACGAGTAGTGAACCTCAAGTTATTGGTCTAGAATAAATCAGACTTTTTTAGAGTAAAGTCAACATTATGATAGTTTTACTGCAATATTAGATTTGGCAGTAGTCTGAAATAGAACACTATAATAGTCTATAGGTCGTTTATAAGCCAGTCCTAGATGTAATTATGTTTCTAATTGGCCATCTGTTCCAAATCATACTAATTACCTTTGTCAGTGGTAACTTTTCAAAAATTTCCAAACATGGACCCACTTCCAAAAAGTTGGTACTATAAATTTCTCTAAAACTTAGGTTGGATAAACCCTAGAGGAAAGAATTCAACAACAATGGTAATGCTTTCATATCCTTCAATCATATTAGATCTTTTCGTGTATGGTGTAAAGCTTGATAAAAATTACGATGACATCACCCTCAAAAAATTTCCTTAAATTTAAATACACTTAATTTTCAAATTTGATCGTAATAAAATCTGCTATTGAATCCTCAATACAAAGTTATTCCAATTGTCCTATGACCTATCAAATTTTCCAGAAATTCGCTAGATACAACTGTCCAAGCATGTTCTATGTTTCAGCAAAATTCATCTCCAGGTGAAATGTTGATTTATGATTGACTTATTTTAATTTTAATTTTTCTTTACTACTAGCCAGATCCAAGTTATCCATGAACTATCTTCCTTAAGATACCAGTGATTGTAAGCACTGTAATGGTTGTGTTGTTGGTTTAACTTCTTCACACTTCTTTAGCTTGGGAGTGAATTCGGAATAAATTCAGACAAATTTAAGGAATTTAATGTATTTAAGATGTCTGATGATTGGTTGGAACTTGGAACAGACTTTCAATGATGCAATTTATTTTCCAAGAATTTATTCCCTTTGTATATGTCTGCAATGACCTAAACCAATCTAAAATATAAGATCTAATTTTCCTACATGTCTGAAGCCTAAACAAACCTGAATTATATGAACTTTTGGATCTAATTTAATATGGTATTTCGTTCATACAGCCCAAAAAGCTTCATGGAGCAGACTTGGAGTGCAAAATTTGATCAAACTTCCCTATCATCTCACTCACGGCTTCACTCCTATTCTCAACTCAATGTGAGGAAGAGAAGGCTAATTCTACCCAGTTCACCGTACAATTACAGGCTAACTGGTTCATCCTTATGCTGCAGAAATCCAGTTAATAACAACAAGTTAACCCAGGCATTCACAGGGAAGGGCAAAAGCTTTAAGTGGGTACCAGAAGCATTAGGGGAAAATGTATGTGATGCATTTGAGAATGAAGCTGAGGTTGAAAGGGAGCAGAACATTGCTGATGGCATCCTTAATATTGTGCATGCTACTTCTAGAGAAGCAGCAGGGACTATCTCAGATAAAGGAAATGAAAATGTGGAGCGAGCAGAGGGGAATAGCTTACAGCCACTGAAATGGCCTTTATGGTTGCTTGGGCCCTCTATGCTCCTTGCAACAGCGGCCATTCCTATCCTATGGCTACCTTTCTCTATAATATCTCCAGCATCCAACATGGCCAGTCTTTTGTCTTTGACAGGATTAGATGGTACCTTCAATTTGGGAGCAACAATTTTTCTTCTTGTAGCAGATTACTGTGCCCGTTCTAAGAAGGGCCAGGTCTCTTATTTCAAAATTCCTTTCAGCTACATGTTTTGGAATTTTCTTTTGAATGTGGTGGGTTTTGTTGTGCCCTCTTTGGCAATAGCTGCATCGTACAGATCTATAGTTGAACCACAAATTTGCTTGATTTCGTTTGCTACAATGTTGGGACCTTATCTGATGTTGCTAATGGTGCAAATGCTAGCAGAGATCTTGACATGGAATTGGAAATCACCAGTTTGCTTAATTGTCCCTGTTGTGTATGAAGCATACCGTCTTCTGCAGTTAAGTAGAAGCCTAGAGTTGGGAATAGATCTAAATGCACCATCCTGGTTAATGCAAGGAATGAAAGGTTTAGTAGCATGGTGGGTGCTAGTGCTTGGGATGCAGCTCATGAAAATTGCATGGTTTGTTGGTCAAGGAAAGACCACGAAAGAAGCCTGATAATTTATATCCATGGAGTGAACAATCCTATGGGCAAGAACCGGAATTCTTTGTTGAAACAAAGAGATGGTAAGAAACATGGCATTATAATAATCCAGGAAATTGAGATTTTTGTTATACAATCTTTGCCTGAACTATTTGGGCCTATCAGAACAGTTTGCCTTGAAGCTGTAAACAAATTGTCCTACAAAACATACTCTTGAATTTTGTAAATTGGTGATGTTCTCGTCGAGTTCGGAGAGGAGAGTGAAGTCGTTGGCCATCTTGGAACTCGGCTTTGTAATTTGTTATTTATTTTATTTTATTCTGTATTATTATCCCAATGAAATTGCCGTTTTAAGTAAATATTTTTTATGGCTCATATTTTACGAGTTTGTTCCAAGAGTTGTAATCAAAACGGCAACATACATCACATTGTAAGTAAGCAAGAGGTACATAAAGTTATGGAGTTATAAGGGGAGACTGGGGTTCACTCCAAGAGCTTAGTCCTTATAGCAATATATATCATATTGTAATTTAGATATATACATAGATAAAAATAAAATGATCTGGTATGTTTCTATTTTTGTCATATAAAAGATGTTCTACAAAGATGATGAATGAGAGAATTCAATTTGTTATTTTAGAGATAAAAAGTGTTCACTTTTCTTATTTGTTTTGTATTTATTTTAGTGCTTGAGCATCAATTCATTCTTGAGCTAGTCTCCTATACTCAAACCAAATTCTACAATGCATTGAAACCTCCTCATACTCATTATGTATTATTTACATATCTTAGATGTCAACACATCACACTCCTCTCTGCTTGGATAAGATGATGCATGGTAGTGTTCCTTAAATTTAGATTATGCTTTTGCCATTCAAAGAATCCTCATTTTATAAAACCCTAACCCTAGCTCATCTCCAACAACGACAAATAGGTAAAATGTTTATGAAACAAGGTGTAAAAGAAAATGAAGGCTATTAGGAAGGAGAGTCAAGCACAACCAAGTAACCACACACACTAGTTAGGGCATAATGTACACCTAGGAAATGTTAGAGCTTTATTAAACTCCCCCATTTGACACACTCCCATTTTTGCACACTATTTCTTCTTAAGCACATAAGATCTCACACATCCAAACATGTACATTCTCCATTGTTTACTTAACCTAGGGATTTGGTGGATAACTAAAAATGCCATTAGGCACTTGATTTCCCACAAAAGTTGCAAGTTTGGCTCCAACACTTATAGCAGACACAATGATATAGAAAAAGATACCATTGTGGTAAAGTAAATTATTGTGGAACATTAGACAATACTGCAGCCTTGTAGATAAGATTGCACCATATTAGACATGGTTGTCCATGCTTGAGTCTTAAGCACACTATCAAAAATAACAAATCTAGAATTTAGACTTGACTAATCTTGTGACGAGGGTTATGCAAAAACTTTTTAGATCTTAACAATAGTTACAAAAGTTAAACATAAATATCATTCATATCAAAACACAATGATTTACGTGGAGAAAGCCATCTCAAGAGAAAAAACCCATGCTCCAAAAGCCACCCTATATATATTCAGAAATGAAAAAAGATTATAATATACTTTTAGAGCAAGCTTACTTAGGAGTATCACCAATTAGAGATTTGAAGGAAAGTCAATAGATATCAAACTCTCACACACAATATAACAATGCAAATCGTAATACAATACCCTTTTAAAATAGAGCTGCCTTCTAGAGCAAGCAAAGCTATATAATCTCTAGCATTAGATCTATTGTTTTTGTTAAATATAACTTGGTTTAGGTCCAAGAACTAGAATAAAAGATCAATCCAAAGATGCCATAAAGCATCAATGGATACATAACCAAGATGGAGCAACCATCAAGTGTTCAATTACAACACAATGCATCCATGAATGGAATTGAGCACATCAACCCAAACAAAGACAACAACCAACAAACATAGCAACAAGAAGAATTGCCTATAACTCATCTAGGGGATGCTCTTTGAGATCCCTAATAGGGAAGTTTTGAATGTGTTTTTGCAAAACCTTGATAAACGAAAATGGGTAATTGCTATACCATTGCTTCTCACAGATGCCTTCTTCTCTATCCAATGAAACACCAATATTGGTCATCCAATCAGCCACTTGATTACTCGACCTTTTGATATGGGAGAACTTCACCTACTCCAAATCCCTGATTGCCCATTTTGTACTATACAATATGACCTCTAAACTCCAATTCTCCAACTTCCCTCCCCTCCAATGCTTTAATGATTGAATTGGAATCTCCTTCAATCCACAACTTCCATCCCTTCTCTCTCAAGTATGATCCCCCACAACAAAGTGTGGGCCTCTGGTTTATTATTAGAATCCATTCCTAAGTCCAAGGCAAAGATACCAATCGACTAACCACTTTCGTCTCTAAAAACATCTCCCTCGCCCACCTTATCAAGATTATGTTTGGTAGCACTATTGAATGTGAATATAATCCAGCCTCTACAAGGGGGAGACCAACACATGATACTAGAGACTTTGCCCATAGTGGCTTGATGAACTTCAAGCCAAAGAAAACGAGGTTAGACGTCCCCCTAATCCTTCTCACTAATATGAACCTCTCTTCTACCGCTCTTTTGAATTTCCTTGGTCTCCATTCTAGTACTTTCAATCATGTCCCAGACCAACTCAATACCTCTATTTTTATTTTGAAAGATGCTCTTGTTCCTTCCAATCCAAATATTCCACACAATGATGGCCTAAGCAGCACACCAAATCAAGTTTAGGCCAGGACTCTGAATTTTCAACTTGGAAGAAAGGTGGTCCAAAGCTAGCTGGCAAAGAAGCAATGTAGAAATAGATGGTCATTATCTTCTTCGTTGGCTTCACACATCACACACTTTGAAGGCCCCACCCGACCTAGGAGTCTCAACTTGTCCCAAGTAAGCATCCTTATCTTACCAATAATCTAAAGAAAATAGTTCATATTTGGCATATTGTGTTTATACCACAAGCTTTTTGTAGCCCACTCAACCTTGTCTGTGTTGCAAACATGATCTCTAAAAACAGTTTTGACAGAGACTTGGCCATTGCCCATGTCCCCTAGATCATCATATCCTCCTTGATAGAGCCAATCAAAGGCCACTTCTCAAGCTCTGTCTGAATCTCATTACACACCTTCTTTAGCTCATTCACCGGAGCCTCAAATTAGCCCCATCTACAACCAAGGGTCAACCCTCAATATAACCTTTTACCTTATCAACCTTGATGTCTTCAAAATGGCTTATCACAGTTTGAAACATGGAAACTTTTCCAACACCTCATAGTCCAACTATTCGTCCTTCTAATAACAAATTTTACCACCATCCCCAACACACCATCTCAACTTAGGCATAATGAGATTCTTGCACTGGTCGGGGAAATTCCAAATGCTAGAGCTTGGAGCAAGAATAATGTCCTTATCAAAAAGGTGGTCAATTTTGTTTTGGAGATACTTAGCTTGTGCCACCCTACTCCACAATTTCCCTCTTTCTACATGAATCCTCTAGACAAGCTTAGCCCCCAAAGCCAAGTTCATTTCCCTGCACTTTCTGATTCCCAATCCATTGCATTCAATAGGCTTGCAAACATTATCCCACTTCACCAGATTATATTTAAAATTATCTTCACATCCTTTCCACAAAAAAATCCTCTTAGTATCCTCAATGGTCTTAGCAACCTTGTTGGGGATTTGAAATACCAACATGGTGAAGATTGGGACAACAAACACAAAGGCTTTGATGAGCGTGATTCTACTTTCTAGTGACAACCAACACCCTTTCCAGGAGTCCATCATACCATTAATTCTATTTATAACCCCTCTCTAGTCATTAATCACGAGCTTTTTGGACACCAAAGGCACGCTAAGATATTTGCTTGACAGAAGCCCAACCACATAACCAAGAGTCCTTTGAATCTTTGAACCTTCCAAATAATTTGTCTTCAAGAAATAGATACAGGACTTATTTACTTTCACTTTTTGCCCAAAAGCTTGCTCATATTGAGCAAGAGTTTTCTTGAAGGCATAAGCCTCTCTCCCAATGGCTTCTCCAAATAGCAAAGTATCATCTACAAATTGTAGATGAGAGATATTGCCCAACCTGCCGACACTTGTTGCTCTTTGATGTCACCCTTGTTGGCCTTGCTTTGGATGCTCTTGCCGAGGGGCTTGGCTAGAATGAGGAAGAGGAATGGGGACAAAGGGTCCCCTTGGCAAAGCCCTCGATTAGCAAATAAGTCTATCGAAACACCATTGATGAGAACAATGTACGAGGTAGATGAAAGGCAACTTTTGACCATTTACACCAAGAATCGCTAAAGCCAAGCTTCCTCTTTCTACTAATAAGAAAATCCCATGAGACCCTATCATAAGCCTTGTTCATATCCAGCTTGATAACCATTCCTTCTTTCCTCTTGGTTTTTACTAAATGAATCACTTCTTGAGCTATAATAATACCATCTAAGATTGGTCGATTCTTCAAAAAATTGTTTTGTTCATCTAAGATGATGGTGTCCAAACTTACCTTGAGCCTTGAGGTCATGGCCTTAGCCACTTTCTTGTAGATGTCAATTGGTATTGATCAAAATAGGTTGGGTCCCTAACTTTTGGGATAATGGTTATGTATGTATTGTTCCACTACTTGATGATAGATCTACAAACCCTACTTTCCTCCATAGTCGCCCACATGTAATCCCCCTCAATATGCTAAAATATTTGAAAAAACTCTATTTGGAAGTCGTCAAGGCCTGGGGCCTTCCTGGTGCTCCTGGAAAAAACCACATTCCTAATTTCTTCTTTGGAGAAGAGGACCAAAAGGAAGGCATTTTGCTCCTCCAAAATGAGGCTCGAGATATTATTCAATAGCTCACCTTGGGCATCCCTATCACCAGTCAATTGGGCACCACTAAGCAAGGATTGAAAGAAGTTCTTCCTAGCTAATCTAATTGCTTCTAGGTTATCTAAAGTGGCCCCATTTGGGGTCTGAATCTTATATATTCAATTATAGTGTCTTCTGATCTTAGTTGAAATGTGGAAAAAAATGGAGTTCATGTCCCCATCTTTCAACCACTTAACCTTGGATTTTTGGTGCCAAAAAATTTCCTCCATATGCAAGTATCAATTAATGTCCTCCAGAAGTCCAATCTCCTTGGCTCAAAGCTCGAGGGAGAGGACCTTCAAAGCAATGTTCACTTCTGTTCTTCGCAATTCAAGCTCCACCTTATCGTCGTTCTCAAAGAGATCCCCAAAGATGCTACTGTTCCAATTTTTTACCTAACCCTTCATCGCCTTGAACTTGTTGTGTAAAATAAACCTACAACATCCTCTGACATTTATATTTCACCACCTCTCTAATAGTTGCTTGAACTCAAGGACTTCGTACCACATTGCCTCCATCTTCAAAGTGATGCCTTTGGGTTTAGAGGCTTTGTTCACCGAAAGAGCAATTGGCTAGTGATCAAATCTGCCATAAGGGAGGACCTTGGTAGAAAAATAATTCAAGCTCAATAGCTAATCCGTGCCAACAAGAAATTTATCCAATCTAATAGCAATATTGTCAGCTCCCTCAAATCAATTAGACCAAGTGAACCATCTTGACTTTGGTTTTCTATCAATAAGGGATAAATCTTCACAGAACCCTCTAAAGTCCGAGGAGCCCTCTTATCATTGAAGAAGATATGACATTAAATTCACCCCCTTTAAACCAATGATCAGAACCGTGCATTGGAACTGGGAGCCCTTGTATCCTAAAAGACTTGAGGTAATTCCACAATTCCAATCTACCTCCAACACATTGTGCCCATACACATTCGTGACCATAAATGTCATTATAGGTGGCCTATTGCATTTGATACTGATAAAGTAGTCCTTGGATTCCACCACCACCCCTTCGATAGAAGCCTTGTTCCAAAGAAGAGCCAAACCTCCCGCTGAACCTAAAGCACTAACTGCCACTCCATTTTTTCCAAAACCTCGAAACCATATTGAGAAATAAATCCTTATCCATTTTTTCCTGTAACAATAGTAAGTCTAGACATTCTACCTCAATTAGTTGTTTAAGCAAGCGGTGCTTCTCCTAGCCATTAAGGCCCCGTACATTTCAACTAAGGATGTTCATAATTTCCTGGATTCAGCGAGGTGCCCATCTCTATTAGGGGAAGAGCACCAATAGATAACATAGTTCCAATAACCATCACCTTATTGTCGCGTTGACCCCCCAATAACCATCATAGTGAAAACACCATTAATAAATTTGTTTTGTACCAATAGCGATCATTTTTTGTAATTTTTGTTCATAATTGGCCCATTTGTGCACCACTATTGGAACATTTGTGCACCACTATTGGGACATTTGTCAACAAGTACTAGCGATTTTGAGTTGACAGTTACTGGAACATCTTTAGTTAGGTATCAGGCGACACTTTGAAATGTGTACTTTTTGACCTCTGTGCGCATAACTAATTCTACAGCATGCATCGTTACTACCCAAAAGCCAGATCAATAGCTATAAGCAGGTAAGTCACATACGAAGACAACTAAAATCAAAATCAAAATCCGATGTATCGTTTAGGATTTGTGGGTGTGTGAAGTTAGCTATGACGACTACTGGTGCTCTTCCCCTAGAAACAAATTGCCTCATTGATGTCTGGGTTTCATTCTCAACCTCCTCCAAAGCCTTTACCTTGGCCTTGCTAACTTTTCCTTTTTTGCCTCTAATATTGTTTCCCCTACATCCACCTGAATTCTGCTCTTTCCTCCACATTTCCTAGTTCTCCTTATGGCGATGAACCATTTGTTTTCTTTGTCCAAGCTGTCACCGCTTGTGGCCACTTGTTTGCTTGAGGGTGAGTCCAATCCGAAGTGAGGCACAACCATGTTTGAATTGTTTTCCAAACTAAGGGGATTTACCTTAGTCTCCCTTTCCTCGACAGTTCTCTTATGTGAAGCAGTAGCAACATTATCCGTTGCCTAAGCCCTAGGGTCCCTGCAACCCTCAGACACATGCTTAAAAAATCCTAGGTTGTCTTTACATAACCTGCTTCGTCCAAGACACCTTCCTTCCTACCTCGATCAACACCATCCTTCTCCATGGGAATATGATCAACACTCAACCATGACTACTTTTCTCTATCGTTGTACTCATGGGGTTTTTTGTCACAATTGCTCACCACATGACCAATTTGACCACAACCAAACCATCTAATGGGAAAACATTTGTAATCCAATTGTTGTAGTCTCTCCCCCCAAATTGAATTAAGTCGAATGGTATGCTTTAGTGGCTTCCTCAGATTCAAGTTGACACATATTTGTGCCTATGGAATCGGTATGCCACTACCTAGAGGATCCAAAGACTCTCGATGAATTGGACCAATTTGCCTATAAATCTCCTCCATCCTTAGCTCCAGTAGAAGCTTTTGCATGCAAATCCAAACTGAAGTTGCCCTAATCTGCTCAGAGTAAGGATCAAAGTTAGGGGTCCAAGCCCTAGCATATAGTCCTATATTCCATAAGAACCACAACCCCCCTTCGAGGACCTTTTCCCTTTCTAGATTTGTCTAAAACACAAATTGAATAAAACCGAGTGCCAAAAAAATAATCTCATGTACCATCTTGGTCCAGGTATGAGAAACCCACCATTTGATGTGCTCCATGGTAGGCTACATTCCTATGAATTTCGTAATGGTTGCCCATTTCTTTAGCCTTTTGATCTTTGAGTGCTGAAAATGATTTGGTATGGCAATATCTAGCACGCACTTAAAGATTGAGATGTTCAAATTCCCTACCATCATCCTTGCGATCTTATTTTCTCCATCGTCCTTGGCCATCTCAATCCCTTGACTAAACAATAGACTCCCCAACTCCTACACACCATCCTCAGTAGCGTGATTTGCAACAACACAATTTTCAACCTGCACTTCACACCCTTATACTCCTTTACTCAATGTCATTCCTGATAATAAAAATACAAACACATTTTGATTTTAATTATCTCATAACTCAAGTAACTAAATCCACTCTACTATTACATCTATGACCTAATGATGAAATGCTCATATTACAATGAAAAAAATATATAAAACGTGACTTTTGAGGGTCCTACCCTTGAACCGTTTTTGAGGTCTGCAACCCTTAGACCCCCATCGTAGGGGTCATCATCCTAGACCTTGTAAATATAAGAGTTGAGAAAATACAACACCACAGGAGCCTAAAGATCTTCTGCAAGCCGAATAACCTGTTACAAGGAGAAGCAATGAAGCAAAATCTGAAGAACATACAAAACACAGAGAATATGCTCAAAAAGAGAGAGCTCAATATTCACAAAAATATGTAATGTGATTCTTACAATGAAAAGAAAGAACTCAACCTTTAATAGGTCAAGAAACCCTAAAAAGGGAAAACCTAGGTTTGCACATAATAATTAATTAAAACAATTAATTATATGCACCTAAAGTTAGCTTAAGTGTAATAGAGATAAAGGGAACTTAAATAATTAAACAAAGAATGTTTAATTAATCAAGTAAATACCCGAATACTCTAACACCCCCCCTTAAGCTAGACTTAGGGAGAAGCTAAAACCTAGAACAACTACTGAAAGCATGAAAGATGGGTCCCAGCAACAAGGCCTGATCAGGTACCCAAATACAATGAAATCTCTATGAACTGGAGAAATAGAGAAAACCACATGGGAACAAAACTCTACTCCAAAAAGAGATGGAAAAGAATATCACTGAAGCATGAAGACCCTGCAAACTTTGTCGAAGAATAACTGTTGATCTGAAGAACATCCACTGAACTAGAACATGACCAGGTAGAGAAGACTGTAATCTGCATGAGTGCCCTCAAATGACACTACTCGAATCAGGAGGCAAACAAGGCAAAAACAACTGAAATCGAAGATGCAGATGGCAGGAGAAACCAAAGCCTGCAGAGCTGATCAATCGAACCACGGAAGCATTAGAACCAACAGGATAAACCTCCCCATAATGCGGAAGTGGGAGAGGGACAGGAACACTGAAAAGGACAGCCAAAAACAACTGCATGACGAAGAACAAGAACATCAAAGGTGCTGAGACACATCATCATGAGGCGAATGTCGTGGAAGGAACACTCACTTGACAAAGGAAGATGGCAAACAAAGGCAAACATCAACCCCCTCATGGCACTTGATCAACAATGCATGTACAACAAGACACAAGATATGCAAGATTCCAAGTAAACAATGCATGATGGCACTTTATCTCAGTGCGTTTGCATAATTACAAGCTACAATGATAAGAAGACTGGAAAATAGAAACGAGAATCAAAACAGAGACACCCTACTCAAAAAAGAGATCCCAGGACCTGAAACAACCACGATATCCACCAGAGTGCTGAAAAGAAAAAAAACTGAATAAAATATGCATGGAGCAGAATCTGGAAAAAAAACTCATTTTTCTGGAAAGGACACAGAACACGCTTTCCGAAAATATAAAGTTTTCAAAAAATGGAGGTCAGATGCTCATTCTACGTCTCCCGGAGTGCAAAAAAGAGACCTCACTTTGACTGTAAAAAAACATAGTCAAACAGCAAAATTGGAATAAAGTACCAACACCATGAGGTCGGCCTCGGAACCATCTTTCCGACGCCTATTCGTTCACCAAAATTCGACTCCGTATGCCCAAGATAGGGCCAAAAAACCAAACACCCCCTTAAAAGGCCCAAAAAAAGGGGTCTGGTGGCCTGTTGGTGGTCCGGTGGCCAGGGAGCAGAGATCCGGTGGCGCACCGGTGGCGGCCGGAAAAAAACTGCGGCCGGGGAGTGGACGGAGCCGGGCTGCCGGCAGTGCTGGTAGGCGGCGGCTGGAAGGTGAGCGGCGGTCGAGCTGTGACTGGCCGGCGGCGGCAGCGCAGGGAGGCGGAGACAGCGGACTTGGCCGGCGGGGAGCCGGAGCGGCGATATGCGGTGGCCGGCGGGGGCAGTTCGCTGGCGGCGGGAGACTCACCGGCGGAGGAAGATCGTGGGCGGCGGGAGCCGGAGGAACAGCGGCGGCGTCCGGAAAAGGACGGAGGGGCCGCCGGCGGGGGCCGCAGGGGCCGGACTGACAGGTCTGACAAGCCTGTCAGTCCGGTACCCTGCGGTACCCACAAACCCCAAAAAAAACTTTCCCAAAAAATTTTTTTTTTCCCCTTTTTTTTTTTTCACCTTTTTTTTTTCAAAAGAAAATTTCGGCCTGCATGTCGTAAAAAGGCAAATTTTTATTTTTTTTAAAAAAAATTTCTCGATCTGCGTGTCAGGGCCGTACGGCCTAGATCTGAGAAAAAAATTGCTCCCAGAGGCTCAGGAACCAAAATAGGTCAAATTTTATATGACCATAGGGGTTTTCGGGCCTTCTGAGCACGATGGTGAGGTCCGTTTAGGCCCAAAGTGCTCAGAAAAAAAGCTCAAACCCTAGGTACAGAAAAAAATTCCTGAAACCCCAGATCTACTTCCAAAGCCAAAAATCTCAAAACAAGAACAGGCAGTTGCAGATCTACGCTCTGATACCATATAAGAGTTGAGAAAATACAACACCACAGGAGCCTAAAGATCTTCTGCAAGCCGAATAACCTGTTACAAGGAGAAGCAATGAAGCAAAATCTGAAGAACATACAAAACACAGAGAATATGCTCAAAAAGAGAGAGCTCAATAATCACAAAAATATGTAATGTGATTCTTACAATGAAAAGAAAGAACTCAACCTTTAATAGGTTAAGAAACCCTAAAAAGGGAAAACCTAGGTTTGCACATAATAATTAATTAAAACAATTAATTATATGCACCTAAAGTTAGCTTAAGTGTAATAGAGATAAAGGGAACTTAAATAATTAAACAAAGAATGTTTAATTAATCAAGTAAATACCCGAATACTCTAACAGTAAAGGGGGTGCCTCCCTTGCAACCCCCTATGCTGAAATTTAAGCTAATTATATTAATCTCTTGAAATTGTAAGGTTGAGACATAATTTTCCTAAAACATCCTCCTTTATCAACACTCTCACTACATTTTCCCATAAGGTTTATCTTGTTGATACTTATTTTAGGGCATATAATAATGGCTTAGTCTTTCTTGCATCCCTCTATGCTCAAGCTATTTAGGGATAATCATGGTATCTCTTTATCATCCACTCTTCATGATAACTTATCTTTACAAGGATCCTATACTTCTACAAATGACTCATTATTTGACGCCTTTAGTAAGTCTTCCCATAGTGAATATGAGGTTCATGTGCCTTACATTGACTACCATTCCCATTAACCTTACTTCTTAACAAAAAGTGCTCAATGCCTTATTGATACCCCTATCTTAAAATCCCTTCTTTACCTACAAATAGTTATCATCAACATAATTTTGGCCATGATGTCACTGCCAAAGATGAACAATTCTATGTGGGAAGTCCAATGATGAATAAGAAAACAATTCATGAGCTAATTAGCAAAATGCGATAAATAAATAAATGGTATCTTCAAGGTAGGATGCCATGTCAACCTCTTAAAATTTCCAACGTGTCTTTCATGTTTTTCCTTTACCATTTGTCGAATGGTCTATTTTGACATTTTGAATTAAAAGTTATTTTTCTATCTAAGGGATGAGTTTGTCATTGCAAACTTTTAACTCTAAAAGTGGAAAATTTATCGCCTATAGTTGTATAAGATAATATGATGATGTAAGAAGTAATAAGAAGAAAATTAGATAGGAAAGAATATTATAAGCAAATACTTTTCATCATATATTATATATAGAAAAGACACTAACATATATATAAAGGAGATAGTTGATTACGATGTACATTTATGTGATGCATGTGCAAACTTTGTTATAGTGCCACATAGTGATATTCTTTACCACTCACTCTCTAATCACCTTTGTATAAATACAACTCTTTAAATTCCTAGGGCTTAGAACTCCAATCTATGTCCCCATTTTTCTTGCTAACATTGGTTATATTGTCAAGACCTTTGTAAACCTATAAATAAGAAATTAGAGTTTCAAGTAAAACTTACAAATAAACAAAGAAACTATAAGAAAGGTGGAGTTTTTTTTTTAATATATTTGCAAAACATTCACTTATGTCTTAGTATCATGAGAGGGGGTCATGCACCTAGATGAAGGGAAATGGAAAGAGGGGATCCCAAAATAGATCCCTAAAAAGATGCAACTAATCAAATTATGTCTATTATAAACACCATGGGATGCATACAATGAATAATGAAACAACAAATCATTAACATCCATGACTAAGGGAGATAAAAAAAGATTAAGAGAAGTTAGAGAGGGAATTCAAATAACAAAATAATTGAACATGGAAGATACAAGCATGAAGGAAAGACATAAAAAATATACATTGGAACATCAAGGAAGGTATCGTAGAAGGATGGAAAAGGCAAAAAAGATTTGAGTTAGAGCATGCCAAGAAGAGTGCTACTAAGTGTGCCAAAGGGGGTGCTACTAAAAAACATTAGAACAAAATCTTATGTGGGTACTAATGATAGTAACAAAATAGTCATATTAAAATCCAAAAAATGCATTCACGTCTAGACAAAGTGGAAGAAATGATAATAGACTTAGTAGAAGTATAGAGATACAGAAAAAAAAATTAAAAATGAATCCACATCTTAACAAAGTGGGAAGCTAGTTGTGATAGCATTTAGGTCGAGCAACACTCTTAGTTTTAACTCAACCACCACACATGAAACCTAATTTTCTAATATCCAAAGTACAATTGATGAAAGGTTTGAGAAACTACTAAAAACCTCAAAGAAGTTATAACTTCTAACATTTGACATGGAATACCTAGATTAGTTGGTTAACAATAGTGTAATATAATTAAGGAAAGATGGGCTTAATTAAGGAAAGATGGGCTATATAAAGAAAATAAGGCCATGTCCAACTTGGGAAATGAGTCATCTTAAGAGCACGTGGTTATACTAAGAGGGGTGAGGGGTGAATTAGGATATCAACAACTTTCAACACTTGTTTAGTCACAGTAGCAATACTTTGGAAACTTAATCAACCACAAATGCAAGATTTAGCAAGAGAAACACAAAAGAACACACAATCTATGTGGAAACCCTTGTGAGAGAAAATCACAATAAAATATTGCTTTTGTATTATAAATTTCTTACATATTTTATAGGCATCAATCCATAATCAAGACAACAATCCCCTCTAGATTATTTTCTAGGCACCGACCTACTTGAAACACTAATCCCCACAATTGAGCACTAAATCAGCAAGAGACACCAAAGTCTTTGAAAGCGAGGCACCAACCTCCAAAAATATAAAGTGAGAAATGTTAATCTCCTTATTGAGTCAAATCCAAAAGACCTTCACAAATTTGCTAACAAGCTCCTTAAATTTGTTTAAGATCTTCAAGAATCTTTGCTAGTATACAACTATTTTCCCCTAAGGTTTGCAATTAATCACCTTCAAGGTCTACTTGTGCTCTTCAAAAAAATTCCTTAAAAAGCTCTGAAACAAACTACTCACATGTATGTTCAAGTATGCTCATGTTTGAAATAATATGCTCATAAATGTTCCTTAGATCTACTCAAAGGTCTACTTAATTTTGTCTTGAATAGATATGATATTCAATGGAATGCTTGATTAAATTATCTCTGCATGACCTCTTATTTATACCAACTATTGCACCCTTTCATCAAACAATTTCATATCCTTCAGTAGGTTGGCCAAAGGGAATGCAAAATATTTTTCTTATTTTTAATTTCCTTGCCCAAAGGGAATGCAAAATATTTTTCTTATTTTTAATTTCCTTGCCCAAAGTGGCTGCTTGCTCGAAGGAGGTTGGCTAAGAAGAAAAATAATTTTATTTAAATTGAAACCTCTCTCCCAAACATATGCACCAAACTTCATAAGGCCAACCAATAAGGATATGTTTAATATGATTTTTTATTTTCCTCTTCACATGGGCACCACTAAGGAGGGTTTGGCCCAAAATAAAAACATTCTTGCAATAATTACGGTCTAAGGAGGGCACCAAACAAATGAATAATATTTAATTAAATATTACTACTCCAACCTTGCATTGGCCCACATTTTCTTTGTTTCATTCTTGACATCAATAACAACATAGTTCTAACATTATCCTCAATAACTAATAATATGTCAATAAAAAATAGAAAGTTGTCCCTTAAGACCAAGCACCAGTTTGAGGACTTACACCCCCAAGACCAGGAGTCATCACATGTGTTATTCAATTCAAGAAGGATTTTACCATCAAATACAAGTGAGAATTAAAACCAAGCATTGGATCCACAATAATAGAATATATAAGATTGTGATGCCATATTGGACACATAATTCTTTGGTGTTCAACTATTGAGACACAAAGTTAGAGAAAACAAACCTAAACAAATAAATAAATAAAAAGAAGGATCAATTACTAAACAAAATCCAGACAAGAAAAATTTAAAACTAAAATAAACTTGACGATAAAACTACCAATGTGAAAAGTGACTACTAAAGCCATATAACATATATTTATTTCAAAATCAATCCAAGAAATAAACATCACAAGTAGGAATTAGGCCAAGTTCTTTGACTTTGTGGGAACATTGCAGAATGATGCACTTAATTGATATAGGAAGACTTGCCCACCACACTATAAAAGAATAGAATGTAGTCAAGGGAAAATTTCTATCAAACTTTGAATCTCTATAAATCCTAATAAAAAGTGTTAGTAAAATAAGAGAGTGGGTACAAGAGGAAGGTGAATCAATAAAAGATTATTAATAGTGGTTCAAAGAAGTGTTTAGAAAATTAGAACCACTAACAAAAAAATAACACAAATATTGGTTCATTTTAGGACTAAAACCTAAAATCAAACCTAGATAGTGAATTTTTCAGAACATACTCAAAATAGTAATTGTAGTCTCTCATAGAAGTCCAAACTTGGAGAAGGAAAAATCTAATGAAAAATAAGGAAATAGATATATTAAAGCTAGAATTAGAAAAATTAACACTTAAACAAGAAATACTTGCCAAACAAGATACCATAAATACATGGGCCAAATATGTGGTGCACTATTATTTGTGCGGACATATAAGAAATGAATGTTTAATTATGAAAGGAGAGAAGAGAGATGTCACATTAAGGATAGACTTTAAAAAAGCTTTAATAAAAATCAATCAATTTATTGTGTTATTTGCAATGAATAGGGCAATTACGAAATAAATGATTGTCCCTCATTACTTTTGAAAATCAAAGGAGAAGAAGACGAAGAACATGATACTTGGTGCAACCACCACCACCACTGATGCAGGAGCATCCCCGGTTGATGAGCAATCTTGCATCAACCAAAAATATTTCCTTTCTGTCTTGTTCTTGTTTTGTTCTTTGGGCAATTTTCTGTGTTCTAGTTGACATCGGTAGTTGCTTGTTCTTCGTGGTAGATCTTGTTTTCAATTTCTGGGCAGTTTCATGTGCTTGGTTCCAGATTTCCAGCTCATTTGGGTTCTTTTTCGATCAGTTGTCGCTTCCGGTGGGCTGTTTTTGGGTTCCCGAGACAGTTCTTGTGCTTACCGGTTGGTTTTCCTTCATTACCGATGCAATTCTTAGCGTGTGGATCCATCTTGGGTCTTATCCGATGTTCTTTGGTGTGTGGTTGACCTTCTTGCTGAACCGCATCACTTGGTTGTTATTTTTTGGAAAGATTTGTCTAATTCTTGGGGCCGACCTAATTACATATTTCATTTTCCTGCATTGGTGAATGTAATCTTAGGAGGCTGACCCTGATATGTTCTGGTGGATATAAATATGATGTTATGTAATCATTTGTAGGAGCAGACGAAGTAGAACTGAGAATAAGGATTGAGATTCGCATATTGTGATTCGGTTGATTCTTAGAGTCCTGGTTGGATTAAATCTGGCTTGAAGCCTACATGTAACTGGTTAATTCCTGGATGTTCTTTGATAATATGATAATTGTCAAATGATTGCCAAAAGTTCTAAGGCTTTATTATGATCTATTTTTGTGAATTTGTTATTTTTTCTTGTTGATTTTGTGGCATGGCTCTTGCTGCATAAGTCGATTGACTCCTTCCAAGTTTTTTACTGGTTATGGCTGCATCATGTGGTATCAAAGCTGGTTATGGACCGGTTGGTGGAAGAATGGTTTGCGAACATTGAGGCATTCCTTGAAGTGGACAGATCGTCGATTGGAGGTAGGTTGCGCATGTGTTTAATAGATCGCCGAGAGGAGACAATTGAAATCGGTAGTCAAATCGTTGAATTGAGGTAGTTCATTAGAGTGGAAGAAGAGATGCCGCCAAGGAGAAAAAACCCCTGAAGGGTAGAGCAGATGATGGAACACTTCAAGAATAAAGTGAGGAATGAAATCCAGAATGCTTTGGCTAGTTTGCAAAGAAACCCTGATTCTGAGGATGAATACGAGGAAGCCAGTGAAGAGCTTGAGGAAGATGAAGGACCGGAAGATGAGAGAGAGGAAAGATTCCTGAAAGCAGTGGTGCAAGAAAGTAAAGTTCATAAAGTTGAGGTTTCTAACTTTTCTGGAACGTTGAACCTAAAGGATCTGATCGATTGGATCAGAGAGTTGGAGGACTACTTTGAGTTTGAGGATGTCAAGGACCCGCAGAGAGTCTAGTTGGCACAAACCAAGTTGAAAGGGCATGATGCCTTGTGGTGGAAAGAGTTGCAAAAAGACAAAGTGGAGAATGGTGAATTGAAGATCACCCGGTGGAGACAGATGGTTGCAAGATTGAAGGCCAATTTCATACTCAGAGACTATGAACTGGAGTAGTTCAAGAAGTTGTGGAACCTGAAACGGAGAAACATGACTGTGAAGGAATATACTGAGGAATTATAAAAGGTGGCAATCAGATTTGGACGTAGAGAGATGGACAAAGAAAAGGCGGCAAGATACATCAATGGGCTTGCTTTTAACTTTCAAGATGAGATGAGTATGTTGAAGATTTCCATAGTTGAAGAAGCTTACCAATATGCTTTGAAAGCTGAGGAGAAGGTGAGAATAAGACAGTCGAATAAGGGAAAGGAGAAATTCAAGATGAGTGATGGTATGAAGAAACCGGTTGAAGAAGAGGAGTCAAAACCTAAGTGGAGTAAAGAACTAGAGCAGAAGACACAGAGGAAAGGTAGCAGTAGTATCGGTAGAGAATTTTCTGGCAAATGCTTCAAGTGTGGAGAAACCAGACATAGATTCTATGAATGTAAGCAAGGAATGTCAAGAAGTTGTGTGGCAAGTGAGTAACCGGATGGTACCAGACTTGACTGTGCACCGGAGCAGGGAGAATCCCTTATGTTAAGAAGAAAGGATACCGGATCTACTCAGAGGAAGAGTCTTTTCCGAACTGTGTGCAAATATGGTGGTAAGTGTTACAAGGTCATTGTAGATAGTGGAAGTACTGATAATTTAGTATCTAAGGAGATGGTTGTGAAGCTTGGGTTCAAGAGGCTTAAATATCCTTGCCCTTATGAAGTGAGTTGGTTACAAGATGATCAGAAGATAGAGATAAAGGAGCAATGTTTGGTGAATTTCAATATTGGGCCTTTCAGAGATGAAGTTTTATGTGATATTGTATCTATGAGTGTTTGTCATGTATTGTTGGGAAAGTCTTGGTAGTATGATAGAGGAACTATTTATGACTGTAGAAGAAACCTAGTTACTATTAAAAACGATGGGTAGAAGTTCACATTGATTTCTTTGAAGGAGAAAGAGAAGGAGGTGAAGAATCTGAGTCTGGAGAAAAGTTGCAGTACTGAGAAACCGGTAGCAGAGGTTATACCAGAAGGTTTGAAAGAACCGATTGCAGAGATCATACCAAAGGTTTTTAAGAAAGATCTGATAGAAACAGTTACATAGATTATACCAGAGGGTGGCATGAGTTGGCAGAAGGATCTGACGGAGGAGTCTACTAGGTAGATGGAACCGGAGGACAAAGAGCTGATGGTGACAAACCAGATGAAGTCTTGTGGCAGGACCAAATCAGAGTTTCAGAAATAGAGACAATGTTCAGACCTGAAGCAAAGAAAGAGAAACAAAGAGAGTCAGAGGTTAGAGAAGTCGGTTAAGGCACCAGAAAAGATAAAGCAAAGATTGATAGATAAAGATGTTTGGATCAGAAATGAGCATGGGATCTTCATTATGAATCCTTTTAGATGTTCATGAGTCGCCTCTCATGGAACATCTTTTTTCTACCTGGGTTGTTTGATGCAAGAGCATCCTCGATTGATGAGCAATCTTGCATCAACCAAAAATATTTCCTTTTTTTCTTGTTCTTGTTTGGTTCTTTGGGCATTTTTCTATGTTCTTGTCGATTGGCACTAGTAGTTGATTGTTCTTCGTGGTAGATCTTATTTTCGGTTTCCGAGCAGTTTCATGTGCTTGATTCCATATTTCTAGCTCATTTGGGTTATTTTCCAGTTAGTTGTCGCTTCCAGTGGGCTGTTTCTAGGTTCCCGGGATAGTTCTTATGCTTACCGGTTGGTTTTCCTTCATTATCGACGCGATTCTTGGCGTGTGGAACCTTTATCTTGGGTCTTGTCCGATATTGTTTGGTGTGTGGTTGACCTTCCTATTGAGCCACATCACTTGGTTGTTATTTCCAGAAATATTTGTCTAATTCTTGGGGTCAACCTAATTACACGTTTCATTTTCTTGCATTGGTGAATGTAATCTTAGGAGGTCGACCCAGATATGTTTTGGTGGATATAAATATGATGTTATGTAATCATTTGTAGGGGCAGAGGAAGTAGAATTGAGAATAAGGATTGAGATTCACATATTGTGATTTGATTGATTCTTAGAGTCCCGATTGGATTGTATTTGGCTTGAAGCTTGCATGTAACCGGTTAATTTTCGGATGTTCTTTGATAATATGATGATTGATGGAAGTTCTAAGGCTTTATTATGATCTGTTTCTGTGAATTTGTTGTGTTTTCTTGTTGATTTCGTGGTGTGGCTCTTGCTGCATAAGCCGATTGACTCCTTTGAGGGTTTTTACCGGTTATGGTTGCATCAACCACAACAAATGGACCATGTATAAGAAAGTTGCCTATATTAAGGGTTTTTCCTAAAACCCTTGTATAATTAGGACTAGGGATATGGACTACCAAGTTGGAGGAACTAAAGAAACATTAATATACTCTAAAACACACCTCTACAAAGCCAAAATAAGGATAGAAGATACTTCTTAAACTATTAAGGTGGAAGAGGAAGAGACAAGAGTAGCTACAAGAGAGAAGATAACAATTGTTACAAATTCAATAAGCAAGAACACTACATAAATAAATATTAATTGGATAGGAAGAAGTGGTGTGTTCTTTTTAGAAACCCAAAACATGACCTATTTACATGTGAAAGAGTCCAATAATATTTCAAGAATATGCCACCATAGTCAAAGAGTGATGAACTAGCAAGACCCAATGTGACTAGAGGTGCCAAAATTATGCTAAAAGCTCCCAAAAATGTCACGCAAGGGGTTAGGAGATGTCAAAAAGAAGACAAAGATAGCTCAAACAACTTTGATGAAGAAGAAACTCTAGAAAATCAATGCCAAAAGAGAAAAAAAAAAAAGTAAAAACAAAAATTTATAGTAGAATATAAAGATAAAAATAAGGTTGTAATAGTGAGAAGACATGGAACAAACACCACAAAACTAAAACAACCAATATATAATAGAAAGAATGAGGATGGTGATGAGGAAGAAGATGACTTATTCTCAACTAAATATAAACATGATAAAATAGTTGAAGAAGCTAAACACATCATACATAAAGAAAAACACAATAACACCTCTAAATAACACAACAAAACAATACAATTGAATTTTTTTTAAATTAAATTAAATTTTTAAAAAAAACCTAAATATTATAACAAACAAAAATGAAAAAAAACATCCAAGTCATGGACACAAGTGCTTCATTGCCAAGGCAATATTATATCACGTGCATTTATATTGGGGGGTTTAATATCCCAAAAATGAGGGTACAATATATTGCCTATCGGTGAAAATAGGGGGAAGGGGGGTTTAATTTGAGCTATAAATAAAATGCAATATCTGGTGAAAATAGGGGGTTTTAATTCAGATTGTGTATTGGGAGGGGGTGATAAAAAAGGGGTTTATGTCAATACTTTTTGAAAATAGGGGGATTATTTAGTATGCCATGAATGCATGTGATATAACTCAGGTTCACTAAGTGAAGCCCCTATGGTCATGGATGACTAAATTGGTGCAGGGGCACCAAGTGAACATATTGAGTCCAATCCATAATCAATTTAATCTTTCTTGTTTTGAATGTAATAAGGATCTTAAGATCCAAGTGGAACAATATCATGTTTGTAAGGCTTTATAGCCATCTTGTTTATCCAATCATGTAATAGGATCTAGGGGGTCAACCTTGGTCACACTTGTTCAAAAGGACCAAGATGAGTCCTAAAAGATGTCATTTGTGTTATGTGGGCATATTTGACTCCTATGTAATGGTTTTGTGTTCGCTTGGTCGGTTGTAAGGCCAAAAGTGCAAAGTTGTACATTGTTGCCAAATTGTCATGACAACTTTTGTTGTCAACTTAACAACTTTTGCAGTTAGTTGGTCTCCAACGGTCCTATGGTTAAAATTTCAGTTGTGGAGGTTGGGAGATGTTGGATGTTGCATATAAAAGCCTATGAGGCCAAACTTGTATGATTGATGATGATTTGATGAATGAGAAGTCATCTTGGTTGCAAGAACTTGTGTCTCAGTATGTGTATTCTCTTTGTTTCATTATTGTATCTGATTGGTGAATGCATCTAATGTGTTTGGAGGGTTGAAACAATGTTATATCTAACATCTCCAAGTGGTTGTGGGAGTTGAAACAAATTTTGGAGCCAGGGGATTGATTTTCTTCAGTTTCAGGTTTTGAGAAAACCCTACCAAGGGTTTCATAAGACATGGTTGGTTCCTAACATTCCCAAGAGTGAAAATTCCTCAAACTTAAGGGGATGTTGGGCCAATAGGTGTATCATAGCATGGTAGGGTTGATAGAGGTGGCCGCAAGTGGAGGAGAGAGAAAGATGCACTGAAATGCTTGGCATTGTGTAATGGCAAGCAATTGAAGAGGGATAAATTGGTTTGTGGGAAACCAGTTGAGTGTAGGACCAAAGTTTTAATGGAATTCTTGGTTTTGACACATTTTCTGAGTGTCCAAATGGTTGTGAAGTTTCTGTGAGTCCATTCTAGAGGGCTTGCTTTGTAAAACAGGCCTAATTGGGGCTCTTGACCAATTAGGACAGGTAGTATTATGTACAGCTAGTCCAAAGGACTCCCACCTGAATCTGAAATATGTTATAGAGGGCCCAAAAGGGTACTGAAATCTGCAATTTGTTTGTCAAGTGGCAAGTGGTTTGGTAAATTTGTGAGTTATTCCCCAAAAAAACAAAAACTAGGGCTACAAGGATTGTGAAGCCTTTGTGAAGAACAAGGATATTACGAAGTTTGTAGACCACTTCCAATGCTTGAAACATGTCAAGAGGGATGTGAAATGACATGGTATGAAGGTGGTTTGGTTCTGTGCTTTCTTGTTGGTGTTTGAGTTTTTTTTTAGTGCATATAGCCTAGTGTGAGTAAGGGCTATAGGTAGAGGTATGTTGTCTAGCATTGAGTGGTGTCCATCGTTGGTGTTGTGAGTCTGTTGTGAGGTTGATGTGTGGAAGTAAGTCTCTTGTTGATTGATCAATTGGAGCCGGTTGAGTGAATGTGTTGGGATTGGGAATCCTACCTAGTTTCCTTGTGGCTTTGCATCATAAACCATTACTGATGAACACACACATTAACCATAGAAAAAACAAATAGGCAATGATTAACCTAGGAGCATATTCTAATATGTTGCCCAAGAGGATTTGGGATTTCTTAGGAAAAAATACATTATTTGAAACCCTCTATGACATTAGTATACTACATAGTTGGACATTAGGAACCATAGGAACCTAAAAAATGTGGAGGTTAGCATACTAGGAATTAAACAAATTGAAGACTTTGAAATTGTTGAGATGGGAGAACCTTTTGATACTTTCAATACACTATTAGGGTTAAATGGTTTATGAATTGTAATAACATTTTATACTTAAGTAAAGAAGAACTATCCTTTGCAAAATGATGATAAAGCAGTTTGCATACCTCTTGGAAGAGAAATGGATAATGCATATATAGAAGAAAGTAGTAATACATGCTTGGAAGATATGGAAATAATATTTGACAAAGAAGAATTTATATTAGAAGCATTATGGCATGCACTAGCTTATAATATAGCAAGCTAGTGGAATATCTATAAGGAAAATGACCCCTAATGATATGATAAAAATAACACTTGGTAATCCCACAATAATGGATTGCAAACTTGGGGCATCCTAATTTTTGCCTAAAATCACATAGTTTGTAGAAAATATAATGATTTAAGACATTTTAAGGATTTTAATTGAAGAAGATTAGATCATAACTTGCCTTTTCAACAAGACCACTTCCACCTTTGGGTGTCGCTTTGTGCTACACTGAAACCCTTTGTTCGGTGTGATCAACGTGATGTCTAGGCGACACATTTGGTGTGTCGATATAACCACAAGGGTGTCTTGCCAACACCTTTCTCTTTTCGACATAACCTCACAGTTCAACAAGACTCTTTTTGCCCTTTGCAGGTTTGTGAAGCTATAGCAATAGGGATTTTGTTTCGGTGTGACAAGAGAACAAGTCTCAGCAATAAAACCCTTGGTGTGTTTTTTGACTGTCTAAAAAGATTTTAACAACTCCAATGGGATCTGATTGTTGATTTATCCACATGGACAGTCAACTCCAGCTGACCTAATGACTTAGACGACCATGTTGGACACATGGTGCTTTCAGAGTGAACTAAGAGAAAAATCATATTACAGAGGATAACTTTTGCAGACGTGTAGATTGCAAAATACACACAAATGATTGAAATCTGATTTTGTAGTTGGTTGTCGAATCTTGTTAATAAGATCTTATATGCCAACTAGAGACTCATTTATGAAGGGAAACTAATTTATTTGTTTGGGCTCAAAGACACAAGCTAAATTAGTCATGTTGGCTGAAGAATATCAAAAGATTTTATGTGTAGAGATCTTTTGACCAGCGAAGACCAAATTATGTGGAAGGTTAATTCGATGATGTGGAGCATGCAAAATGGTTGAAAGGCAATCAGATCTATAGACGACATCGCGTGCAAAAATGGAGAATATAAATGAGGTCGGTTTCAATCCAATCAAAGTTGAAGAGAAGGATTGAAACAACATTTATGGAGGTTAAGTTGCAAAGGGAGACGTTGATATTTTTGAGTCTCAAGAATTCATATCAAACTAAAGAATACTAAGTTAAGTAACCTAATCACAAAGAATGATCTACACATAGAATAAAACTAAGAAGAGGCATTTAATACTGACAACTATGTGTCTGAATGGAATGTACTAAGAATCAAATCCGCCTGCAAGATATGATTTCTTAGAGGCCAAGGAGATTAGATTTTGAATCCATTCTCAGAGGGAAATCTTGCATGTATAGAGCTGACAAAGCAGAGAAGGTTTTTATGAGATTTGAGAGCGGTAGATGATGTTGTTGAGCTGGTAGAGGTAGAAGAGGATGGTGATCAAAAAATAGAGAAGATTAATTCAGTTGCGTGTGTGAAGTGAAGTGAGAGAAGGCTATTCAATAGAGGTAGAGAAAAGGTTTATTGAGATGAGACAGAGCATTCAAAAAAGCTAAGAGAAAAGCCAAGAGTGTTGACATAGAAGTGGATAGAGGTAGCTATAGGGTTGAAAAGTAATTGAAGAAAGTTGCAAAGCAACAGTAAGGTGTCATAAAATTCGTTTGTAACAAGGTTTCTCATTGTATCAAAAAATTTGTATTGAGTCTTTGTAAATCTTTGAGTGGGTGTTCAGAGTAGGGGTAGGTGCTCCTTTGAGTAGGTGCTCATAAAACTAGGGTTTGGTGCTCCTTTGGGTTGGTACCCATAAACTATAGTGGTTGGTTCTCCTTTGGTTTGGCGCTCATAAACTTCAAGGGTTGGTGCTCCTTGGGTTGGTGCCCTAAAATTTGTAATTAGTGATCTATTGTGAGGCTGGATTGGAGCAGCAAACTCTAACAACATTTCTTACTGAGGTTTTTCCCCACTGTGGGTTTTCCTCGTATATTCTTGTGTTATGAGTTTGCTCAATGTGTGTGTTTGTGTTAATGTGTTTTATATCTTTGCTCATAACTTTATGATTACTGTGATTAAAGCTTAGATCCTTTAGAAGTTAGAGTTTTTTATTATCACTGATTCACCCCCCCCCCCCCCCCCCCCCCCCTCTTAGTGATCCATTTGTGTTCTTCATTTTTTATGTTGGCAATATGGGTGGTCTTGGCCCCCCGATGGGCCCTCGAGATTTGGATAAAAAGAATATGCAACCTGCTAATAATTTTGAACATGTGGCCCCGAAATTTTTTTTGGTAGAAGGTTGACCCAATTATGGTGATGGAGTTTGATTTGGTTATCGAAGGGGCTAAGGGTGAGGAAGGGGATGTTGTTGATGAAATTGACAAGGGAAAGAAAGGTGGTAATAAAAAGGGGGAGAGAAAAAATAAAGAAAGAATGGTCATCCTATGAAAGAGGACAAACAGAATATGAAGACGGAAGAGTATGTGGAGCCCACTGAACATCTCGAGGATGATGAGATTCAGGAGCTGAGGAGCTATTTGGATAGCCATGAGATGAATGAGGAATTACAAGCTTTGAGGGAAGAGATAAAGGGGACTCTGTGCAAATGGGACTCTAGGGACAAAAAACTTGTCAGTATCAACAAGTTTTTCATCAGAGTAATGCACAACTTGGCTATGGCCCTCTGCTTGTTGCAGGATAAGGTTGTTGAAGAGGATGCTAATAGACAAGCCTGCAAGGAACTCTACAAGTTCTTTACGAAGGATTAAGTCAATGTCCTAGGTCTAGCTGGGTTTTGTAAGCTAGCTCCTTAGGTCTTGGTCTATTTATATTTTGTTTTGTTTTTCATGGATCTCTAGGCTTACAAGGTGTGCCCCTATTGGTCTTTTCATTCTCTGCTGATAGACTTTCATTTTTAGTTTGATATTTTGTTGCTAATGTGTTGTTGATAGCTTTTGGCTATGTTAAGGGCCAGTGCCCTAGCTAACACTTCTTTTATAATAAGAAATAGTGATTTACGTAGGGATTACCCTTTCAGAAGAAAAATCCCACCCTCCAAAAGTTGCCTAAAATATTATTCATAAATTAGCAACATAATATAATATACTTGCAAAGCAAGCTTCTCATAGGAGTATCGCCAACTAGAGATGTGGAGGTAACTCAATAGCTATAATACTCTAACACACAACATCCATCTCACATGCTTTATATAGAGGACATACACTACATGAAACCATTAAATGATATTACAAAACCATGAGCTAAAACCACCCAAAAAAGTGGTGTCCATCCTATCTCGAATCCAAGATGTCCTATGATGTGACAAAACACACACCAACATGTGTAACTCATTTTTATAGATCATTTACATGTCCAACACATTTTAATATTTCCCATTTTAGGAGACCCAACTATCGGAGGCCATAACTTTTTATCCCAGAGTCCAATTGATGAACTGTTTGAAGCACCAAAGAGCTTATGAAGTTCTCTATTGAGCTCATACGCCAATTATGACCACTTGCAATCTCAAAAATTCATCTAAATCCTTCAAATTTGAATTTAAAACATTCATTTGTAACTTTCAAAGAATGAAAACTTTAATATATTCAAATCTAGACATGATCTTGCAACGAGAATTTATCGGCGTGCTTATTTAGTCAATCCATAGCTTTGGGGAAAATTGCAAACCATTCTATGCTCAAATGCAAACTTACTAAAAATTGTACTTACTATAAATAGTTACCTTTATGTAATTGCTATGTTGAGACATTATTTTCCTAATATTCTACCACTTGTCAAACATATTGCAAGAGAAAAGGGAGTATCTATACCATAATTTACTTGCTAAGAGTTGCGAGGCTCATAAACTCTAAACATCATCTAAACTTAGTTGTGCTCACAACCTTAGTTAAAGAATTTGCAACATTCATCAAAGTTTCTACCTTAACAAGCTTCACCCTACCATCCTTGACCATATCTCTGACAAAATGATATTGAATATCAATGTGCTTGGTCTTGACATGATTTGTCACAATAAATTGTCATTGCACCTTCTCATTTCAATATCCAAACGTAGTCTCTTAATCCAAATGGCTTCTTTATAAGCACGAGTAGTTGTCATATGCATAGCTTTAGTAGTAGACAAAGCAACCACAACCAATCACTTAATCATCCAACTGATAGCACCATTAAATGAATTAAACACATAAGTACATGTGGATCTTCTTCTGTCAACATCAATTGCTAGGTATGAATCTACATAACCATGAATATCAAGGTAAATATTGTCTTCTATCAAATTACCATGATAACACAAATAATACCCTTCAAATATCTAAAGACTCTTTTAATTGCATGCCAATGAACTCTACTAGGATTAGACATATATCTAGAAAGAACTCCCATTGCTTAGGCAATGTTTTGTCTAGTGCAAACCATAGCATACATCAAGATTATAACTACACTCTAGTAAGACACTATACTCATGTGTTACATCTCCAATGGGGATGTAGGACAATCCAAAGCATATAACTTTGTTCCAACTATAAAAAGAACACAGTGGTCTACAATTAAGGCACGTTAAGCCTCTATAAAAATGAATTGACATACTTACTCTAGCCTATCCTTGGCTTTTTGTTCACTTTATATCTTTTAATTTCTATCCCAAGAATGTGTTTAGCTACAACAAGATCTTTCATTTCAAATTTAGCTACAAGCTAAGATTTTAGTTCTAAAATCATCCCTTTCCCTTCACCGATAAATAACATATTACCAACATATAATGCAATGTATAAGAGATGATCACCATCAAATTTATGCTAAACATAATGATTTGATTTAGAATGCTCAAATCTCAAACTCGACACACATGTATCAATTTTTTGGTACCATATTTCAGGACTCTATTTGAGCCTTTTACAACTAAATTATGTTTATCATTTAATATGTAGTGCTCTGGCTATGTCATATAAATATCCTTCTCCAAATCACTATGAATGAAATTAGTTTTAATATCCATTTGCTCAACCTCTGAATCATTATCAATGCCAAATAGAAAGAGAAAATCTAATGGATGTCATTTTTGCAATAGAAGAATATATCTCACTATATTCAACACTGTCAACCTGAGAATAGCCTTTCACAGCCAACCTCACTTTATACTTTGTAGTACCTTCATCTAAACCACTCTTTTTCTTAAAAACCCATTTGCAACCAAGAAAATTTCATCCTTTTAACAATGATACAAGATCCCATGCATCATTCTTTTTGAAAGCTACATTTCTTCATCCATCGCAATTTTCTAGGATTTTGCATCATTCATACCTAATGCCTCATCTAAATCTAGGTTTATCTATGTTAGTATTGAAAGGAAAAATGCATGTCTAATCATCAGGTGAATACCTTTCAAGTGATTTCTTATGCGTTGTAAACCTTCAAACAAGATGCATACAAGATGAGTTGGAGATTCGACCTCCTCTTTTGAAGATTTGAAGCTAGATGAGCTCTTGTCAACTTCTTCTCTATCTGGGGGTCTCAATCCAAATTTATCAAATGTAGAAGAAAATTGAATCAAGTCTTCTTGTTTAGTTTACATTATGGTTGTGATGTAATAGAAGAAAACTTAGTTTATTTGAAAATAACACTTCTACTATATATTACCTTCTTTGCAATAGGATCCCAAAGCTCCTATTCTTTCAGACCATAATTGTACCTAATTAAGATACATTTCACAACCTTATTGTCCAACTTTGTTCCCTTCTCCTTTGAAATATGTGCATATATCTCACAATCAATAACTCTAAGATGTATCGATGAAGACTTATTACTGGACAATGCCTCCATGGGTGTTTTATTAATAAGAGTTGATGTAGGAGACTTGTTAATCAAGTAGCAAGTGGTGGTAATAGCTTCAACCCAAAAAATATATTTTCAACCACCACCACTCAACATACTCTTGCCATCTCCATTAGTGTCTTGATCATTATTTCTACAACTCCATTATGTTGTGGAGAATACAAAGTTGTCTTTTATCTATGAATTCCACAATCTCTACATAATCTATCAAAATCATTAGAGATTAAATCACTTCCATTATCAATCCTTAAAACATTGTATTTTTCTTTCCAATCCACAACTCTACCATTGATTTAATTTTTTTAAATCGATTGAAAAATTTAAATTTACTCTTTAGAAAATATAACCATGTTCTTCTGCTATAGTCATCAGTAAATGAAAAATAATATGTGGTTTTTTCAATGGAAGGAACATCTACATGACCAAACACATCAGAATTAATAAGATCCAACACACCGCAAGATTAATGAGAACTCAAGTAAAACTAAACACAACTTTATTTTTTATAAATGCAATGCTTATAGAAATGAAAACCAAGATTACAACCACTCAAACCTTCAACAAGGTTTTTATGTTTCAAGTTCCTTATACCCTTTCCTCTAATGTGACCAAGTCTTTGATGCCATAACATAGTCTTATTTGTAGGTAACTTTGATTTAGAATAGAGAGCACCCTTAGGTACCCAAAGGCCATGACCACTGAAGAAGGTGAACCCTCACCTCTTCTAACAAAGTATCATATATTTACTTTTCATAAAAGTAATATTGCACTCAACAATGTATGCATCCAACTTATGCAATGTGCCAAATATTACATCTCTAGCAATAACCATAGCACCTTTGACCATTTTGCATCCTGCATAAAAAAAGACTACATGCACACCTGAATCTATTAGTTCGTTCACAACTAACAAATTTTGTGCTACTCCAGGGATATGCAACACCATTCGTCATTTTTATTCTACCATTTTTAAACTTGATTTTAAATTTACCATGACCAACAATATCTAAATGAGAATTATAACCCAAGTACACCTTCCCTCCATCAAATTCTTCATATTTAGAAAACCAATCTCTATTAGAGGTCATATGAAAAGACACACTTGAGTCAATTAACCATACATCATTACATGTATAAAAGGCCAAAACTACAATGAACACATCACCATCTTATTCTTTTTCGAACTAAGAATCATAATTAAATTTCTTCTTTTTCTTCTTCGCACTCCTTATGGAAGTGTTTAGGCTCTATGCAATTCCAACAAATAACTTTGGACTTTCCAAGAGATTTGGATCACCCCTTGGACTTAGATTTATTACGATTCTCATTCTTCTTGCCTTTTTCATTAGGTGTTCCACAAACACATAGGGCCTCCTTGACATTGATGGATACCTTCATCATAATCTTTTAGAAATAAAATAATCCACTGCATCTTTAGTCTTCAAAATAACATAAGTACTATTGATGGCCATAACAAGAGAATCCCACAAATCAAGTAAAGAACAAATTAAGATCTAGCATTCTCCTTCTCATCCATCTTGACACCAACATATGCCAATTGAGCCACCAATATACTAAATTCTTCTAGGTGGTATGTGATTTATCCACCCTCTTCCATTCTCAACGAATGCAATTTTTTTCTCAAGAAAATATTGTTCACTAAAGATTTGGCTTGATACATCTCACCAAGTTTCTTTCATAGCTTCTTTGCAAAGGACTCTTCATGGAAATTGAATAAAACAAAGTCTTTCAAGCACAATCTAATTAGACCCTTAGATTTACAACCCATACCATCATACTGAGTAAGTGCAACACAATCTATAGGTTTGAAGACATTCTCGTTAATAGCATCCCACAAATATCGATCTATTAATAGATCCCCCATTTTCAACTTCCATATCTCAAAATTATTTCCAAAAAAATTCTTGACCTTTATTCTCCCTAAAAAACTTGCCTATTTGAAAATTCCTTCAATGAGAGCACAAAGTATCTTTTGCACAAGATCTAACTCAATTCTATATTAGTTCAAAAAACCCACCAACCCGCAACTAAAACCAAAGGTGATCAAGCTTTGATACCACTTGTAAGGAAGTTAAGGTAATGGAACAACTTCCTTTAATAACCTTGAGATGAGGGTTATTCAAAATATTGTAAATCTTTACAAAAAAATAAACATAAATAACATGCAAACTACAACACAATGATTTACATGGGTTAAACCCTTTTGGGAGAAAACCCCACTACAAAAGTCGCCCAATTTATAATTCAGAATTATACAATAGAATATAATATACTTGAAAAGTAAGCTTCTAACAAGAGTATCACCAACAAAAAATGCAAAGGTAACTTAATAGCTATAAGATTCTTATACACAAACTCCATCACACAAACCTAATATATAGGAGATACACTATGTGAAATCATCAAATGAAATTACCAAAATCATGAGCTAAAACTACCCAAAAAAGGTGGTGCTCATCTTATCTTCAATCCAAGATGCCCTATGATGTTTTAAAACACACAACAACATGTGCAACTCCTTTTTACAACTCATTTTTGTATCCAACACACTTTCATATTTCCCATTTCAAGAGACCCAACTTCTAGATACCATTAATTTTGATATGGCAGTCCATTGATGAATCATTTCAAGCACCAAAAAGCTTGTGAAGTACTCTATCAATTTATGGCATGCTATGCGAGTTGCAACCACTCTCGAGCCCAAAAGAGCCTCTAAGACCTTCAAATTGACTTTGAAAATTTCATTTCTTTCAAAAAATGAAAACTTTGATATCTTTACATTTAGACATGATCTTGCAACAAAAAGTTTGTCAATATGCTTATTTAGACAATTCATAGCTCTGGGGAAATTTTTGGATCAATCTATGCTCAAATGTAAACTCATTATAAATAGTACTTACTATTAATAAATAACCTTATGTAATTGCAGGGTTGAGACACCATTTTCCTAACAAAGAAGGCCAAATGCAAAGGAGGTAGGTTTCAATCACAATTAGACATAGTCCAATGAAGCACCAACATTAGCTTTATTTTGGATGTATCTTACAAACACAATCAAATTCCATATACCTCTAGGAATAAATCACAAAAAGGGCCAAAAAGAAGGGTACTAAGACAAACACACTTCGTATTGACCAACAAGTGTCATATATTTAATAAAGAAGAAATACATAACACAAAACATAATTTATGAAAGTCAAGACCAATATTTATAAGAAGTGTTGCTAATCCATGCTATTAGAAACTAGCAACCTCATAAGATCTTTGGCGAATCTCTTGAGGTAGTATGTATTAGCACCATACCCTTCAACAAATTTACACGGTCATGTAAAATGACATGTATGCTTTCCTATTTGGAATATTTGAGTAACACCCCAATTTGATATCTCCGTATCAAAACATACCTCAATAATTACAACTCTAATTTTCCCTACTAATTATCGTCCCATCCAAGGGGATAGTGTTGAATATTTTGTCATTGATGTCAAAGGTAGTCAGTGCTTTTCTCAATTAGTGGCAATTATATTTTATCTGTGATCTATTGTTTGGTGTAATAAATATCATAAGTTGGATGTGGTAATTTAGTGAGGTGGTATGGTATTATTCTTAGTGTATGCCAATTTTAGACATCTATGTACTTTGACAGTTTTAGACTTTGATTCTTAGTGATGCATTCATTTAACTATCCTTCTTGAGCATCGACAAATTCTTCATTTGACTATGAGTGGGGCATCTTATTCCTGACAACGGTTGTGTAACGTCGGCATTAAAAAGAGAATCATTTTAAATTATGAAGTAATTGATAAATGCTTCAGTCCTTCCTTCCTTTTTTGAGTTTATGGAGACACAATTGTATGTTGCATGTTAATCTTTTCAAGATTATTTTTCTATTGTTAATCATTGTATTCATTTTTCGTGTGGGATATATTTTGGTTGCCTTTTCAACTTGCTACAAATAAGAAGTCAAGAACTATTTCAACAAGATGTGTGTAATTTTTGTATGGTGATTGAAGTGCTCAGTGTATCATGAAAAGTGCTAATAAGTTTTAGTGCATTCGATTTTGTGTGAAAACTGAAGTTGGTGCTTCGAGGAGAGTTGGTGCTCACTTAAGTAATCTGGGTTGGTGCCCATTTCGTGAATGAAAGCTATTGATATGTCGTGGTCTTTTTACCCATAAGGGTTTTCCACGTGAAATTTGGAGTTCACCTTGTTGATGTTTACTCTCTCTATTCTATCTCTTTGTTTATGTGGTTTCATGTGTTCAAACGTTCAAAATACTAATTCACCCCCCCTCCCCACCCCCCAGTATTTTTTGTGAGCTTTTCAATTGGTATCAGAGCGAGGTTCCTTTGGAAATAGAGCTTAAATACTTGGAGGTTGATCTTGATTGCACACATGGGTTCTCTTGAAGGTCTTTCTATGAATAGAGATCCTTTATTTATTGGCTCCAACTATGCATTCTAGAGTGTTCAAATGCATACTTATATATTGTCTCTTGGTTTTTATGTTTGGAAAAGTTTTATGTCCAGTTACACATTTCCTTCAATTCCTCCAACGGATGCTAATGGGAAGAAGGATTTTGAAAACAATGCAAAAGCCATGAATGCAATCTTATGTGGTTTGTCTAAGACATAATTTGTGAAAGTTATGCATTGTGATACAACTCATGACATTTAGGATAAACTTCAGAAAGCATATGAAGGAGATGACAAGGTTAAGAAAGAAAAACTTTAGACTCATTGAAGAATTTTTTAAAGTCTCAAGATGCAGGAAGAGGGAAACATTGCCGCTTATTTTCTACAAGTAGATGAAGTTGTTAACTCTATCAAGGGTTTAGGAGAAAAAATTGAGGAGTCCACTATAGTTTAAATTTTTTTAATGTCTCTTCCCTTACAATTTGATGCAAAGGTTTCAGCAATTGAAGAGATGAAAAAACTAGATAAGTTGATTGTTGATAAGCTTCATGGCATTCTCATAGTTTATGAGATGAGAAAAAACTCTAATTCTTCATCCAGAAGGGAGGCAACCTTCAAAGCCTCAAAGAAAGGAAAAGACAAGGAATGTGTATCTAGTGAAAGTTCAGATGAAGAATTTGTTTCTAAAGAAGCACATTTCATGAGGAAATTGAAGAAAGGGTCTGGTAAATTTAAAGGCAAGTTGTCTTTCAAGTGTTTTAATTGTGGCAAGGTAAGACATTTTGCAGCTAAATATCCATGTGCAAAAAGTGAGGATAGCAACTATAAAAAAAAGTTTAAATTCAACAATAAGAAGTATAAGGGAAAAGAGAAGAACTCTCAAAAATCCAAAAAGAGACTCTATTCAAAAGAAGAAAGTTGTTCATCTGATGTTAGTGATGAGGAGTCTTTAAGTGAAGAAATATTGTTCATGTCAATAGAAATACATGTTGGAAATCAAGAAGATGAAGATCATATTGATGAAGAAGAAGGAGAAGTGGATTTTGAATAAGAGCTAATAAGTGCTCTAAGCGAAATCAAGAGACTTAGAAAGAAAAATCAAAACTTGAAGTTGTTGGTACAAGAAGAGAATGAGATGAAAACTAAGACATCTAATGCTCTTGAAGAAGTGAAAAAAATGGTCTTTGGACATGCATCGTCGCGGTTAAAACACTTCATTGGTGAAGCCACCACCAAGGTTCAAATCCCTTTTGGGCCACTAAGCTCACATGCCTTGTACTTTCGTTGGGCTATTATGATCGCAGATTTGATCAAGTGAAGTGTGGAGATGAGGTCCCTCATTTGTGGCCTCGTCGATTCATAGCTCTAGGTCAAATTTATTCACATGGAATTGGAGGTCATGTTGTGCCAACATCACCTATCACATTAAAAAGTTTACTAGACATAGTTAAAAATAAAAAAATAAAAATAAAACGAAAAAATTGATAGTTGATTTGAAGGTTCAGGTTGAAGAAGAAAATAAAAGAGATAAAGAAAATAGAAATCATTTAAACTTGAGGAAGAAAACTATGAGAGACTTGAAGTTGAAATTGTTGCACTTAGAAAGTTAGATAAATCTTTGACATAACTGAATCATGAGAAGATAAATTAGAAAAGTTTTGTGTCCTTGGATAATGTCATTGGCTCATAAAAATCGTCTACTGATAAAGGTGGAGTTGGTCTTGAAGAAGGTCAAAGTTCTAAGTATACAAACTAAGAATAACAAAAGACCAACATGGACATCACAAAGGATTCACTATCAAAAAATAGAAATAATGCTTTCAAAAGGCCTCCTATCTCAAGGCAAGCACTTATAAACAATTTTAATAATTCTTTCTTTTATGATTATTGTTTCTCTTGCAATTATTTTGGACACAAGGCAATTAATTGTATAGTGTTTACAAGAAATGATTTCAAGCTTATGAGTAGGAACGATTTTGCTCCTTCGAGGAACTACAATGTTATATGTTATAAATGTCATAACTTTGGCCACACTACAAAAGTTTGTAGAAGTGGTATGACATATTTCTCTAAGAAAAACAAGGAGGTTGAAGAATAGGACAATGCAAAGGAGGTTACTAAGGTTTGGAGCAAGAAAGAGAAAGAAGTTTTAGTGGAATCCCTAATTGTGCAAACAACCTTTCATGCACAAAATGAAAAAGACATATGGTATATAGACAATGATTGTTCTAGGCATATGACTAAAGACAAGAGCAAGTTTCTCACTCTCAAAAGGACTAATAGAGGAAAGGTAAAATTTTGTGGTGATACATTTGCAAATTATCAAAGGTAAGGGTACACTTGTTTTCGATGATGGTGAGACCAGAGTTGAGACTGTTTTATATGTAGAAGGTTTTAAACACAGTCTATTAAGTGTGAGTCAATTGTGTGATCAAGGACACACTTTAGTTAAAAAATCGGGTTGTTTTGAAATCTGTAAAGACATTAAACATATTGATGATGGAAGAAGGGTTGTTAATGATCTATGCATTCTTGATGAAATCAAAAGTGAGAAGTTGGGAGTGATTCCACTCCATCTTTTAATTGTTGTTTTGACTCGAGGGGATCTTTCATTATCATATTCTTTCGGCCCCATTTTAGTTATGCAGGTTGGTTTCAGTCATTGATGTCAAAAGGGGGGGGTGGTTTCATTGTCATATTCTTCTAGCACCATTTCAATTATATAGGTTGGTTTCAGTCATTAATATCAAAGGGGGAGTAATGAGTTAGGGGGGGCAACATTTTTGTTTAGAACAATTTTGGTTTTAGTTTGGTTTCTGATGGAGTTACCATCAATGACAACGGGGGATATTGTTGAATATTTTGGCATTGATGTCAAAGCTAGAGTCAATAATATTTTAAAGTAGTGGTAATTATATTTTATCCATGATATTGTTTGGTGAAATAAATATCATTTGTTGGATATGGCAATTTAGTGAGGTGACATGGTATTATTCTTAGTGTATGATGGTTGCAGGTGTCTGTATAATCTGATAGTTTTGGACTTTGATTCTTGGTGGCACATTAATTTATTTATCCTTCTTAAATGACGATGGATTCTTCGTTTGACTGAGAGTGAGGCGGCTTATTCTTGACGATGGTCGTGTAACATCAACATTAAAAAGGGAATCAGTTTGAATTCTAAAGTAATTGATATATACCTCAGTTCTTCCTTCCTTGTTTAGAGTTTATGGAGACAAACATATATGTTGCATGTTAAGCTTTTCAAGATTATTTTTTTGTTGTTAAATGTTGTCTTCAATTCGGTGTGGGATATATTTTGGTTGTCTTTTCAACTTGTTGCGGATAAGAAGTCAAGAACTATTTTAGTGGGATGTGTGTAATTTTTGTATAGTGATTGAAGTACTTAGTGTATTATGAAAAGTATTAATAAGTTTTAGTAAATTCGAGTTTGTGTGAAAAACTAAAGTTGGTGCTTTAGTTGAACGAAGTTGGTGCTTCGAGGAGAGTTGGTGCTCACTTATGTAATCTAGGTTGGAGCCCATTTCATGAATGAAATTTATTGATCTATCATGGTTTTTTATCCGAAAGGGTTTTTCACATTAAATTTGGTGTTCTCCTTATTGATGTTTGCTTTCTCTATTCTATCGCTTTGCTTATGTGGTTTCATGTGTTTAAAAGTTCAAAATATTGTTTCTCACCCACACCCCCCCCACCCCTCTCAATATTTTTTGTGTGATTTTTAGATAGTTCATGTTCTCCAAGAAAATATATTGTCCTTACACATTAGATCATATTTGATATGGTAAAAAGGTGGATGCATATTTGAAATTTATCTCATTGAACTTTGCTACATCCAAATTGACCCAAATAGCTTGCATGGTTATAATCTTGTCATTTTATGGTTCTCATTGCTATTCCTTATCATGTGAAGACCTACTTATTAATGCATTAGTTCATTCCTACCCATAGTCATCCATTTGGAGAAAAACAATCATAGTAGTATAGGATGTGGTAGAGTGGAAAGGCTCAAAATGTTCTAAACCTACCAAGGTTGGTGCATCCTGAAGAGCCTTCTTGACTTGCACATATGCATCAATTATTCCTTACTCTAAAAAAATGATTCTTCATTCAAATCCTCAAGAAGAGAAAGACAAAGGAGGAAACCAACAATCATATGAGATTCTTCTTCATGAACTCACAAGAGAAAATCGAGACTATCATTAAAGGATATAAATTTATGTATGGTTTTATAGTTGTCATCTTCAATTTGACAACCATCTCTCTTCCCTTTGTATGTTGACCCCTTCACATGGCAAACAAATTTTTATTGTAGCGGAAGGTTAAGTAATTTGCATTGAGAATGCAAGGTAAAATTTGACTCTGATAAGGATTATCTTGTTCCTCTTTCCACTCTTCTTCTACACTTTACACTTCTAGTGGTTACGACTAAATTGACCATGCCTCATCATTTAAATAAATACACCTTCAAAAATCTCATGTTCATGAGCTAGTAATACTCATTTCTTCTTCACTTCCATTACTAAAAATACATTTTGTTTAACTCTATAACTTTTGTAGAATTAAAGTTCATTTTTGCATCCTCTACCCCTTGATTGTTTTTACTATTATATGTATAACTTCCCTATAATATAGCAACACTAAAATTACCTAATGTTGGTAAATATCATGTCATTAGATGATATTTATTTTGAAACTCCATTATTGTTGCATTTGCATAGGCTAATTTACTTACATATGGTTCCTTGGACTTGTGGTTTGGTTGTATGAGTTTCCCTTAGATGTTCAATACTATGAGTGGGTAACTCATGCATTTTGGAATACTAATCATTATGAACAAGATATAAAATAAATGAAGTGAGAATCATACATGCATATATGTACACGTTACACAAGATATACACGGGGAAAACACTTTCGGGTAAAAAAAACTCATAAAGCGTCATTTTATTAAAAGACTTACAAAATATAGTCTAGCATAAGTAAATTGAACTTGGGGATAGTTCTCCTTACTTCCACATGTCCAATAATACCTTATGTGCACAATGATATAACTCACTATAAAATCTCCAAATTTGCATACTCTCAAATGAGAGAGAACCTCTTTAAATATAAGAGGAAGGATGGCTTCACTAGTCACACCTTTTCAGCAGCCCCCATTCATAAATAATTAATAATCTAATAGTCATTGGATTGCAATTATTTCAAATGGGATATGCTTAATAAAGCATATAGATATAAGATTTAATAACCTTATATTATTACAATATATAAATGTTATAAGGTGTGACCCCTAATAACATTATATTCTAAAAGAACCATACTATGAACTCATATTTTGAATCCAAACCAGTCACATCTTAGTCATGATATTCATCTTTTACTTCCATTGGATCATATCCCAATGCATCATACCAATCATCCTCATCTTCATTGTTCTTGGGATAATCTTCCTTTTATAAGGAAGTTCTGCCTCACTACTCACTAAGAGGGCATTTAAATTATTGAGGGTGATAGAGATTTATATAATTCCATCTCCACAAGAAGTTGATGTTCTTTATCTAGGTGATATAACATCCCTTCTTTATATTCAACCTCTTCTCCATGTGACATATTGGGAGGATGAGGATATTAATAAAAAATATGCGGTCCCATGTCTAATATCTGCTACAAAAAGAATTCTACATTATAGGATCGATCCATATTCATACCACTGAGAAGTATAATATTTTTTTAGAATCGAGCCTCTAATAATTCAACACTTCATTTCTTTTCATATCTCCATTCTAAGGTTATCTATAATTTCTTCATGTTCATCACCATAGCTATGTTATGTAAGAGGAGAAGTGGGATATCAGTGAGAAGGATGTGTAGTACAATTTCTATCTTGATCTCTTCTACTAATAGTCGTATATTCTTAGTCAATCTCTTAGTTAAAACTATTCATTTTTCTTTTCTTTTTTCAAGTATTCTACTTGAAGAGTCTTCAAAATTAATATCTCTCACATTAAAAAAATGAAATATCTCTACTTAATGTGATAACTTTTAAATCTAGATAGGTAGGTTTGAATTACTTGCCATTATTTTGAGTTCCCAGGATGAATGTTGTCTTTATGTAGGAGCCAAAGCTTCAACATATTCACACTGATACCGAGTCTACCTTTTTCTTCCCAATATAAAACTTTTTTATATTTACTAATTCTATGTGGATTGCAATAAAGTCACCACTCTTCACTTGATTAAAATTTTCCTAATAGTTAAGACCTCAAGGTACTAGGTAATAACTTATTTCCATGTTTCCCTAATGTGTCATTATGTTTATGTAAGTAGATGGCTACCAACTTACACATTGATAATTGATAATATTGAATCACCAAGGCCTTGAGGATGCAAACTAAGTTAAGTCCTCATTGAAATAATGATATGCCACTATTTTGGCATAAGTTGAAGAGCCATCAAATTACTTAAATTGATAGTTGCACTACTTTTGAGTTGTTGAGGTCCTCGAGACGTCTCTAGTTGCCTCTTACTTACAATCTAGGAATGGTGTCATTATGTTGGTGCAAGTTGATAGGCTATCAATTTACCCAATGGATAGTTGCATTACTTCTAAGTTGTTGAGGTCTTCAAGTTGTGTCTAATTACCTCTTACTAAAAAATGATTAATTCATCCTCAAGAATGATGTCATTATGTTGGTGTAAGTTGATGACCTGTCAACTTACCCAAACTGATAATTGTGTTCCTTTTGAGTTGTCGAGGTCTTCAGGATGTATCTAATTACCTCTTATATGAAAATCACTAATTCTATAAGAAGCCAATTCATTTTATCCAAAAATACCACTATATTTTTTCTTTGTTATTATTCTTCAAGTGATTAAGTATTCATTCATTTGTATACACAGGTACTTCCATATGTACGAGATAGGCATCTAACCATACAAGTTAGTCATTTGTCCTTATGGGATAGGAGTTTCATCTATCCATCTGGGATATGCTTCTAGCCCTCGAGTAGGGTTAGGCATTTATCTATCAAACAAGATGGGCATTTATCCATCAAATAGGATAGGTAGCACAATGCTTTAGTCAAAGACTTAAATTTAGAGATAAATTGTCGCCCTAAGCTCCTAGATACTACAATCCCCTAATGGAAGTGCATCGAGGTTGCCTTCTTCAAGAGTATATATAAATAGCTTGATTATCACCTTGGAATTTGGCCTAAATCCTCGAGTCAAGTGAATCCATCTTAGATTCCTTCCAAGTATACAAAGAATGTATTTTATCTTAACTTTATAATAGAGATTTTTATCCCAATCTCTTGACTCAATAATTATCTTGATTTGTTTTAATATTATTAACACAACACTTTCCTAAAATATCATCCCCAATTGCCTATGTACCAGGGAAAACTTCGATCTTAGACCGCCTACATACACTGGCTCAACATGGAATCAATGCATAATATAAATGTAGTTCTATTTTCTAAGTTTGATGTGAACTTGTTTAGATTCTACATAATTATGCCAAACATGTATCATTTTATTGGCCCAATTGAAGTTTGACCAATTAAATTTCCAAGACTTACTAAGCATATTATAAATCTCTTCTGAGCCAATTAGCATTCAGTGTGAAGTTTGTTGACAAACATGTCATGAAGTTTAGAGCCATTAGTCCATCTGATGTTGTTAAGAAGATTTGTATCAGTCATCAATTTCCTAGAAAAGGTGTCTACCAATCCTTTTGTAAACATGGAGTATATTTTATTTTGAGAATGTGGAATACCAAGGTCAGTAGCCAACTTCTTCCAAGACCTAATACTATGATATGTTAGAATATTTGAAAACAACTCACTCCCGAGGAGTTCCAATAATTTTCAAACAACCCTAAGACATGGCAAGAGGCTTGACATTTAGAAACACAATCCACCATAGGGATCTATTATGAGCACAATAAATGGGGGAATGAGAAAAGGATGAACCAGTTTTAATGAAGTGCCTCAACTTAGTCTATCCCTCACATAGAGTGTTAAACAAAATAGAGCCACAAACCTTAACAACAAACTAACCAAACATAATGTCCTGAATATGCATGGGACCCCATTGTTTTCTTTTCTTGAGCTTAGATAAGATTAAGTTGTTTCTTCCCAAAACTTAATAGGACTCATCCCCATCCATAGCCTTGAAAATCTATTTTGCAACCAATGCAAGACCCTATATCCTAATATCTTTGAGCCCTGAAACTCCCATATGTTTGGGGAGGCAACACCACTCCCATTTAACACAATGCCTCTTCTTATCGCCTCTGTCATCAGCCCACAAAACATCTCTCAGTATTTTTGAAGCTTATCAACTGATAGTTAGAAAATCTCAATCATGATAATCTATGGTTGGAGGGAGACTCACTTAACATTATTAAATGCCTCAAGGGAGAAATTGAGCCTTCGTGGACTATAGAAAATATTATTTTTAAAGCTAGAGAAATTATTTCAAGCTTTAAATCTATTATCATTGAACATGCCTTCAAAGAAAAAAATGTTGTAGTGGATGGTCTAGCAAACATTGGCGTAATTTCCGAAGCTCAAAGAACTCATCAGAAAGGACAGATATATGGGGAAAGATGGATCACACATTAATCATGAAATTATTAATGAGTAATCTTCAAATTTTTAGAAAGGTGATGATGACACGCTAGAAGGGCAGAATCCTAATCAAGAATATTAATTTTCTGCACACTTTGTGGGTATGCATTTTCAAAAAGTCGAGTGTCATTTGGAAGAAAGCTCTGAAGTTGAAGAAGCAGAGAAATTGTAAAACGAAATCTAAAATGGGGGGGGATCTAAGAAGAGAGGAACCTGATACTATTTCCAGATGGCGGGAGATGCCTAAGGTTTGGACAAAGTTGGAGAAAGGATTCATGATGAATTTCATGGAAAAGTTGGTCAACTATGATAAAGACAGAGTTAACCTAGTGGTCACCAAAGTTACTGAAAACTGGATAAATGGCTCCTTCAAAATTCATGGTGTTAGGTTTAAGCTGGATGCGGACCTCGTTGCGATGGTCACAGGTATGCCCCATTCTGGTCTTAACTTCTTTAGAGACCTGAAAGTGTCTAATAATGCAGTTAAGCTTTTTCCGCGTAAAGAGAAGGAGAGAGTGAAACTAGGAAAAGCCATGGGGGGTATTATGATGCTTCTAATAGTAAGAAAATATGGGGCTGTGTGCTTAATGCAATTATGGAATATATTACTGTGGAGTATTGTTTTACCAGGGTCCACACATACCATTTTGTGCTTTTAAATCATTTTAGACATGAGAAGAGGATTTCTCTGCCCTATTACCTCTTTAGGTCTCTGTTAGCAAGAACCCTTCTTCGCCTGTGCTTCATTACGGCCTTATTTTGCTCATTTATGAGCATTGCAAGATTCTGGCTATCCAAGAAAATAAGAGATTGTCGGTGTCGTTGGGGAAAGGAAAGAGGAAGATGGAGGAAGGTGGGCCTAGCAAGGATGAGTTGACACATAGCAAAAAGGGTAAAGAAGCCACTGTGGAGAAAATTCAAGAGGACATGGGTAATCAAAAGGATACAGAGGTTGATTTTGAGGACATGGGAAAAGATGGAAGCGATATGGAGACCGAGGAGTCTGACGAAGAGGAGAGCTAGAAAGAAGAGGAAGTGGGGGAAGAGGAAGGAGGAGCTGAGGATGTTTTAGATCAGAATAGCCCTACCCACAATGTGAGTATAGGTAATGTTAATAGCCAAGCAATGGAGGAGAAGGACAATCAGATTAATAAGGAGGAAATGGAAATGGAAACTGAGCAGGAGAAGGATAAGGAGAAATTGAGCAGGGATCAGGATAAAGCTGGAGATGGGATTATTCTGGATAAACTCAAAAACCAGTCCGAGGCTATGGGTTTTGACAAGTGGGTATATGAAAGAATCAAGAATTTGGAAAAAATTGATAAGCAACAGGAAGAGAAGGGAAATAAAGCTGAAAGTAACCAGGAGTAGTGGAAAAAGGGTATGGAGGAAAAAGTGGAGAAGCTGGAAGCTTGGATTATTAAACTGGAGGAAGGAAAAACAACAATGAAAAACTTTTTGGGAATGATTCTGGATATCCTTACCTCCGTGACTAAGAATTTAGAGGAAATTACCAAGTTCCTTGATGGGTCCAGCACTTCCAAACCTGTTATGGACATAGATATCGATGAGGATGCTATTGAGGCAGGGATAGTGGAAAGTGCTCCTGGCGGTGCGGCAAAAAGAACAAGGGTGAGTATGAAAAAAGATGCTTTGGCTTCTTCCAAGGATATCCCTATGCTCAAGGATAATATTAAAGATTTGCAAGGGATTAGCAGAAATTTGGCTAATGCCCTTGAAAACATTAAGTAATTTGTCTTTTGTCTTTTTTATGTTATGGTTGGATGTTGCTGGTTTTGTTGGGCTTTTATGTTGATTTTTGCCCAGAACTGTGCTGGTTTTTTGGCAAATTGTCTTTTCTTGTTTCTTAATGCTATTATCTTTTAAGGATCTTTTGTAAAGGGTTTCAAGATCCCTTCAAAACCTGTTTTTCCCGTAGTAAAAAACAATGTTGAACTAGAGTAATTTTTAGCATGTGATAAAATAACCTTTTGCACAACCTATAGTCTACCATCTAAAGAAAGCATGAGTATCTCACTTGACATGTTTCTTCTCTATCTTCTGGAAAACCCAATCCTACATTATTTTAAAAAGGGGGTCAAAGGATAATGGTATGCCCAATTATTGGACCATAGAGGAATGACTATCCTAATACCAATCCTTGCAAGACAACCAGTTGGGAGACTCATTAGACTATCGAATAATAATTGATCTGTTAGGAGAGATCTTAGACCCAGAGGCAACACAAAAATATTTGTGTTCTAATTAAAATGTTGCGATAATTCTCCTTAGTTAATTCAATAAACATGACAATGTCATCTACAAATTGAGCATTGATCAATTAATCATGATTAGGAAGTCTAATTTCATTGATAGAAGGGGGAGGTACAACTAGTTATGAGAATATAATGCATTGGATTAACAACAATAACAAACAAGGTAGGTGCAATAGGACATCCTTATCTTATGGACCTTTGAAGAGGGATAGGCTCTATTAGTTCACCATTAACATCAATCTAAGTGGAGGAGTCCTAAAATAATATATTGATCCATTTACAAAAATAAGGGGGAAAACCAAAGGCTTTCAACATATCAATAACAAAGGACCATTCAATCCTATCATATAAGCCTTCTCAAAGTCAAGAATCATGGCCACATTTTGGCCATCTTGTTTAGACCAATGCATTCCCTCCCAACCAATAATTAGATTTTCTAATATGTACCTTCCATTGATGAAGCTTGTGTGAGTAACTGAGACCACTTTGTTTAGAGCTCCTAAGAGTCTCCTAGCTAGTGTTTTAGCAATTATTTTACAAGAGGGGTGAACTCACAATATTGGTTCCTACTTTTTGGTACATCCTGATTTTTGTTGAAATTATACATTTTTTAGAAAATATAATGATTTAAGCTTTAAGAGGTCCCATTTTAAGTAATTAATTGAAGAGAGTTTAGATCAAAATTTCTTGGATAGAACCTCTCTACTTCTAAATCATACTTGCAATGGAGTCTCCTTTGCATCTATCAAGTGTTGATATAAAACCAATTTTACATTAGCTTGTGGGGGGTCAAATGAATTCATTTAGAAGTTTTGTTTTTTTAAGTATTTAATCCTTATTATAAACTTTCCAAATAGTATAATTTTTAATATATTTAATTTCATTAATATATTTTTGTTTTATTTCTTATGAATGTAGGTTTTTCACCTGCACATGAACTTCTTTGTTAAATGCATTGGGAAAAATAGTAAACTAATTCAAAAAAAATCTGAAAATATCTATGCCCTAGGTATTGATGTCTTCTTTCTTACAAAAAAAATAAAGTAAAATATATATATATATATATATAACAAGTTATGTGTTCAAATGCACACCTATATCTAAATTATAATTAGTCGGACTTCAAAACTAAATAAAATGAAAAATATTCAATATATCTCTAGCAAACCAACTGCATGCCCTGGGTATTGATGTTACAAACCAAAATTCAAAAGAATTAAGTTTTAATCATTTATAGAATAGAACTTATGCATTTCAAGATGCACATCACTCTTAAAAAATGTTGTTTGCTATAAAAAACTACTTTTTGAGGGAGATGAAAAAATCAATAAAATTTTATTCAAAAAAAATTGAAAAAAAATATATTTAGAATCTACAAACAAGTTGTTACAAATCACTAGTTTACATTATCTTCAAATTCTTAACAATTTTAAAGTTATAGGTGTCAGAAAGTGAAGGTTTTTTTCAAAATGTTCATCTAAGTGTCAAAGTTGGTCAAAAAGTGGGAACCAGTATTGTGTGTTCACCCAGAGACAATAAGGAGAGTTATAGGCCTTTGATTCTTAATCAATGTTTTGTCTTCCGCCTTAGGGATTTGCTTAATAATACCTTTATTTATGTTATGGCCCAAGGTATTAGCTTGAAAGGCATACTTTTACAACTCCAACAATTCAGAGTCAATCCAATCCATATTAGCTTTATAAAATTCAACATTTAGATCATTTGCCCTTGGAAACTTGTCATTGGCTAATGATTTGATAGTTTCCACAATTTCTACAACTATTAGATCCTTATCCAACATTGCAATATCCTCCTCTATCATCTTTGTAGGAATTGTACCGAGGCAAAACCTTCTAGCTTCACAACCATCAACATTTATCTCAAAAGAAAAAAGCTTCTTGAAAAAGGAATAAAAGGCCTCTTTCACAATGGAGGGCTCTTTTAACGTAATACTATTGCCTGTATTAAACTAATTTCATCTTTATTTTTTTGTGCCTAATCATATTAAAAAAGTACTTCGATCCCTTGTCCCTCTCATGAAGCCAATTCATTTTGGCTATAACTTCTAGCCTTCGAATTCATAATTTTGAATCTTCCTCAAAAGGGACTTAATTATGATAAGACATTCTTCCACCTAAGGATTAAGATAATCATCTTGTGATTGAGCTCCATACAATTAAAGTTTATGGTGCAACAAATTCTCCAACTTGTTTCCATCTAAAGCATTCTTGTTGCCCACAATTTCAAACAAGCTCCTACAAACTATCACAAGGGATTCCCGTTTTTTTAATAGGGTCAAGGTTCTTATTGAAGTTTTTAGAAAGAGAGGTAGCAACTTGAATACAACAAAGGTAGAAATTTTCATTAAGAAGAGATTTGTTAAGCTTGAAATGGTAGGGTCAAGTGGCAAACTGCATATACGAAGAAAGGGAGAGACTAATAGATGTCTCGATAGGATAATGGTTAGACATAGAGGTAGGGTGGATGACAACAAAGTTCTCAAACCTCCTAACATGAAATGAAACATAGTTTCTATCCCCATAGAATTTTTCCAACCTAGAATAAATTATGTTAGAAAGAGACTAATTAGTATAGTGGGTGAACTAGATGGATCTACAAGACATTTTGCCAAATTCAAGAGGGTTGGACAAGTTCAACATTCTTTTCATTTTTTACCATAAAAAGAGCTCATCTCTTGTCTAAGACCGCTCATTCCTCCCTTTCTTATCTTGTTTACTTTCAAACATATTAAAATTTCTAATACACATCAAAGGAATCTTGGGTAAGTTATTTGCCATCCAGTTCCACAAGTTTTGATATTTCTTTATAATCATTAGAAGCGTACAAGGAGACCTTCCCCATTGGAAGCTATTCTTAGCCTACTTAGGGTGTACCAAGATGGTCAAGCCACCTTTTCCCTTGTCATGCTTTGATATGTAGACTATTGCATTTTTTCATATGAAATGCATAACACATTCTACCTAGAATCCTATAAGCTTAATTTCTTGCAAGCATAGAACATCAAGGTAAGGCTTGTTCTTATAGAAAGCTCTTATCACATATTTCCCATCAAAGGATTCCAATCCTCTAACATTCCAACTAAAAATGTATAGGTTCATTTAATATAAAGGAGGAAGTATTCTTTTGATTATTATACAGTTTGTCAAAACATGGGCATTTTTTCTTCCTTACCTTTCTTGCTAGACTTCTTCTCCATACTAGAGTTTGAGTTTTTAGGTTTATCATTCATCTTCCTTTTCTTATTCTCATCTTTATTTTTGCTATGAAGGGGAACTCCAAGTCAGACCCCAAAAATAATGGGTTGAAGTGAGAGATCACAATTTCTTTTCCCAATTTGGGGTTAAGGTTGGTCACATAACCCATGTTTAGCACTCCCTGGTCAAAGGGCTTATTTTTCACTCTTTCAACCCTTTTCAAATAGTCCCAAGGCCAAGTTACTAAGCATCCTTTGGTATTTGGGAGTTGTCAATAGTTCTATCCCTAGGAACATTCATATAGAGGAAATTGGGAGTAGAGGGTTGCTAGTTTTGCTATAAAAAAGAGGGTTTTCTAGAGATACATTATCTTTTCTATCATAATAATGTCTTGGTTTTCCACATTGGGAGGAGGGATGGTGTCATTGCCTTCCTACGAGTAATTTTTCCTTACATTTTTTGTCCATATTATTCTCCTCACAAGGAGGGTTACCATTCTTAGGTTTCTGTATATTTCTAGCTCGAAGGCCCCTTCAAGTTTTGCCCTAGACCTAGGACAATCCCTTCTCATATGGTCACTTCTTCTACATAAGAAACAATAGTTTAAAGATTGCAAAAGCTCAATATCACAACCAATATTTTTTATATTCAAGTTGAATCAAAATGACGTAAGGAATTGCTTCTAGTGCAATAGATATTAGAACTGTAGCATTCAAATGTGGCAGAGTCACTCCCGACTCTTCAACTTGTTACACATTGCCTATAGGCTATAACAAATTAGGAGTACATTTCCAAACTTGTGGGGGGACACCTTTAATTTCAAGCCATCTAGGAGTAGGCTTAGCAATGACATTCTCAAATTTTTCATTTGGAGTCTAGGGTAGAGCCCAAAAAATGGACTAACCCATGTTTTAGAGTATTCATTTTTAACAACCCTATCTCGCATAGAGTGGTTTCTAAAAAAAAAACTATGAATGAACCCTTTGTAACATTTTGCAAAATGAAACATGAATCCCTAATTTTTCCTCCATAATGTCACTATCAAGTCATCAAATAATTTTTTGGGAGGCAAGAAATTAGTGTCCAAGCAAACAAAGAAAATACCAAAACCTTTCAGCATATTTTCCTTAGATTTCAAAGCTTGTAACATATCTACATTTGGGGAGACAAAGAGAACTTTGGGGTTAGAAAAAAACCTTACCATCTTCTCTCTGTCAACCATCTCCTCTATTGATGAAGCTTCCCCTTCCCAATCCATCTGCTATGGACTCAAAAAGTTCCCCTCCTTTCACTTTGGGAGCATTGGCCAAAATAAATCTTCCATTGTTTTCAATGAACTCAAAGATGCAAGGAGAGCTTCACCAACCAGGTATGCCTTCACAACATCACAGTATGACTACCCACCATTTGCACCACTATCAATTTTTGAGGCTAGTTTATCACAAATTGTATTAACACTCGCATTAATTGTATCCTTATCCATGTTGGAATTAGGGCCATCTCCCATTGCCAATTGGACCATGAGAGAGAGCAAGTACATACTTAGGGGCTAAGGCAATAAATGCAGATATGATGGTTGGGAAAAAAAGAAAATTGCAATTGAGAAAATATAAACTTAAAATTATTTATTAAATTTAGCGCTTAAAATAATTCAAAAACATCCCAAACAAAAGCAACAAAATCCCAGACAAAACAATCAAAAGAGGAACACCTAAGTATCAAGAGCGACATAGATCACTAATCTAAATTCAATGCTATGAACGCCAAGCTCTAGAAAGAAAAGATGATAGATGATAATTGGTTGTTGACACTGTTTTGCACTCCTATGGTTATAGTCTAGAATGCGTGATATTTGTGGAGCCCCCAAGTCTTTTGAGCATATTTTATTTTAATGTTTGTGCTAAAATTATTTGGTCTCTTTTCTTTGGACTACCTATTAACTAGAATGATACTTGTGGCTTTTCTTGGCATGAAATTTTGGTTGGTTATGTTGATGCTTGTGGCTCTAATTTGAATAAGTTTAGGCTTGTTTTTACTAATAAGGCTCTTTGGTTTCTTTGGAAGAAGAGGAATGCAAATATTTTCTAGGGCATTAGAAGACACCTTATTGAGTTCAAATGTGAGCTCACCCATTTGACTATCTTGTTGCAAGTCTCTTCTACCTTTGAGATCTCTAAAGATTTCTTCATGATTCATCTTAAACTAAGGAATTATGATTGTATACATAACAAAGATCAAGATTGCTCACTTATCTCCCAATGGAAGGAACGACTTGAATAAACAAGGGCTAGAAATTCTCAACAAATTATTGGAGGAGAAGAAGATTCCCAAACCAGCACATGATGAAAGAACCTAGAGTAAAGAAAACTACAAATGACGACATGGTTCCAAAAGTTGACCCACACTTGATTGAACCACCCCTTGGACACTATGAAGAGGACAAAGCTAAATGCAATAATAATGTCATTAAAGCTTGGGACTAGCTTCTTTTAGTCTTTTTTAAGTGCAACATATTATACATATGATATAGTCACAAAAACTTGATTATGGTTTGATACACTCTAATACTCTTGGGGGCTCCTACTCCATATAATGTACTCTTTGTTTTTATGCACTATCTTTGATAGAAAAAAAAAGTTTGATGTAAACTATATAGTGGTTACACAACCCTTTCTAGGGTCATTGTCCCAAATACTTCCTCTATGATTGTTACCCATGATGGGAAGCTCATATAAGAATATGGTCCTCAGTAAGCCTTCGCTTGTTTACCTATTTTTATCCAAGCCTTAATCCTATGATCATATCACCCTTGAACTGTGTATCAAATTAAAAGAACATTTCATACTATAGAATAGATTCAAATAATTTCTCATAATCAATCCCTATTAGGTTTTTTTTTTTATAGTTTTTATTAGTGGATGTTGGTCCATTACGAATTATATTACTAGATTATTGATTCAAGTGAGATTTTCCCACCTTTTGAATTTTTATCACTACCATGTCCCTTATTACTCCCCAATGATTTATAGGGACAATGCCACATGCACCATTACTACAACTCTATTATGCCATATATATAGTAGCTCAATCATGATGACACTACCTATAAGTGTGAGCTTGAGGTATTGTTTACTCCAAATGCTGCTAGGTTTTCTAAGTTTCTCCTCTTGAATTATGTTTACTAACCAACATGGAAACAAAATGCAACCAATTACATCAACATCTATTCATCAATGCTTCCTTGAAAATGAAATATAAACCAGTACAAGATTGAAGAGAATATGATCATATAAATCATTTTGATGTATCAATCCTTCTACCAATCATATACATAAAATTATAACAAAGAAAAAATTATCATTCTAACCAATGTTTCTTCTGTTGAAAGATAAGAATATGAAACGATAAGTTCTTTAAATGTTTTCATGAATAATTTATAAACATGGAGTATGATCAATCACATATGTTCAAAAAATAAAAAAGGTTCAACATTTGAGAACTAATACATTTTCATAAATGGAGTATAATCAAATCACTCATAACCGCATCGTGGAGATAAATTTATTCAATAAATAAGGTTCAACAATTGATATTTCATACATCCTTCTAAGGAAGTAAAATTAACTAACTAATATTAATTTTATTTATTTATCTAGCTTATAATATTTGATATTATATTTTACATTGTATAATATAAAATTTTAACATTATTAAATGAATATTAAACTAAACATTATTTAATAGCTTTATGAACATACATATTTCTTCATATACCTAAAATTTATTATAAAATACATACATAAATAACTGTTATACTAATCATTATATTTATTTAATAAATATTAAATTTATCTTTTAAATATATTAAATATTTTCTATACATTTATACAGTAAATAAGTTATGAATTTATTGACATGCTTCTTAAAATTCTTTTAATAATAATCTACAAATTTTCATTTTCTTGATACTAACCTGATTTAATTTCTATATTAAAAAAATGCATAAAAAATTTCTTTTATTTTTTCCTAATATTCCAATAAAATATTATAGACTAATTCTAATATATATATTTTTAATCTTAGATTAAAATATTATTAGATAATTTCTAAATTTTAGATTTAAATGAAATAGTGATATTTTTAAATAAAATCAAATAAAAAGTAATATTCTAAATTATATTTAGATTAAGTGGAAAAATAATGATTTCTAAATTATAATTTTTTTACTTCTAAATTTTATTTGTAGTAAAATAAAACATTTATTTTCTTAAGATCTAAATTATTTTTTTGAGAAATCTTAAAAAAAAGATTGTAAACCAAACTAAATATTTGAAAAAATAAGTGTATACACTTAAAAATGGTCTGAAGATAGTTAATTAAATACGCAGTTATTTAATTAATCTTCCTTCCCAATTAATTGGATTCACGAGCAATTTGATTAATTTCTCCTTTCATCTACTTATAAATAAATCTAATGATTTATTTATTAAGTTTCATAATCCCCTTTGATTAATTAATCCTCCCCTCATTTAAATTCATTCTTCTAATCTCATAATTAGTTAAAACAAATCAAATCCCGATTTGTTGAAGTTAATTATGTTTTTCTAAATATTTGAATTTCTAAATTCAAATGAGCACATGGCTCCTAACTTTTAACCACCTAACCTAACCATCCCCTAACCTAACCCATTCTATCTAATCCTAGGGTCTAACTAACCCCATCCTCTTGTACATCCTAACCTCTTTTATCCTAACCTCTTATGGGTTGGATATTCTCCCCTTGAGACACATGACATTTTTGCCACATGTCTCCTCCCTTGGACACTTGCCCTCTTATGAGGAAGGCTCCTTAACACTTGTCGCCACAGAGATGACAAGTGTCCCTTCCTCCAACCTCTTCTCCAACTTCCTCAATCTTGACCCTTGATATCTTCAAATCAAATTTGGATCGTCGATTCCTACCACCTCATCTTTGGCCTTGGAATTCCTATAAATACCCCTCATTTTGGAGCAATAAGGATCCCTTGCATTCATAGTTTTAGCATCATTACTATAGACATTCTCATTTCAACCATCTAGCATAATTAGCATATTGGATTGATCATGCATAATAATCATGCTTTTCATACCATTTGCATAATCATGAAGTAGCTACTCAACTCTTGAGTTGCCACTTTGGAGGTCATTGCTCCGCTGAGAGCCAACAATTCTTCAACCTTCAAGGTCCTCAAGAATAGAGGAAGATGAGACATCTCAAAGAAGTATTTGGTTTGCATTTGTTTAGCTTTCTATTTGCTTCGTAATTTCATTATGTTGTCTCATCTATGTGCATGCTTGTTTCATTTAACCACATATTTTTAGCATCACAATAAGATGATAAAGAAATAGAGAGTCATTAATGAAATTTAAGAATTTTAAAAGGAGATTTGAGAGAGAGAGATCCATAAATTTATAAAACAAATTCAAAAAGAGTAAGAGATTTTTTTGTATTTCTATTAATTTTTTTCAAGAAAGAGTAGATAGATTCCTTTGTAGATTTATTAAAGTATTTCAAAAAAGAGAAAGAGAGAGAAATGATGAAAACTTATTTATTTACTTTTTTAAATGAAGAAGGGCAATGACCTACCTAGTATGCAATTAGATTAATCATTCTTTATTGTGCCTTAATTCCTTTAGCCAAATCTTGCACCTTCTATAGAAATGAGCAATCTTAAATATGCAATACTAACTAATCTTCATATGAGAGAGAGAGAGAGAGAGAGAGAGAGAGAGAGAGAGAGAGAGAGAGAGAGAGAGAGAGAGAGAGAGAGAGAGAGAGAGAGAGAGAGAGGTCCTTTCTTCTGAGGATTACTTTTTGGAGATCTCAAAGATAAGTTCCTAAAACTACTGAAGCAAGGAAAGGTGGAAGTAAATATTAGTGAAATATGGTAGGCATTGGCCATTCAACAAGACTAACAACTTTCCATATATGAAAGGATATGTGGAGTTTCATAAACAATACAACAAAAAAGTACCCTCTCGAGACAATTAAAAGAGTTTTGGACTTCCATAGAGGACCAAGGTTCCATGTAAACAATGGAGAAGACTTCACTATAGAAGTTGTAAGATCAAATCATGATTTGTCGAACATAGAGCCACCTTGGAATGACAATGATTGTGAAATACATTTTTTTTGATGTAAAACTTAATACTAACAATAGACCCTCATATCTAGAGAGTGAAGTTGATTGGGGAAAGGGCAAGGATGACAAATTGAAAATGCTGACTTTACTTGAAGAGGTGACCGAGGATGTGAAGGTCATGAAATTTGATCATGACAATATAATTAAGATGCTGGAGGACACTATCATCAAGGTTCACAACAAGCTTGATATTATGGTGAATATTAGTCAAACTATTATCCATAATAGATTTGTTGGTCTTCATGTTCATAATAATAAAGTTAAGGAGCTGAAGATTGTGGAGAAAGAGAAAATTGGCAAGCTCTTTGAGGCTAGTGTGGATGCTATTGGGGTTGCTAAGGATGTTGCTAGTAAAGTTTTTGATCAAGGTAAAAAGGTGGTTGTTAAGTCACATGGGCTATCAGCCAGGACTTGGAGTTAGTTTAAATAGGTGGATGACTATTCCTAGGTCAACCATGAGGTTATGGAGTTACATGATCTCCTTATTTAGAAGGATATTGAAGCTGCTGAAATTCTAAAGGAATTACAGTAGGTTGGTCTTGGTCTATGTCCCTATTTTGGTCACTATTGTTTTGCGGTCTTTTTGTTGATAGATGGCTCTTAGGTCTCTTCTATCTTATGATGTTTGATAGCATTTTGACATAAAGGGTTTTAGGGCCCCTTCAAAACTTGTTTTAACCTTAATAAAAAATAATATATCCTCACATAAGGATATAATCCTAATAGTTTTTGGAAATACATGTATATAAGAAGCAACCTTTTATGAACAATGAGGCATAGAAAAATATATAAATGTATATGTTGTTGATATTGATTTAATATTTTTTGAGACCGTTCGAAGTCTTATAGACAGTGAACAGTGATAGTATATGACCTTGTGTGATCTGTTTATGATACTCAAGACAATTCAATGATTAAATTTTTGATCTATGGACTGCATCTTTTTTGTTTATGACATGTTTCTTAATTATGCCATCCAATGGATTCAAATCTCTCATTGATATAATAGATCCTTAACTATCAGCCAAAAAAAAATTTGAACTTTTCACCCTAACCCACCTCCTCATTTCCAAAGAAAATTTCCCAACTAAGAATGAGCCCATATTCCTCTCTTTTCTTTAATAGGACCTTATTGTTGTTAGCCCTTGGATATTTTTCTGGCCCTTGACCAAACATAGTCGACAACTTTTCCAAATTTATTCCCAAACCCTACAAAACCCCTTCTATTACGAGAGACTCTCCAAATTGTTACGAGTAGATATATTCTGTGGATTGCATTAGGGTTGTGACAGGATTTTGCGAGGAAAGCATCTCATTTCCTCAGGTTTTCTGCAATCAAACAATGGCCGATGTAAGAAAATTCTTCTGCTCTTTTAACCCCCATATCTTCATTGAATATTTATGGGTAGTTCTTCGTTTTTATAATTATAAATTTCATTCCAAATGTGTATGCTCTGGTTGCCATTTTTGTTTTCCAAATCGAGGTTATGTATTTCGTCTGTTGGGTATCCGATTTTGGGTTAAAGTTGGCTGCATTTTCTGAACCCTAAGCTCAAAAGTTAAAAACCCGCACGAAAACCATTGGTTATTTCTCAGACAATGGAAAAATTTTGACGGGAAAATTGAAAAGTGGGATTATAAAAAAAAAAATTATCTGGCTTTAGGTGGTTGGAAGCGTTTTTATTTTTTTGGGAAAGTTTTTGAGTTCATTCATTGAATTCTACGCTTTGCACTTTAGACGTACATACTGGTAAGAAAAAGTGGCTAGTAAACCTTATATCAAAAACAGCTGATGAGGGAAAGTGTGTAATCAACTACGTAATTTTGGTCCAGTCAACAGGGCTGCATTCAAGAATGATTGGGAGTCTGTGCGGTACATTTGAGAGTCGCCTTTGCTAAATCTTAAGAACGCGGCCTTAGCTCACGCACGTAAGGAATTGCTTTAAAGTCCACGTAAGGTGAGGCAGGTTTGGCCCAATGGTCACTAGGTTGCCTGTTGATCTTGATCAGTGATTCAGTGTTGGGCAATGATACTCATCGGCCAAAATAAAAATAAACAAATCCACTTGGACGCTACATATTATTAAAAGCCTGCTTACAATCTTATGAAAGAGTGCTCAAAGCAAAAAAATACTGACCAACTATTTAAGTATAAATAAGAATAAAAAAAATCAAGCCTAGTTCACGCTACATTACAGGTGTTCGACAACCTCACCCAAGAATGGTCAGAGAAACAGAATTACTAATTCCTATTCATTCAGGTTGAAGTAAAAATTCAAGTCTGTCGTGTATGTTATTGCAAGTGACCTGCAATAAAAATCCATGTATAGTTCACTCCACATTAATGGTAGTCTATAACTTCACCCAAGAATGGTTGAAGAAATGGTTCTGTTTACCACTCTTTAAGGTCAAAATAAAAGTCCAAGCCCGTTGTGTATGCCATTGAAAGTATTTTGCAACCTCATCCAAGATAATTTTTACTGCCTACCATTATCTCCTTGGAAGTTAAATTGTTTATTTTTTTCCTTGATGCTAGCCTTGATTATTGATTCTAATCAAGCTTAAAGTTATATTCAGTTAAAAGCTTAAATATTAGCTTAGAAAGATACATTTTATGTATTGTTGTAGATATTAATCAGTACACATGGTGTAGGGTTGGGTGCTGTCACAAGGCTTTAGGTGTTCCGCAACCTCGCCCAAGTTTATAATTAAATACAAATTACTTCTTTCCATAGGAGATGTGTTAGCTGTTATCAAGTTTAAAATTTATATCTAGTTACATATTTTGTGAGGTATATACATTGACTGTATTTATGTAGATATTAGTTAGAAGTTAGAACCCATTGTGTAGGTGGGTTGGAAAGGCTTGATTTGCTCCAAGCCTGGTCATGACCTTGAAATTTACAGGTCAGTTTTTGAGCATTGATTTGCATTAAAGTGAACAATTCCCCTTGCTGATACAGGGGAGTGTAGGGACCTTTAAATATCTACCTTAATATTTGTATGGCACAAGTAATTCTTCAGTTTATGGCAATATAATTCAATGTGTGTGGAAAATAATAGTTAATTGTGCTATGTAACTGTTGGATGGTGAAAGGAAATCATCTGCAATTGTCTGATTTTTGTTTGTGAAATATGTGTTTAAATATCAATGATATATGTTTAAAGCGATTTTTGTTGATCAACAATTTCTTTTCCTGATCACATTGATGTTCAAAATGGAATTTTTGCAGGCAAAAGCCAACAAAACCGATGATGGGTCTGGTCAAAAGTCAGGTGCGCTATTGACCAAAAATTAAGAGTGCTTTCTTTGATCAAAATATGTTTTTAATTATCAATATATATTACATTATCAGTAACTGGGATACATTTTTTTACTAATTGTTCTGAAATAGACAAAATACAGTGTTCTCTATTTATACTGCTTGAGTCATTTCTAATATGGTTGTTGCCTTGTAGGTCAAGTGGCGAGAGTAAAAGGGTCAGAAGTGTTTGTTGGTGGTCTTGCACGCACTGTAACTGAAAAGATGCTTCGAGAGGTCTGTTTCTTTTCAAACAAGCTTAGATATTATCTAGGAATCTGTTTCCTTGTGAGGTCACTTAACATGTATCTAGACTCTTAAGGTAAGTAAATGGGCAGGTTGCTTGAAATATTAAAGATGTTGTAGAAAGTAAACTTCTTAGAGCTATATTTAAATTCTAAACTTGGTGACAAATGTTATAAGTGATTTTACAATTGAAGCTTCACGTTTGGAGACATTCATTATCCACCTCTACTCTTCTTGTTATTGCCAGTAAAACATGTCTTTGAGGTCATTTACTTGTCTGTGAAAGTAGGCTAAATGGCTTTTCTTTCTCAAGAGTAAGTGGGTAGGCCAATCCATTCTATACAGTTCACATGTAACTGTTGGAAATTTTCAAACTCTGTCTTTGACCTTGGATATTTTAATATGAGCCTTTTTTTCTTTTTACTGTTTACATGGGGTGTTCAGTTTTGGTAACAATATTTGTGCAAAATATTCAGATCTTAATGGGCTTAGAGTCATTTCTAATTTTGTTGTTTGTTAATTATCTGCATGATGGCCAATCTTTGTGATAAGCATTGTATTCTCTATATATCAAAAAGAGACATCCCATAATATCTGCATGGATACATAAGTTTCCTGCTATACTAAGTTGTAATGACTAAATTCTTTAAAAGAATTGCCTATTGCAACCACAATCACCAGAAACCATTTTTTAGCTTCAGAATTTTATCACAGTAAACCCTAACGAATAAAGTTGCCTATGAAGTAAATTCAGTAAACCGGGTAGAATGGCTCAATACCATAATTCGAAGGAAAATTAAGTTGATCTGATCCTAGAGGTGACTGCAATCAGTTAGAATTGTTTTTTTGTTTATCATGTGGTTTGCAGATCTTTGTGTTTAGAACGATCCATTGAATTTTTATTGGAAGGTGTATGTTGGAAAGGTAAGTCACTATGTTCGTGTTTGTGTTTGTGGTCAAGTTTGTTGAAGATAAAATTCTGAATTAGTATGCCAAGTAATAAGATCTGGGTAAAAATTCATGATAACATTTGAATAATATAAATCTGCACTTTGTTTTTTAAATTTTTTTAATAATTAACACGATTATAGTTACAAATTATAAAATTACAACTAACAAAATGCAAAATATTAAAATTTAAATCAGTTTTTTTTATAACAAATCTACATCAGCTACAATGTGCGATAAAAAATCTAATAAAATAATACAATCAAATACTTATAATAAATCTATAATCTATAATCAAATTTATTTGATTTATAATAGTAAAAAGCTTCTATCTAAATTATCCTTAGTGAATATCATTTTTGTCATAAACATGGTTCCATGGAGTTTCCTAATGGGGCGATGGGTTTCAGGGATGGGGAGACCAAGGGCCTAAGTTTGGGTTGGCACAAAGACATATAGTTCTGGACAACTTAGTTATAATAAGACGTGTAAGGAATAAATATAAGAATTGGAAATGAAACTTTGGCATACTATGTGTTGTGACGTTTTCACACATCGCCCAATTGCAAATGGGGACCCCCACTTTTTGCTTGGTAGGTTAGTTCTTTTGCTTAGTTTGCTTTGTTTGGCGGTAGTTTTAGTGTCTTTGACCTTTTGTGTGTGAGGGGATGCAATGCCCTATGATAGGTAGGAGTGAAGTGATAGGCAAGGCTGTAATGTCCATGTTTTTGGATTCTCTTGTAGTGCAGTTGTCGCTGACATTTTGGGTTTGTGTCAGCATGATCCAAGGGGTGTTTTGGTATTTCCAGTGAGCTTGGATGGTTTAGAGGAGTTAAATGGTGCTTTTAGATGTCATTTTTGGCGTCTGGTTTGAGCCCCAAAATTCTTGGAGAGAGAGCATCTATTTTTAGTAAGTCACCCAATCAGGCTCGTTTATCATCTTTCATAATCGGGATCACTCTTGTGCTGTTAGATTTCGATTCTGATGCTTCTCGGCCATTTTTCGCAAGTTGGGTGTACCATTGGGTATAATTTAATTAAATTTACTAAAGTTGCTATTTTAATTAAAATAGTTTAATGAGCATCTTAGTATTATAGCTCGTTGGATCCGGGGTGAAAAGTTTTAAATCTTGGACACATAATCAGGGACCTTGTGTGTCAAATTATCATTGTATTAATGAAAAGGTCATTTTGGAGCAACAGGGGAGTTTAAATTAATAAAGTGACTTTATTATAATGTCAACTTTATTTTATAACTTAAAGTTGTTTTTTGGAAGGAAAATGAAATAAAAAGAAATAAAATAAAGTATTTCCCTCCAAATGGGGAAAAGACTATTATAAAAGGAGGAAATTAGGAAATTGTGAAGGCATTCCAAAGTTTATTTGTTTTCACTTGTTTTGGAGAGCTATCTCTTGATCTTCTAGGACGAAAACCCTTGACAAGTCCACTTGAGAGGGAAATCAACTACAAGGTTTTTCATTGAGCTTATTTGTAGGTTTTGGAATCAATTTGTGTTCCAGACAGCTAGGGTTTGAAGCTATTTGCAGGTTGAAGGCAAATACAATTAAATTTGGGCACTACACAACCACATATTAGCATCAAAAGGGCAAACAAGTCATTACAGTGGAAAGACACCAATTATGCAAGACGTTATGGTGTGAATCAACTCACTTGGTGGTCTGAAAGTCATACTGGGAATTTGAAAATCAGATACAGTCAAATGTTGAAGGTCTACTGCCCTATTTTGAGAGTTGCAGAGGTAATCACCAGATGTCCATCTTAAAGTTGAGCCATCATATTGAAGGATCAATTAGCATTGGAGATTGGTGTCATTCCTTGTGGAGCGGATTTGTTTCAGACCTGTTCATTTTCCAATTAGACTGCTGTTCAACAAGCCGGGTTATTGTTTGGCACGCACTTCTTATGTTTTCAGCACCTAGGGTCTTAGCGTCATACTTCCAGCCCAGTCTGCCATCGTTGGAGGGAGTTTAAGACTGGTCTAAGGCTATCGTCATCTTCAGTTTGTACTCAAAAAGATTCAGAATTGTGTACGAGTGGTCTGCAGCCATTAAACTCGGAGGCTTATGCCATATATATTATAGTCCATGTGTCAAATGTAAGCAACTACCTATTGGGTATGTCTAAGACCCTAAGTCTGGAATTGTTTGTTGTTTCAAGATTTATTTCATGAAGTTTAATCAGACTGTAAGTCCTGTATCAGGCTTGTCTTCAGAACCGATATGACATGAATAAAGTTGAATATTGAATGCATAAGTTGTTGTATTCGGTTTATGTTTCCTTGTTTAGCATTTCTACATATTTCTATTTCCATTTGACATTAGAGCAAACCATAAACTCAAAGAAAACTCAGAAAAATCAGAGTACAAGGTGAATGCATGCCGTCTGTTTGACGAAATGCCAAACAGCCAAAACTGAAAAAATTCAGGTCAGAATTAGTAAGGGTTTTTACAGTTAAGGTGGTCCTTGGGTGATGCTTCTTAATGCAACCTCTAGGTTAGGTCAGAGACGAGTCTTAAGTGTGATGAGCAGTCAGGCAAGCAAGTGGACATCCTTAGGTTGGAGCATATAGTTGAGGAATAATCAAGAAGTGATGATACAAAATGAATAAGATGAAGTGCTTGATGAAGATTGATCAAGGTCTAGATGATGTTGAAAGGAAAGAAGACACTAAGTCAATCTTATGAGCAAATTGTTCTACACTTGGTGAAAGTGTTGAAGTGATCAACTTAGGTATGTAGTGAAGTGGTCAACTCAAGGTGGAAGTAAGGAATTCTTCCTTCACTCCCCTAAATGCACGGCCTAAGGAGAGTTCTTCCTTTCTTTCCTCAAATCCACAGCCTTGGTGGAACTTTTCCTTGGCACCCCCAAATCTACAACCTAGGTGGAACTTTTCCTTGACATCCCCAAATCCATGGCCTAGGTTGAGTTCTTCCTTGACACCTCCAAATCGACGACCTCACTGATGTTTTTCCTTTACATGCCAATATCCATGACCAAGGATGCATTTCTCCTTGGATTGAGGAAATCCACGCCTTGAGCATGACGAGAGCAAGGCTGATGAAGGAGGAAAAGAAGAAATATTGCTCATTCACTTCTTTAACTTTGAAAATGAAGATAAATCAAACGGCTAAGTAATGAGGAATGAAGGTGATTGATGCAATCAACAACTTGAAAAAGCCAAGCGATTTCTTCCAATCAACAACTTGAAAAAGGCAAGTGATTTCTTCCCTTATTGTTCCAAATCCACGACCATCTTAGCAGACTTCCTCCACCCATCCAAATCCGTGCCAAATCCACATAATTCCTTGCAACATTCCCTTACTTCCTCAAATCCACGAACTTCCTTGCAAAGTTCCCCCCTCCCTTAAAATCTTGGCTATCATGACATCTTTCCCTCACACTCCCAAATCCATGGCATAACTCGAGAATCTTTCCTCACCTCTCAAAATCCACGACAAATGCCAATTTTCCGGTAACTTGGCAATGGAAAGTGCATCATCATGGTACTGGATTAGCATATGACTAAGTTTAATGAAGGTGATGAAGGTGATTAAGGCGATCGACAATTTGGAGAAGTCATAAACATTATTCCTTTACCACTCCAAATCCACGGCTATCCTAGCATTGTTCCTTCCTTCACCCTTCAAATCTCCTTGGCCATGATAGAATTTTTCCGTCACCTCCTCAAAATCTCGACCAAGGAATAACCTTTCCTTTGCATGCTGAAATCCATGGCCAAGAAGTAATACTTCCCTCACTGAGTCGAATCCATGTTCAGGAAGTAATACCTCCCCCAATGCTTCAAATCCCTAGCCTTCCTTCAAAATTCTTCCTTTATCCCTCCAAATCCATGACCAAGAGCAGATCAGGGTGAAATCAGCCCTAGCAGTGCAGAAATCAGACCTATAAAACCAAAAACAAATCGTCATTTCACCATCATTTAGAGCACATATCAGATTGAGGGTTTTTGAAGGCTGTCCATACCATGTGTGTTTGATATCTTCTTTGTTTATTTTACAGGTATGATTGAAGAAAAGGATCAAGGTGCAGATTACAGACAACATCAAGAAGCTTACCAGTGCATGGGAAGAATAAGCATTAAGGATGAAAGGCTTTGCAACACTTCAAGGAAGGAACTTCATGACAGGAGAAGAGACGAGGAACACTCCAATAAGGCAAGGAAGATCAATCACCAATGCAAAGGATCACATGTATAAGATAACATATCATCTACCTTCACAAACACTAGGGAGGGAGACTCCAATAATACAAAGGGCTGGTTTACAATGAGGGGTTCCACAAAAACATCAAGACATACAAAGACAAGCATGGATGAAGGACTCTACGGTGCAATGAAGAATAGTTCAACCACATAGAAGATCAAGTTGCACAAAGCGGCAAAATCAAGAACTAAGACATGAAAAGATGCTAAAGCAAATCTTGAATTTCCTCCAAAATTTCGAGAATTGTTGCCAGTACAACAAGAGAGTAGTCCAAGATGGAGGCTTCAAGTGAAGGAATTCAGGTCTAATTCAAGATTCAAGGTGAAACACACAAAGTTGAATTCCCAAGTATAAAGAAGGATAAGTGAAAGTGATTAGGTTGGATAAGATGATGCATATTGGGAATATCTCCCACCAACATCTCATTCATCACAGGTGTAGAAATGTTGAGTATCAAGAGATATTGCTCAAATCACAAACTCTTCTTTGCGATGAGTTACAAGGAGTAAGTTGAGATGGCGCTTAGTCATCATCAATCCAATCACATTATTCGAAGTCAAGGCATCTAAATTCAACACAGTTAACTTATTCAATGAGGAGGATAACTATCACATGTGAGGCCACAAAGTTCGATGTACCTTAACCTCGTCATTCATTGGTTGGCATTCAAGGAAGGACATGTGTCCTATTCATTGTAATTTTATCATTGGTCAAGCATTAAATGTTATGTAATGGGTGTAACAAACCCTAATTAGGGTTTCTATCTTTCAATCTTAGCCATTGATGTGGATTTGATGTAGACCATTCAATTGTGTTGAGAGCACTATATAAGGCTTGCTCTCCTCATTCGCAAAGGTTAATAGACATTAGTAATTGAATAGTTAGCAGCCAGATCATTAGAAGTAGAGTAGGAGGAGAAGACAAAAATTGTTGCGGAGGTTGTAAATAAACATCCTTTTCTTTGAATTCATGGTGGATAGCGGTGTTTCTTCTACATATTGCATATTTTTTGTTATATCCTCGTGTTAGATGAAGTTCATTGATTGTGATGGAGTAATGTAGGGATGTTGATAATTCCTTGGTTCATACTATTTGTGGTTGGATGATTTTCAATTATAGTGCATAGTTAGCTTGAGCCTTAAGATGTGCTAAGTTCAATTGTGGATATGTTTATTCAAGTTGCACTAGTGTATTGGGTATTTAGATGAACGTTAATGATATGAAAACCTTTCATTTACCTTGGAAGATTGCATCGATTTTGTGTAGTTGGCAACGTGGCAAAAAAAAGCTCGGTTTAAGGAATGTGTCCATCTAGGCATAATCCAGTGCTATCATTGATCTTAGGAGTAGTGTAGTCTCTCTAAACCTTCATCCTTTTTATCCTTTTCCAAGCCAATTAGATCTCAAGTTCCAGCTGCATTCAAGCAAGAGTTCAAGTACAAACATAAGTCCCCTTTGTGATTCCAGCAATATCGCGTCAAACTGTTGAGCTTATCCACACGTCAAAACTTGACATTCGGAATCTTGGAGGTGAGTCACCTCAAGTGATCACTTAGTTCAGCATTTGAGAAGATTTTGTTCAAGAGAGGATAAGATACCTTGGTATTTTATTTTATGTATGAAGTGCATAAAAACACATCAACACTACGTAATTTAAACTAGTTGAGTGGGGTGTGGGGAAAAGCCACGGAAAATGCACAAAGTAGAGGAAATGCCTACTCCTTTTATAGGAGTTAATTTTAAGGTAAAACAAAAATGAGCCCATAATTTGTTGAGTCCATGAGACATTATAAAAATATCCAGGACATTAATACAGAAAGAAATATTTTCACAATTCATTTACTATTCTTTTTTCACATATGTCCTCTCTATAAAAGCATACCTAAGGCTCTTGTTTATCATAGCACAACTTAATAGGTGAAGCAAGCGTATGCAAGTTGCAATCAATCTCTCTTTGGCAGTTAAGAGGTATTTCTATTTGTGAATTTTTTTATGTCTTCAATGGTGAAAAGGATAGCAATTTTTGGGATCTTGATGGTTGTTACATGTTTATTTAGACTGCAAGAGGTCGTGTTCCTTGCAAATGGCATTATGGTGATTGGTCGGATGCCATACTGGTTTTTTGCTTTTCATCCACTATCACTACATTATACATATCTGAGTTGTTGGACTTGGTATGAGGATGGGTCTAGGTGTGTCATGACATATTTTTTCATAGGGTAAAAGTATGGGCTTGTATATGTATGTAATTTATAACTTTATATTTAAAAGTTCTCAAAACAATAATACTTATGATTGCCAAAAAAATAATATTTAAATACTTTATAACTTGTAATAAAGAAAACACTCATGAATTGAATATCAACATTCACTATTTAGTCATATGCCTTGTTTCATGGGGATACTTAGAAGTAAGGATGAGGCCTAAATATAATAATTATTGACTGTTATGAGTAAGCAATTGTTCTCTAGTTTCTATAATCCGATTGAAGGCATGATAAGTGATGATGATGTATGTTTAATTATGGGAAACAGTCTATCTCCCAGTAGGGGATAAAGAAAATACTCATGAATTGAATATCAATATTTACTATCTAGTAATATGCCTTGTTTCATGGGGATGCTTAGAAGTAAGGATGGGGCCTAAACATAATAATTATTGATTGTATTATGCATAAGTAATTGTTCTCTAGTTTCAATAATCTGATTAAAGGCATGATAAGTGATGATGATGTATGTTTAATTATGGGAACATGCTTACTCCCAGTAGGGGACATTACAAGGTACCTTAATAATTGATGACGGTGTAACTATCTACAGCTATACCAGGGTTTTCTCTTAAGAGAGAGATTGGAATTTGTATTTGGATGCTCTCTTGGAGGAGGAGACCAATTAACACGTCTCCTTTTTTAGGCACCGTGATTCCATTAACAGGAGAATATATCATTATTATAAGTTGATGGTAGTGAATTTAATACATCATGAATAAAATGAACTTTGAAGGCAGTGAATGAATTGAATAGCCCATGGACATATAATCATAATATTCAATATGAACCTTGCTTCCATTTATAGTAATTTTTGGATTACAATCTGAAAATTCTATTGACATTCTGATTTGTGATGTATTCTATTCAGTTGTTTTCTTCTTGTGGGGAGATTGTAGAGATTAGGATGATGAAGGACCAGAATGGAGGTTTCAAGGTATGCCTTCTTTATTCTTTCCTTTACATCTTATTATTATGATTTCTTGTAGATTAGTATAATGAAATCATGATTCATAAACTGGAGATGTAAGTAATTATAGTAAGTTGTCTGACTGATAGTGCACGAGTAGCTTATTTGCTTTTGTTTATAAATGTTATATAACTAACGGGTTGTCCTGAAATGATTGGAATTTATCAGGGGTATTGTTTTGTGCGTTTTTCTACTAAAGAAGCTGCCTTGAAAGCTCAAAAGGAAAAAAACAAAATGATAGTGAGTGTTTATTTGAATGAGCTTTATCTTCTGGTCGACATTCTTTATGTCTCAAAAAAGTGGGCTGATAATGTTTTCTATTTACTTTGGCTCTATTATAATGTTTTTTTTTTGCATGCTAGCAGCAACTTCTAATTATATTTTATGCTTGTAGTTCCAAGGTAAAAAGATAGGGGTGGCTTCTTCCTCTGACAGGGATATGCTGTTTTTAGGAAACCTTCGAAAGGGTAATATTTTTTAGGTCTTTTTGTAGAACTGGTTTAAAATACGTGTTCTGCTCAGATATTTTTCATTCTAAATTATTTTTTATTTTTGCTTGCGCCTTATCTAAAACTTGGCATCTCTATCAGGTATTACTTTGTAAAATGATTCTGTCATAAATGTGAGAATATATTTATTCATTTTGTGTTTATGGATAATTCAGGATGGGTATAAGTTGGACTATAGTTTGTATACTAATGTATTTTGCATTTTGCATTTTTTCAGATTGGCTTCCTGAAGAAGTAGACTCTATGGTTCGTCAAGTATGTAATTTACTTAAAACTCATCTATGTAGTTTTAATTTTGTTTCCTTCTTGTTTGCATCCAGTTCTAATTGATTTTCTTTTTTCTTATGTGATGTGATCTCAGGCTTTTCAGGAAGTTGCATCTGTAGACCTTGCCATGCCTCTAAGCACAGGTGAATCGAATCCAGACAAGAAGAAACATAACAGAGGATTTGCTTTTGTTCGCTTTTCTTCACATGGGGTAAGAAATGCCTAGTTCTTTAGCCAATTTTCCAGGTTCCAAGGCTAATGATCAAGAGTCTTATGAAGATTGCCTGCCTTATTGTAGGCAATTTAATGTTTTTTTCTTAGATTTGTAATAAACTTGAAAAGATATCGTTTCATGAAAGATCTTACTGAGGAATGTCAAGCAAACAGGATGTGCATTTTATTTTCAATTTTAGTGATTGTTCTGATGCATTTTTTTTTATGGTTCTTGTGTATTATACTGATTTGAGCAACTATTTTCCCTTTTGGCTGGGTGGCTATTGACAGCATCTCACATGGACCATGTCCTCAGTCACATCTTTTTCTGAACATTCAACTTCATCTCTTTTTAAACAGTACTATCCTACTGAAAATAGAATGTGGAGCTGTTGACATAATTGTTATTGCCCGTAGGTGCCATTTTCTATATTGTCTTGCAATCTCTTTCATGCAGTAGTTCTCCTTGAATGCTTTTTCTCCTGCACAACTGCTGTATTCATAGCATTTTTGCAATCTTGAGACATGCTTATGAAGGGTGTACCACCTACATTAATTCTTTTCCATACCAGCCTGACATCTAATACATCTATTTGGAACAGTTGAACAAATCCAATAAATTAATGCTTATGATGTGTGATATTTGGGTGGATATCTAGGCATGCTTATGAAGTGTGTCTCACCCACATTAAATACTTTTCCACACCACCCTGACATCTGATACATCTATGAACGGTTGAACAAATCCAATACATTAATCCCTCTGCTCATTCTGAAGCTTGATATAATCTGAGATGCTTTTTGGTACGTACTTGCAATTCATGTTCTTGCTAACTTGTTTTGATCATTTACTTGCACATACTCAATAAAATTGTTTTGACTCTAGTTTTCCCAATTCAAAAGTAAGATGTTAAAATTTATCAAAGTATCATATCAGTCAAAGCTCAAATTGTGATCTCACTGTGACCTTGCACATTTTGTAACATCAAAACATGATTACAGTTATAGTGGATACATTTCTTGCACTATATTGGATTTTATCTTCAAGGCATATTTAAATGGATATTGCATGCTGATATCTGCCAATTTTCATACCAGCAATACTGCTATGAAAGTCAAGTCTTTCCGTTATCCAGTTGCATCAAAAAATTTGAGCAATTATATCTCGTTGTTTTTCTTATGAACAGATTTCAATTGCAAATTTCCTATATGGTTGCTACAACTGCCACATTAGATACCATTGATTTTTTTCCATCAAGAAATAAGAAGCTAAAAAATGTGGCACTAGTTGAGTCTAGGGCATGCTTAAATTCTAAGTGGGTATGCCATCTTTAATTCCATGATTCCAGAGCAGGATTGCAGTAAAAGTAGAAACCTCACTTTGATGTACTGCATGTGGATTTCTGTGGTATATTTGATTGGTTTTTGACAGATGGTAACAATCGATTTTCTATCATGCCATACTATTGTAGAGATCAAAAATTGGGACATGATTAATCTGATGACAACATATATTTATAGGTCTCAGTTCTGTTTATTTTCTTGTAGATGCAGTTCAAATACAAATCCTTTGACAGAAAGTGCAATCCTACAACTGAAACAGCACATATTGAACTTGTTGAAATATCAATATCACTAGAAAAGTTCTCATCTTTTTGTTCAAATCATCTCAACTCATTCATCTTGGTTGAAATTTTTCTCTCACAATCAAGAAAGCAAGGGCTTCTCAATTTAGAATCATAAGCCCAATCCCAAATTCCCCCCATTTTGATCTGGTCCATTGGGAAATTCCATAACAGGCTGCTGCTCGTGCTCATCGAGTTGGGAGCAAACAAGACTTTTTGCTTGGAGGCAAGTGGCATCCTATAGTGGACTGGGCTGAAAGTGAACTAGAGGCAGACCCTGCTGAATTAGCAAAGGTAAATCCTTATACTTATGTTGTGCGTTTCTAGGTCTCATATTGGGTTATATGTTTTCCATGTATGATTGAGACAAATAATTTTGGATTGTTTGTTTCTGCTTGTATGTGATATGCTTTTTGAAATGCAGGTTAAAATTGCATTTGTTAGCAATCTTCCGAACAATGCGAATGAAGACTTTTTGAGAAAGCTATTTGAACCTTTTGGGAAGGTTTGTTCTTTTGCCTTCTTTTTATTTAGATCTGACGATGGTCAATTTCTGAGCTGCTGTTGAGATATTTGTGTGTGGTTGCAGTTAGAAAGAGTTGCTATATCCAGAAAGAGTAATGTGCCTGTTGGTTTTGTTCACTTCTTGACACGTGCTGTAAGTACAACAGAATAAATGGATAAAATTAGATGTGATATTAATAATTTGTCATAAGTATGCTTTATTTTTTTTTGTAACATCACAATTTGATTGATTTAAAATGACAATATTTTGAACATATTTGAGGTCTAATGTATTCTTTTTGGCTTTTTTTGTTCACATTTTATAATGTTTATTATGCTTTGATTTCTTTGTTAACTGCTTATGATACATATTTTCTGGTCCATTGCTGAATGGTAGTCATCTGTTTTGAAACAGGAACTTGATAACGCAATCAAAGCACTTGATGGCAAAAATATTGATGGGCCGGATAAAGGTCCTAAGTTCAAGATACAGGTAATTTCTAAAATTGCCAATCAAATACTGTTGTTCTTGTGCACCCTTCCACTGCAAATCACTTTTATTGTTTGTACAAGATAGTATCTTTTCTATTTTGAAGCTCATACCTATTCTATGCTAGTGTTGACCTGATATCAGAATGTTCAATATAAAACCCCATGTAATTCTTATTACTTACTGCTTTGTTGGTTTTATCTATTAGGTTACAGTTGCAAAGCCAGCAGAGAAGGCTAAGAAACGAAATCGTGAAGATACTCAAAATGTTGGAAATAATAAACCTGCTGTGAAGGGTAAGCCATCATTGGATGTTGCAGGACACACACTAGATTACTTTAATCTCCATGCCAAGGTTCCTCGACTGGACACCAAACCTGCTATGGAGGTTAGTATAATGCTACATAAATATTTTGATAACAGTTAGCAATTTTTCCATCCCCTTGAAATCAAGCTTATGGATTCACGAACCATTGTAATTTGATTTTTCTATGTTTGGTTTGCAGCTTAATATACTATTTAAAGTTATTATCCATGTTTGAATTTGTGTTCAATGTTTAGGCTGTGGCAGATCCATACGAATTAGCTGTTCTGTCATTGCCTGCTTCTGTTACAGATTGTTTACTTCGAATCTTTCGCCAGGGTCTTGCTACACGTTATGATGTAAGTGAGATAGTCCATTATGAAATTTCAAATTTTCCTCAACATGTTTGGTTTCTATATATCTTATAAAAACTTAGTTCTCTAACCATGATGATGACCTCCTGATCATTTTGCCAACCAATATGCATTAGGAATTTGGACAAATTTTGGCCCTTTTAAGGAAAAGATCCAAAAAGTAGTGAGATTAGTGAAGAAGACAACTTCCTTGATCCTGTCTTTTTAATCATATGTATTAAATATAAGGTCCCAATTTTAGTCATATGTATTGAATATTTTTTACTCGTTGAAATAGGAAACCTTGTTAGAAGATATTAGCGAGTAATAAATATGAGATAATTCAAGTCAATAGTTGGGTTCTAATCCTTATGTGCCAACAAACCAATGTATTTTAGTTGTATTATAAACGTGGTGTTGAAATGCTGTCTCAATTTCTATAAAAACTTTAAAAGCATTCTCTTATACTTGATCATTTTTTCTAATTAATATCATTGAGCAATAGAAAAAAAATAGATTTTCATATATTTTCTTGTAATGTCCTAGCTTCAATATTTAAGCTAAGTTTAAAATATTCAGAAATATTAAATTTACTAAGGCAGTTGAAAGGGGATGCGGCCAAAGGAAATCAGAGGTGCCGAATAAGACAAAACCCAGTCAGCAATATGAAAAAAATATGAGTTTGTCATGTTGACGTGTTTTTTATGGCAACGTCTAACACAAAATAAAGTTACCAACGGTCACCTTACTGTCTCTTGATCAAGGTTAGGTTGTATGCTAAGATTGCGATAAGATCAAATGGCTAACTCCAAGTTTCCTTCATGCACGGACATGACTTAGTCAGCTGATGTGTTTTCCAGGTAATGTGAGGGGCCTTACATATTCTCAAAGAAGATTCTGCCGAATTTGCGAATTCAAGGACAACTTTGTGAATGATTTGCAATAAAAGTTCTCTGTCTTGGATTTTGGATAAAATATGTGGAAAAGAGGAAGGGTTGAGAGAGCTATGCTATTTAATCTAATCCTAAGAACAAAGAGATGGGATTACTTGTGCAAAATCAAACCACTCTTCGCTTTGCCAGCATAGCATAACCACATGAAGGTGGTACAATCTTCAATGGTTGTGTTATAATTTTTCACATCACCAAGTGAAGGCCATCAATTTGAACAACATTCACTGGAGGATCAAAGTTAAGTTCACACATATAAGAGGCTCAGACTAACCTTGCACGGTCAGCAACAATGAGCTGCAAACCAAAGGTATGAGCACAAACTTCACAACAAGCAACCTTATCAAATCTCGTTCATCTAATAACTCGAAAGCAAATCTAATCTAAACGAAGAGAGTGAGACCATGCAAGTCTTAAAACAGCACCGACAATTGAACAATGTATTAAGTGATTTGCTTCAAAACTTATAGCAACAATCTTTGAAATCAATCTCTCCTCCTTACAAATGAGAGGGGTCACCCCTTTATATAGGCCCTAGATCCTGAGGACATGCAAACCCTAATTAGGGTTTTCCCCAAAAGATTCTCCACTCAAGATGCAACAAGGTGGGAGAGTCAGCAATTAATGCCCATTAAGCCCATATACAATTAATTCAATAAATGCCCAAAATGGCATCCATTTGTGCGTTAAATGCACCACTTACATCAAGTTCCCCTAATGTGTAATAAATTCTCCATCATCTCTTGAATACGATAGTTACATGCAAAAGATGCTCCACCACTGCATTAAGTACAACAATTGCCATGCAATGAATTAGCTGCCACCATGGTCAAATATTCTAGCAATGAATGTGCCCCTATCCCTTCACGCGACAATTGCATGCAAAGAGATTCTCCATTGACTCAACATGTGCTGACCCAACTGCCATTTGGCAAAAACCCTTGGAGAGAGAATTCCAGGAGAGAAAAAAATTGATCCATGAAGAATTTTCTTTAAGTTTTTTGAACTTTCCTTGCTTTGGAGGAGATTTTTAATGATTTTTCACCATCTCCTATTTTTTTAGGAACTTTCCTAAAATTTAGGACCATGGTTGAAGAGAGAAAGAATTCTCTTAGGAGTCCAAATCTGCAAAAATTTTCAAATTTTGATGAGATTTAGTGTCTAAAAATAGATTTTTCAAAATTTTTACCAAGGGGAATTTTTTGCTTTTTTACTCCATTCTTGACCCTCAATTTCCTCTTTGCCTTGGAGAAATTTTTACCTTCTTGACCTGGGCGTGGATTTCACTTGGTGGAGGAATTGATTGATTTTCCTTGATGCCTTGATTTTGATATCACTCCAACACTTGGGCACCATTTTGTGCTGATGGTGGAATTCCTCTTTCAATGTTTTTCCAACCTCACCTTACTTTGGCGCCCTATTTCTTCATTGGGCGCTGAATTCACATTGAGAAGGAACTAGTCAAATTTGAAGTTTCCATTACCTCTCTCCTTTAGTGCCCTAACCGAAGGGCAGAATTTTGCACGTGTCAAGGAATTCTTGATTTCCACCATTTTCCATGATGACCTTCATTTGGCACCATGATCATGTCTTGGACGCAATTTTGACTTTGTCAAGGAATCTCATCACCTTCACTTTCCAGACTCTAGTCAAATGGGAGATTTACAGATTCAGGATGCCATTTTAGGAATATAGGTGGATTTCCAGACTTGGAAGATTTTCAAGCTCTTTCCATTCCTGGACTGATTCCCATACTTAGCCAAATCTTTTATCACTTTGCCTGCTCTTTGACTTTTCTGGATTTAGAAATGATCGTGCATATCTGCTCTTCAGTGTCAGCCTGCAAGGACCTGTCACAAATAGACTTTCCAAAAAATAGAAATTTTTCCAAAATGTCAGTGTTAGAGCAAATCAGGATGCAAGGACACTTTCTAAAAATAGAAACTTAAAATAGAAATCACTAAAATTAGTAAGTTTGATTTTCGATGAAATGAAGACATTTCGGGAAGTAGTGAAATCCGTAAAAAATAGTAACTTTCTAAAAATAGAAAGTTGCTTAGAATTCACTCAAATTTCACGTGCCGCATCCTTAGAGGGTCCTGACTCCATTGCAACTTTTAGTTTTTGAAAACCCTAAAAGGAAACCCCTAAAATCTAGGATTGAAGACAAAAACCCTAAAACTAACAAAACGAGCCCTAGACTTGGCCAAAACTACTCAAACGAAAAGCAGGCTTGATCAAACTGACCCCACTCACTTGCAAACTTAGAGAGATCGATGAGATTGCCACAAAAGACCCAAAAACGAAAACCAAAAGACTGAGAGCGCCTAAAAAGTAGGGGGTCCCCATTTTGAATGGGGTGATGTGTGATTAGGTCACAACATGTTGCAGCCTCTAATCTTAGCATAAGAAACAAAAGGGTAGTAAAAAGTGAAAAGGGATTGTATTAATTAAGGGTAGCAGCTTCCAAAAGGGATTAATTTATATTATAAAATTAAAACAATAATTAAAGTTTAAACTGAGTTGCTGGTAAGGGTATGGGTATGAGAACGCAGTATGTGGGTTATGGGCAATTTTTTTTAACCTTTTTGTTATATCCCCGTGTGTGTGTGTGTGTATTCATACAATTTAAAGAAATATATGGAATTGTAAAACTAAATACATTTGATAGTATGATACTTCATTGATCAATGCCAAATGCCAAAATGGTAGTGATAAAGATAAAATATTAAATGCCAATTTATAGTTAAATATTTAATGTTTATCTTTATCAATTGGCATTTAATATTGATAATTCTAGTTGTCTAAGTTTTTGATTCTGGATAGTTAAATATTTAATGTTAATCTTTATCAATTGGCATTTAATACTGATAATTTTAGCTGTCAAGTTTTTGATTCTGGTCTCATTGTAATCAAATTTCTTATATGACGAGATCCCACTAACTAGTGTGGGGGTTTGGGATTGGAGACCCTAATGGGTTTGAGGGGCATATTAGGGTTTTTGGATGCAAAAAAAGGTCAAAAAATTTGTTTTTTTGTTACTTTTTGGTGCTCAACACATTTGAAGGGTATTTAAGTGAGACCAAGCAAGGAGAAAGGGCATCACTGAAATTTTACTCATTGTGGAGGATGGAACTACTGTTCAATTAACTTAAGGAAGAAATCTCTCTAGGTTTGGAATTAGAAGATGAAACGCACGATTCCTTAAGGGGTTTCACATAGAAATGACCATTTTGCCAATTTGACTGATTTAAACCTGAATTTATTATTAATTTAAAATAAAGTAAATGTGCTTAAACATAGAAGCACATCGGAATTATATAGCATGGACTGTGGAAATTTCATTTCTCATAAAGTAAATGGTCATTCTAACTTTGTTAAGGAGGAGGATGAACATGTTGCCGCTTTTCAAAATCTAGGGTTTCATGGAGATTGCAGGCGAAGGGAGGATCTGTTCATGTTTGGCATCGCCCTGTTGGATCCGTTGTGCAGGCTGGGTTGGAGAATGGTCCATGGTCTTATGCCACGGTGGTGGGTAAGCCTCCTGTGTGTAGGTGAGGGATTTTGTGTTCGGATTTTGCTGGTTATGTGCCCTCTTTCTTCAATGGGCAGTGGGTGAACTTTGATTGGGAGCATAGGGAGTGTGGGAGCTCTTAGAGTTTGCAGAGAATCGGTAGGCAAGGAAGGGCAAATGATATGGGAGGTAAGCAGGATAAGGTCTCTACCATGATGCCAAAGAGTTATTTGCAGTTTAAGCAGGCTACTGATAGACCAACAGTGAGTTTAGATTTAGAGATTGATTGTGTAGTGGCGAAAAAGGAGAGATTTTTTGTGGAGAGGGGTTTAATAGGGCAGTTTCAAGGGTTTTGGCTGAATCTTATTCAATTGCAGGATTGGATTTTGGAAACTTGGTGCCCTATTTTGGAGGAGAGCGTGCAGATATATCCTGGTGCCTGCAGTTTTTTTGTGATGGTATTCGACAATATGGAGGACAGGAGGAGAATTTTATTTGATCATTTGTGGAGTTGGGAGGAGAAATACGTGCTTTTTCTGAAACAATGGTACCCTGCTTTCAACCCTCCTTTTGAATCTTTTGACAAAATTCCGGTTTGGGTGAGGCTCCCTAGTCTTCCACTGGAGTTCTGGTTTGATGCATGTTTTGCAGCTATAGGAAATTCTTTGGGTAGGTTTTTGTGTATGGATGAAGGTTCGTTAAATTTTTCAGTCACTACTTATGCTCGTGTCTTAGTTGAGTTGGATTTGAAGACTGCCCTTCCGGCGGATATTGTTTTGAAATCTGCAAATGGAAGTTGGATGCAGATGGTTGATTATGAGGGCATCCCATTTAGATGTAGAAGATGCTTTGAAACGGGTCATTTGGCAGCAGATTGCCGCAAACAGAAACAAGTTAGGTTGGCATCATGGTGGAAAGATGTCTCTTCTGATGTTGGTTCAATGGAGAAGGTGGAGGTCTTAGCTCAAATAGAGACTCCTGAAAGGAGGCTGCTGAGGTCAATGAGGCAAAGCAGCATGCGGAGTCTCCCAAGGCTCGTGGGGTTTCAGCGGGCAGGAATGTTAGTTGTGGTTCTGCTGAAGTTTTTGAAACTGTCAATACTGAAGCGCATAATTTGGATGGTGGGGTGAAGTCTTCTTTCCTGGCATTCTCTGGGTGGGGCTGGAGGCAATAGAGCATGAAGGCAGTAGGACTGGGCTGAAGGGGAAGGCGGAGGAGAGAGAAGTAATGGTAGGCACTTCTAGATTGCAGCGTGGTGAGCAAACGGTTGAGTTGCTGGATGCTGCAGAGATGGAGGATGGTTGGAAGCTGGTGAAGGGATTGACAGGAAAAAAGTTTATTCAGGAAAGCTCCTGTGTTAGGCTGCTTCGATCACATACCAAGGCGAAGCAAAAAGGATAATGCAATGTGTCTTGCTAAAGGGTTTTATAGCTGAATGTATGTAGGCAGGATGTCAAAAGGGCAAGTTTTTGGGTGCAGTTGGTAGCTTTCTAGTTCAGGAGGTATAGGTGTTAGTAGAGTTATCCGGTTTAGAGACTGAGACGGGTTAATCCCTGATTTTTAAAATATATTATATAATTATTATTATATTTCATCAATTTATAAATTTATAATACATTATAATTTATTAAACTAAAAAATTTAAATGTAAATAAAATATTTGATAGCATTTAGTTTTCCTACATAAAATCAATTGTTCACAAAATTGCATGTATTACTATTAAACTATGATTAAAGTTTATAGATTTATTTTTTTACACTATTCTATAAAAATATGTTTGTTTTATATTTTTTATTTAGAATTTTAAATTATAAACTTGGTTCATTAAAGTATTATATTGAGGATTTTTTTATATTATTTATTTATTAGTAAATTTTTTATCATAAATTATGTGGTGAATAAATTATTTAAAATTGATATTATAGTTTAAAATTAAAATTTATACATTCAAAAATTAAAACTAATAAATTTCAATGTATAAAATTATTTCATATTAAATTCACAATTTAAAATTGACTGTATACCAAATCAAATTTCCATTTATTTAAAATCTCTTAAATCCAATTGTTTAAGAGCTATATTCTTTACACGAATACTAATTATTTACTATACATTTACAACCATTTAAATTCAGTCTTTTAACTATCAAAATTATTAAATGCAAATATCAAACTAATTTCCTGCACACAATATAATTGTATTATTGTTATATTGTTTAATGCATTACAAACAATATCAAATCTAATGTTAAGGTGATCGAAGGAGATATTGTGAAGGGGATCAAAATAAGTTTTTCATTCAATTGTTTAACTTAAGAAAATCGACTGAACTTCTAAAATTTTCTGAAGAAGCATGAATGGCTTAAACAGTGGCATAGGAATTAAATACATTAGTAAGCAACTATCCATAAACCATCTGTACTTGTCTCTATAAACTTAGCAAACAAAATCACTCAACCACAAACATACCAACACAGAACACGAATTAAAAAACTTGGTGTTGCACATTATCAACATCTGGGTTCAATAAATCCAGTCAAAAGATTAAAGAACAGCCTCATACTGATGGAATGAGGTTGCTCCTCCCTGGCTTTGTGCAGGTACCCTGGAAAATTCCTCGAAAAAATTTGAATGCTGTACAAATGCATTACCCTAGGGTAATTTTAAAGATTTTTAACAAAAAAAATCAGGTGTCTTGATAGTTTTAGATTTTTACTGTAAGTCAAAATTGCATGGACACAGTATCGGGTAGGGTATTGGATACAAATAAAACTAAATATAAAGTTACTGTTAAATAAATATAATTAAAATTACAACTATTAATAAAATAATTGTTAAATAAAGCTAATTATTAAATAATGTTTCTGTTAATTAAATATTATTAAGTTACTTTTAAATAAATATTAATCGATTAATATAATTCAAAAAATTTTAATATACGAAAGGTAACGAAACTAAAAATGAGGAACTAGATATTCTAATTGTTGGGTTGTCCCTAAGTTATGTTAAAAAAATTTCAAAATAGCTAAAGTTATATTAAAAAATTTTCAACATACATGTAGCTTTAACAACAGTGGGCACTGAAAAAATCGCAGGAGCGGAGGAAATGAGTGTGCAGCAAAATTAGTGCACGGTGGAAACGAGTCTCTGAAGAAAAGGAAAAACGCAAGCCAGAGAGAATTTGCCAAATCGTGCAGACTCACAGGGAGCCTGCCAAATCGTTTTTAGGACAAAATGTACAGTTAACAGCAGATAAAATTTCCAAATTCAACTATTTATTTTAGAAATTTAATCCCAGCGAATCTGGCATGGGATTGAAAATGGCTAGTTTCTGGGTACACAGAAACATTTTTGATGCTGTACCATCTCTGTATCCATACCAGGTATGGTGGTATGCATACCAGGGTTGTAGTGGTGTTTCTGGTAACTTTGCTGTAGATATTCTTATTCATGGCAATTTTTTGGGCTGGCAAATCCATATGAATCCGGCAAAAAGCTGAAATTGGTGAGTTTTTTAAACATGTGTTGGCACGATATCCGCACTGTACCCATCTTAAGTAGGGTGGTATACCCGGGGAGGAAGGGTGGCATATCCCGTAAACTTGCAAAATATTAATAGTTGATAAGACGCATAATATTTCTAAAATACACTGTACATAAAAACTGTCTCCATGTATGTAATAAATAAACTAGTTCAAAGTAAAATAAAATAGCTCCAATTGATATCTCTTGGCATTTTTTAGATAGGTGTTTTAAGAAATCTATGCTGGTTTGAATCACCTGTTCTTATTCAGGAAGATCTTGAAAGAACCATTTCAACATTGAGACACCTAGCTTTAGCTTTCTAAGCAAAACAATTATTCTGTGCAGTTTAGAGTTGATAGGAAATTGCTTAGGATTAGGGAAAAAGCTGTTTATGGATAACTGCCTAGGATTAGGAGAAAATCTGTTTTTCCTACTCCAGAACTTGTTATGGTAGAACGTCTTGGCATTGATCAATGTACTGAGGAAAAAGGTAAAGCATCAATGCTTTTCTAAAGAATTTTTTCTTCACACAGTTTTTGTGGCTAAAGAACTTTGTGCCATTTTTCATAATATATGATATTAGTGGATACAACATGCTACCCAGGAACCTTTCAATAAATGGAAAGGAAATGAAAAATTGCAAGGACCCGGAAAAAAATAGTGTACCTAATTTAATATTTGAAGGAAACCTCAACTAAAAATTTCAAAACATTGTAAAATATTTAAACGGAATTGTTGACATGCAAACTGATTAGATAATGAGTTCATATTTCTTTTTAATCATTTTGTACATGGAATTGGTTTGTTCTGTTGCACTAACACCTCATCCAAAGGCACATTATGTGGAAGTATAACAATTCTCTTTGATTGATATATGAGCTTTCATGGTGTTTATTTGATAACATGTTTAAAAGCAGTTGGCCATGCTTGTACATTTATTGTCTCACTGAGGCTATCTTTATACTACTCCAGATTGACCTTGCATGTCTTGAAACTCTGAGGCCTCTTCCAGAAATTACAGCAGTATCTATCCTTGAACAGGTCATCTTATTTTATTTCTTGCCTTTACTAATAAGTGGTTTTTGAATTCCTTTTATGTTTCGTCTCATTAATTCATAACTAAATGTACATTTTCATTGTCCAGTTTGCATCAGCAAACTTTGCAGATGGAAGAGACAAACGTGCTTACCTTGCAGGTCTCATCACTAGGGTAATTCTAACTCTAATTTGTTCTTCTCCCTGCTACCCACAAAATATCTAATTCATAGCAATATGGAAGTTTCAACATCAGTATTTAACAATGAGTGTGACACATTTGATGTAGTTTGATGATTAGTAACTTCCATCAATGTTAACAATGAGTGTGACGCATTTGATGTGGTTTGATAATTAGTTCTTTTGGTAGGTTCTCTCACTGACATGGAGGACTCCTCTGGAAGTGGAATTTTATTAACACTCATTTATTGAAGGAGGAATTTTATTCACCTTGCACTTTTGTAAGAGGTCATGGATCAAGACATTCTTTGCTTACTTTGGTGTGTTTATGTCAGGCGGGTCAGGAGCGAAATCCTAGATTATCATTTCTACAGCAAACACGAAGCTCAGAGCTGCCCACCAGAGAGGCGGGTTTACTTGGGGTCCCGGGATCTTCTCATTCTTCTCTAATTGATCCTCTTGTTGCATCTCACTCACTTACAGGGTCATCTCTGATTCGGTGAGTCTTTACTCTTAAGCTACTGTGTGATTATTGTTCTTCGTTACTTTGAAACATATTGAACGAGAGCTATACTTTTGTGGCTATCTGATAGTTTTTACCTATATCTCTTCTTGAAATATGTTCATGCATATTGCAATATATATGTCTGTGCCCTGAGTTGTGTACTCTCATACCGTATTTGAAAATGATTTTTCCCGTGCCTACACCTGTGTTGTACATCTCTAGGTGACTATGGTTTGTCAATTCAGTTATAACTCACTATTGAACCTTAAAGGCAATCTTTTGGCCGATGTAGGCTCTCTGAGTTTAAGGCTGAATTCTCACATGAGTTCAAATTATGGCGTTATTGATTATAGGGTAAGTCTTGTGCTGATTTAGATATCTGGCAATTACTGTCTTAGCTTGTTGTGTTTAATGTCAGCCCATTGCATTTAGGACTACAGAATATATGAACTCCTAAAATCTGCAGCACCTTATAAATATTATATTTTCACTCTACTTTTAATCATGGAGTTTGTTTTTAACTTGTTTATTCTTTTCACTTTAAGTTCGAATTTATAATTTTTCTTTTCAAACCTGTTTCTTTTTAACCTACGTTACCCCAAGTTTCTGGGACGGGGGGACGGCTATATAAAATATAGGGAAAATTTAAAATATATAGGAAAATTCTAAATGTTCATATGAAAACATGGATAAAGCATGCATCTATACATTATAGATATTAAAGAAATAACATACAAAATGCCCAAAGGCTACACTGCTGCCATATTGTTTCATTGTCAATTGCGATAAGGAAATCAAAATACTACTAAGTAAATACTAAAAAGCAAAGTATAATATTTATTATTTAATTTATTTTCTATTTATAAATTTTAAAATTTATAATATGAATTAATTTAAAATTATAAATATTTGATATAAATTAATAAATTTAATGTTGCCTTTTAATTTTTGATAGAATTTAATAATAAAAAAATTGAGTGTCGTTTTTTAAATTTTTTCAATATAGATGGCCCATGTTAGAAAAATATAGATAGTCGTATTTTCAATAATTTTTGATAACTATTTTGAAAATTTTGAAACGTCCCTGGGACTGGGACGGGGGTTTTCAGGTAGGGGACGCGTCCCCGGGTTTCGTAGTTTTTAACCTATTGCTATGTTTGTTTTATTTGTTTAATCAAAAACCTGTTTCTGGCATTATAAATGTCTTCAAATATAGAACTCTATTGTTTGTTTGTTTGTAAAACTAATGTGCTGCTTTTCTTGTTTTCTGGGTTTGGCCTCATTTCTATTTGGCCTCATTTCTATTAGAAGTTTATAAATTCCGTTGCTATTTCAAATTTAAAAAAAAAATTTATTAGTCTTTTTCAGATCTCTAATTGATTTATATTTGCAGGCGTGATCCTTATGGTACTGCTACATCACTGCTTGGACATTCTCAAGTACCTCCACTAGTGAAAGCAGATCCAATTCTGGAACGGTTTTCAACTGGGTTAGATGACACATATGGTCTGTCATCTTATAGAAATCCAACTAGTGCAGGTGTTAGTTTTGGGACTAGCTTACCTGAAGTAAATGGCACGGAAAGGCGACCTCCTGTTAAGTTTGATCCTTTCACAGGTCTGCCATACAAGTTCGATCCTTTTACTGGTGAGCCTATACAGCAGCCAGGATCAGTGCCATCTTCCCGTTTTGCTGGGAAGTATTACTGAACAAATCCTTAAAAGTGGGATCTAGGTTTTGTAACTAAGGGTCTAATATTATGTCTTGTAAGACTAGTGCGTCTTTTAACATACTAGTGGACAGGAGTTCAATTTATACTGAAGATGGCAAATTTCTCCAAAACATTTCTGATAAGCTACAATTGCTTTGATACTTCGATGGAGAAGATTAGCATTTGTTTTTATTACATAATGTTGCATAGAAACTATTTGATGTGATGTTTTTTTTGCTATTAGATTGTAAGAATGGTTTTAGAAAAGTTTAATGCTTTGCCTTTGCCAGTCTTTCGCTTTCAATGCAAGAGTATTTCCCCTTAAAAATGTTTCTGACCGGTAAACTTGTTTTCCCAAATTTTTCTCGTAGAATATTGTGCTTTATTGTCTTGATGTAGAAGGTAACCCTTTATAGATGATGCACTGTTCTTGGTTAGAGGCTATTCTATCTTGTAAGGATTTTTGCTATTTGTTTTGTATGGCTATATTTGGAAAGCTCATGCCTTTGCATTGCTCGACTGGTTATTTTAGCTTATCTTGTTTAGCATCTGCAAGATTCTGTCAATGCTAAAAATCTTCTAGCCAGAATTTGGTTTAGGATGTTGTGATTATACTATTAGACAAAAGAGGAACTTATAACTTTACAGCATTCGTATAAATTGAAGAATATATGCAATTACTTGGACATGTATGACTCTTGCCTCGAAGAGACCCAATCAGGGGTACTCTGAATAGCTGGAGAACAATAACTCCAATTGATTTTCTCTGTATGCTATCCCAAACAGTTAAGCGGCCATAATTCATGATCAGCATATGTTTTAGCTACTGGATCAGGAGCTTTTGCCTTTTGTTCATTGAATCCTAAGTACCGAAAGAACTATGTTTGTGCTTAAAAGTAGTGACACAAGAAATTGCTGGATTTGGTTGGTTAAAAGAAAAAAACAATCTATCAGATTTAGTCACACTAAGGGTTTATTTACTATTTGTTTGGGATTGTTACATTTAATACCCTAGCCTGTGGTTTTCATGCATGTGTGGGGCGAAGTAGCTGCTCATGGGGATTGGTTGTTACAGGGTATTTCCCATGCATAGTGGATGAAGTTTATTTAAAAGCCTAGAGAGTTGATAGACCACTCTCCTGATGTTATCTTATACAATACTGTAACTTGTGTGGTGGATGCAATTAGGTTAAGATTAATGTGAAATACCCCAGCTAATATATTGTTGAAAGATGGAAGATGGCTTGGTTCAGAAACAGTTGCTCAACAGTTAGTAGTAAAAATGATAAAATTATGTATTTTATATAGAAGAATATTGAAGGCAGTTCTTACTTGAAATACGAGATTGGAAAAGAAAGCATGGGAGGAGGTAGGATTGCAGTAGACAGGAGAGTATCATTGCGTATTATCATCATTGGTCTACAGAAGCCGTAGTGTGTCTGTTTTTTCAAATTCACAAAACCAAATCAGTAACAAGAAACATAATCAAATCTGCATAGCATAAAGTTAACAATTTTAGGCCTCTCAAAGGCCTCTCATTCAGCACAACAAAAATATCAGTCACACTAGGCTTCACTTGGGTCACTACCATACTCTACACTTTTCCTACTAATCTCTAAGCATTTTGCAAATTAAACCCTGCACATATGCTGAGTCTCTCCTCCCTTGCTCACTACCCCACACACTCCTCTTTATCTCCTCCTTTCTCTTGCTGACTAATTCTTTTCTTCTGCAGCCCCCTTGCAGCCTGCCTTCCTTGTCTCACAACCCCCATTTTTCTTCTTCAGTCAATACCTCACCACGCTTTTGCTGCCTTGCTTTCCACTTCTCCCTATATTCTCTCTTTGGACAACTTTTTCTCCCCCTGTTCCATGTTCCCATTCATTCTATGCAAGTCTGACACCTTTGAACAATGTAGATCTCACTCATAATAGCCACGCGACCCATTTATAATGCCCTCTCCACATTTCGCAGGGTTGAATTTCAATTCCTGCAGCCTTGACTATCTTCCTCCTGTTGTCATGCAACTGCATTCACACTCAAGTTAAGTCGATCTCCTTTCTCCAATGATGCCCTGTTCCTAGCCGATTCCCTCTAGCATTTTTTTCTTTCCTCTGCACATGTACCTGTCCAGGCAGACCACTATCCCCGTACCAAAGCTACACCCAATCTGAAAGAGGTGTACACAAAAAAGGATTAATTGCAAAAACTAATGAATTTTTTTTTTACCTTGGAGTCATTTTGGGACTCTTTAATGAGCCAGGCAAAAGACAACATCCACAATCTATTGCCTACAAGAAACAAAATTGGAAAATGAAAATTGAAGGCTCTCCACGTGGATGCCCTTGCATCAGACACCTATGGAAGAAAGAAAATGTTTCTCGAGTCGCTCAAAAACATTTATAGATTTTATGCTTGTCTTGGATCCCACTTTTCTGCTTTATCTACTGGTATTTTCCTGTTCTTCACTTCCTGCAACCTCACAATATCTTATTCTCTTTCATCCTTTCTTCTTTCATATATGAAATCCAAATTTTCAGTTTTGACTTCCCACCAATGCACTCCATCAATAGTAAATCAAACAAGTAAATTTGTACCTTATCTTTCAATGAAATAAAGGTCTTCTATTACTTCTTTTGCTGTTATAACTTGTACATCTCTTACCACCTTGTCTCCTTCATGAATTTCAAAAGACATCATTGCTGCAATTTGATTTCCCTCATTCAAAACAGCGTTAACACAATAATCAAAAGACTCAAATTCCTCATTTTCTAGCCAGGAATCAAGATATCCAGTTGATAGGCTTTCATTTGTACAATTGTCAAAAAAAGATTCATTAGAAAACCGTTCGTTTACCTCCACACAATGCTTCTCAAATTCAACATAATTAGAGTCTTCTAATTTTGCAATAGTTTCCTCTATTTCTCGACTCTCTGTCACATCAAAGAACACAAAGATCTGATTTTACCTCACCTTCTATTGCAACCTTTGTCACGCTCTAAATCAAATCTTTCCATTCTTTTTCAACTACTTCAATATGCATCAACAAATCATCCTTCTCAACTTCTTGGTGAGTTTTAGTAAAATAATCATGTTCTTGTTTCATACCATCTATCACACTCGAAATCAGATCTTTCCATTCTTTTTCAACTACTTCAATATGCAAACATGTTCTTGTTTCATACCATCTATGTTACCTACCAAACAAACCCTTGCATTGTTGCATGCCTTTTCCATTACTCCTTGCAATAGCTTCAACTTATGTTTCTCTCCATCCTTCATTGACAAGTATGTATTAGCATACCCATCATGCATTGTTGTCTTGTCAAATTGCCAAGGCCTCTAACAAAACATGACAAACATTCATGGGCATAATATTACATATTATTTTATCATAATACTTTCAAATATTAAATTTTACCAAGCTTTGTTTGTTGACCAAAACTTTTTTGTCGTCTTGTAGCTAGACTATCCTATACGATTGCAAGTGCTTCCTTAGCTCTAGTTGCAATTTACTCACCATCTCTTTGGAAACAAGATTGTTTGTGCTTTCACCATCTATGATTACATTACATACTTTTTCTTGACACTTGTATCTTATTCTAAACAGGTTCTTTCTTTTAATTGGTTCACTCAACAAGGGTCCTGTAGTGACTAGCACTTCTCCATTTTCGGCTTCCTTTGATTGTTTTGAGTGTTCTTCTCCATTGATGTTTGTTGCTCTATTTTGTTTTTCTAATCTTCTTGGTCTTTTCTCCTCATGAAGACAATCATGTGCTCAGTGACCACCTTCTCCACCTTAAAACAAGTTTCTCTAAAAGTTCCTCTTTTAAAACCTCTACTTGATCTTCCTCTACCTCTTAAATTTTGGTCTCTACAACCACATGAATCATCACATCTTTGATTTTTGTTGTTGCCTTGGTCTTCATTTTTCTAATTTGAATTTTTGTCCCAATCTCCATATGATCTTCCCTCTTTCTTTTCATCCTGCTCTCTTCCTCTTTGCTTGTTCAAACACTTTTTGTTCAATCTTCAAGGCAAACTAGTATACATCTTCCGTTGTGTAAACTTCACCAAAGCCATCTCTGTTTGTATACTCGGCTTCAACCCATTAATGTAATGGGCTACCTTCTCTTTGTTGGCCTTTGTATTACATCCCTCTTTACATGGATGATTTTTTTTCTTTTTAGATTTATATTGCTAACATTGCAGTTGATATGAACATCAGAGAGATGAATGATAATGACATGAATATTTATATTAATGATTGTTTAATATGTAAAATTTAATTTAATTTGTGGAACCATGAATGGCTAAGATTTGGTCTACCTATCTTTTGTGTGTTTAAGTGGTTGTAGGATAACTAATGCCTTAAAAAAGGAGGGAGAGTATCATCAAGGAGAGGAATGCAGACTTCAGAAGAGATCAAACTTGACATCAAGCCTTGAACCTAGAGATAAGTTGCCTTGGGGTTAGTCATTACCTTTGTATCGAGTGGTTTATTATAGCCGGTTAGGCAGATAAGCGGTTGGTCTTTTCCCTTAACAACTACGCTAATGTTTATAATTCTATACTTCTTTTGTCTTTAATAAACAACTCTAATTTCAAATATCATATACCTCAATTTACCTCAATTAAGGATTTAACAATTACTACTTATATGATGTAAATTAAGGCTTAATAATATTTGGAATTAGAGTTGTTTATTAATGACGAGAATTATAGAATTATTAATTTGTTAAGGAAAAAGACCAACCGCTTATCTAACTAACCGGCTATAGTAAACCATCGAATACCAAAGTAATGACTAACCCCCAAGGCAATTTATCTCTAGGTTCAGGGCTCGATGGCAAGCTTGATCTCTTCCGAAGTCTGCATTCCTCTCCTTGATATATGAGAGGTACACACACGTACAAAACTCTAATTCCAAATATTATTTGGCCTTAATTTACATCATATAAGTAGTAAATCCTTGATTGTTTGATATATATACATATGTATAAAGTAATGATGCACACACATATATACATGTATGCAATATACATATATATGTGATGTATACGGCTCATACATATATAAGTATTTATATACCTTAATATTATCATTATGCATTATGCATTGTAGAGGAGCATCTCTTGGAATTTTCTTTCAATTAATCCTTTCATATAGTAAAGGGCGTGGGTGGATGTAACTCCCACCTCGCCACCCGTAATAGCCTTGTGCAAGATCGAGAATTACAAGATGGGAGTTATAACCCTCTCGAGTAATCATATTCTGCTGTGTCATTTCTGAGGGAGGTTTGCAAGTTTATCATTGCATTTTGTTCTTGATCACAGTATAATCATTGCATATCGATTTTAGTTATTTAAGTTTCACTGCACTATAAGATAAGGGTGATCACAAGGAGTACTAGAGTGGATTGTTCCAATAGTGGTGACATTCTATCATCGGCCGTCACTAAGACCCGGGCATGTTTGCTTCATTTTGTATTATGTTTATAGCAGAGCCAATACTGTCTTAACATATTCCATAACATCATGCATCAAAATGCTTGCTATTATATGTTAAAAAGAAAATAAATATTATTAGAATGTATCTGTTTCATTGTAGTAGTCACTAAGAAGACATAAAGATGTTAGTCCATTTTCAATTAATAAATACTGTGCATTAAGAACTCAAAATTTGGGTCAACGCATTTGAGTGCATAAACATAATATGAATCTAATATAATGTTTGCGAGAAGGAATATCAGAGCAAGACAAGGGTTCAATCATCAATAATCGGTAAAAGATATATAAATTTGTGTGATGGTAATCTGTCTATGCATTTCATTTATAGATATTGATTCATGTCATGGATCCCTGTTAAATCAATGCTTATCATTATACTCTGGCTGCAAAAAAACAGATAAAAGAATGAACTATATCTATTAATTATCTTTCATTTGGCATGCATCTAATAATTGTTAATTGAGTTATAAAAGAACCAAATTTGCAGTTAAGCCATAGAAGTATGTATGTGTTAGCTGAAGTGGTTGGAAATCAAAGTTATTTCACCTAATGGGTAGTTGAGATCATTTGGTCAAGGGATAACAAGCAGTTGGCCTGTCCTGAAATGTCACTTTCTCATGAAGGTCGTTATTGGCTGTTCTATGTTAGTAGACATTATACAATTGAAAATACTTAGATTTTTATGTAACCAATGAATCAGTTGAACTCTAGTATGTACAAGTTGAGTAAGGGTGGTGAATACTGACAATATGTTTGAAGTGTTTGCATAATTGAAACCTTGGCCAATGTGGCATTGCTCCATGCATGTGATCGTTAGTTCACATGAACCATATACACTTACTAGTTAGATGGTCATACTAGTTAGGAGGTACCTATAGTGTGTGACTGATTAGATACATGTAGGTTCTAAACACTAAGTTCATATGGCAAGATGGCAACTAGATCTAGTCCTTAGTTTGCACCCTCGTGAAGGGAAGAGTCAACTTCTTGTGGAAGGAGTGCGGAGGATCGCTAGCTTTTTGGTTGGAGGTAAAACCTTTGATGATGCTCTCCCTCTTTTAGACCGTGCCAAGGCATGTCAAAGAATCTCTAGTTGGAAAGATTAATGTTTTGTAAACTCTTATCTTTATCCTCTTTCTTTAAGAAGAATAATTAGATCATATTAATTTCATTTTCCAAATGATCTACACATTAGTTCTTACCATGCATTGTACATTAAAACGATTATCTATTATTCACGGTTAAATTAGTTAGTTTCTATTTTTGCTGAAGAACAATTGGTTAATTTTCAATTTAAGCTAAATTAGTTATGTTCATATTTTCAAAAATCAAAAAGTACTTTTAATTAGAAAGAAAAAAGTCTCCTTTTGTGAATAGATTTATGTTCATGTTACACTCTAAATGACTAGTGTGATCAAAATCATATAAAACTCTTTCGTATATTTTTTCACTGTTCTTCCTTCTTATCTAAGTCTTTGCATTTTCTTTGACGAGTCTAATTCATAGCCTACTATAATAAATTGCCTTGTCATTTTCTCAATCATCTTATCCCATTTTGTAAACTTGTCTTTACCTCTTCTTCCTCTTTCTAGCTGCACCTCTTTCCACAAAATAGAGGCATGTCCCTTTAAACCTTGTCTTTGCAAATCTCACTTTGTCAAGATCTTCTACTTCCTCAAACTCAAAGTACTCTTCCATGTCATTTATCCAATCAATCAATTCTTCTGGATTCAGGTTCCCACTGAATGTAGGAAGATCAATTTTTGGCCTCTTTCCCATTCTTGATAATACCCTCACCAAAGGTTCATTCACAATTGCTATTGTTGCTGCTTCATCTTCTTCACCATTTGTATCGTCATTTTCTGTAGTTTCATCCTTTTCACTCCCAGGTTCTCTCAAATGAGCAAAACCTCTTCTAATTTAATCTTGTAATGCTTCAACTTGCCTTCTCAAGGCTCTGAAATCTTCACAACGAACAACATCAGAAGGATTTCTATCTCCAATTCTAACTTTTCGTCTACCCCAATCACTCCTCTTGCATACATTTTCTACAATACCCATAAGCTCATTCCTAGTGGGATTACCTCCTAATAAATCTGCTTACACACACAAAATCTTTTAGCTTTGATACCACTGATGCAATACAAAAAAAACTTCTTGTTTGCAAACCTCAAGACTCACCTAAACATAGACTCTATTTTTCAAATTAACAAAACCAAATTTGTAACAAGAAACATAATCAAATCTGCATAACATAAAATTTACAATTTTAGGCCCCTCAACGACCTCTCATTCAGCACAACAAAAATATCAGTCACGGTAGGCTCCTCCTGGGTTACTACCATACTCTACGTTGTTCCTACTAATCTCTAAGCATTTTGCAATAAAACTCTGCACATATGCATAGTCTCTCCTCCCTTCCTTACAACCCCACGCACTCCTCTTTATCCCCTTCTCTCTTGCACAATAATTCTTTTCTTTCGCAGCCCCCTTGCAGTCTTTCTTCCTTGTCTCACAACCCCCATTCTTCTTCTTCTCTATCAATACTTCACCACTCTTTTGTTGCGTTGCTTTCTACTTCTGCCTACATTCCCTCTCTATGCAACTTTTCCTCCCCAATTCTATTCCATGTTCCCATTCATTCTATGTAGGTCTGACACCTCTGACTCTACATACCTTTCTCTCATAGCTACGTGACCCTTTCATAGTGCCCTCTCCACATTTGTCTTGGGTTGAATTTTAACTTCTGCAACCTTGACTATCTTCCTCCAGTCCTTATGCAACAACCATACTCATACTACTTTTCTTTTCTTTTTTAATTTTTCCCCAGGCAGCTGAGTCGATCTCCTTTCTCCCATGATGCCTTGTTCCTAGCCAATTCCCCCAAGCAGTTTTTCCTTCCAAAGCTATGCCCAATTTGATATAGGTACACACCAAAAACATTAATTGCTAAAACTAATTAAAATTTCCACCTTCGAGTCATTTTGGGAGACTTTAATGAGCCAAACAAAAGACAGCACCCACAATGTAATGCCTGCGAGAAACAAAATTGGAAAATCAAAATTGAAGTTCTCTCCTCCATTTGGATGCCCTTGTATTATCAAAGACAACTTAGAAACCTCAACATCGTTTTTTTAAAGACAGAGATATAGACTTCTTCGGGACTTGAGGCAAGAAAAATAAACATAGTGAGAATAATAATTGTGATTTTGCAAATAAGATTGATAAAAAAGTTGACCTTGTCTTGGATATGATGGGGAAAATGTCACATATGATGCATAGCAGAAAAAAAAAAAAAAAGGTAGAATAATTTTGACAATAAAAATAATGAGGTGAGCTTCTTGGGAGTTAATAATGGTAACTAGAAGAGTCACACACAAGGAACCAAGAGTTAGTATGATAATTGTCCTCTCTGTCTTATTTTGTTCATTGAAGAATATATAAAGTTCAATGCAAATATACTTACCGTTATAAAGAATATAAAAATTGATTTGTAGAGATTCATGAAGCAATGCCTTTCACAAACTACATGAATACAAAGAAAGGTAGAAGTATGTCGAGAATTGAACTTATTCCAACCAAGACAAATTGATTATCAAGCTTTGAGTAATTTAACATTATCTACCTTTAATGCTTCTAATATATGTAATGCTTGTGCATGGATGTAGAAGTTGGATACATATTATTGAAACCTATAATGGAAATTGATGCTATTCAATTCACCACATTGCACTTGGAGGGATCAAATCATGAATGGTGATACCACATGTGGGTTGGTTATCCAAGGTCATAGTTTAATAGACATAATGAATTTTGCAAAAGATTGATTGGATTGGTTTGATAGAAAAGATTTTAATGCCTATTTTAGAGAGTTGGCCTAGTTGAAACAAGAAGGAACAATGGAGAAATATGTAGAAGATGTTGTGTCCCTCCCTTGGTGGGTTGGCTAAGAGGGAAAAAGCTATTTTTTAACACCAATTTTAACTTCTAAATATTTAAAAGCATAATTAAATAAATAAAATGATTAAATATTAACCTGTAGGTCAACCATGTTGTAGGCCTTGGGCACCTCTCACCAACACATACGTCTACAAGGTTTTGTTTTCATTTTGGAAGCAAGAAGGAAATTTTTGGTATGATTTGGAATTGAATTCTAAGGTTGTGTTGTCCAAATGAAAAATTAAACAACAACAGTTGAGATGGATTCTTGACATTTCTTATCAAATTTTCCTATTACAATTCCATTTTTTTGATTCAAGACTTATTGTGGTACCCTAGCTGAGGCTTGATTCCCTATTGGTCACCATTGTTGGTTGGTTTTAGGGAGTGGGCATATCATCTAGGCCACAAGCCACTCACATCATCATATCAAGGGCACTTCTAACAATTTTACCCTAGAGCATGGTGCTACGAACTTGAAGAGGAACATTGAATTAAAGTTCATGAGTTTTTGAGGTTTTGGAATATGAGTGAGCAACAGGGCAAACAACATTCAACCAACAAATGAAGGCAATAGTTGTACTTGACACATCAGTTGTAAAAATAACTTCAAACTCCACATTAAACTTGTAATATACCCTAACCACTGAAATTTGAAGCATATAAGGGGCTATAATTAGTTGAGTGTTTGCTAAAAAGGGTGACCGCTATTGAAGTAAGGGGCTATAATTAGTTGAGTGTTTGTTAAAAAGGGTGACCATCATTAAAGTGTCATCACCAACCAATATTTTGGTGGCAAAAGAGTAGACACAAACCTTGGATCTCACTTTGTGGTAGTAATTGTCAAATATAACACAAATTTGGGGAATAAAGTTATACTAGTTTTGTATTCAACAGTTTTGAGTAGCACACAACAAACTTTGGGTGATTATTGGTTGTTCCAACACACACTTGTAGCCCTACATTAGGAAAATTCTTTTAAGACTTGTATTTAATACAATTTTTTGAGTAATATCAATATCAATATCTATTTTACTATTGCGCAAGTTTATATGTTTGTATTCTCTGCCAAGTTGTTTACAAGTTTTGAAACTCTGATTAAGAGTGACTATCGTGAGTTAATCATTATTTTGAAGGAAGGTAAATAGCTATTAAAAATAATAAAATAAACTATTAAACACTATGCATATTATAATGGTATCATAACTGCCTTTTCTCACCAACGTGTGGGTATGTGATGTAGGTTCATGCAAAAAAGTGATAGGAAAATCATGTGCCTGCAAAGGGGCAAGAGGAAAGCAACATCTATGAGTGAATGAAGTGAGGAGATCAACACCCAAAAGGTCATTAAGAATTTCAATCAAAGAGGTGACCTAATAATTTCAATCAACCCTGAGGGAGAATGTAGCAAAGATAGTGAGGGCTTTTGGGGGAATCAACCAACAATGGAGTGCTAGAAGGTCCAATTCCAATGGTGTTCAAGGAAGTCACTCAACCAATGATGGAGTTTCAACCTATCCACCAATGAAGACATTTAGAGTCAAATTTTTGCATAGAGAGAAAGATGACCCATTTGATGAAGTGTATTAAGTAGAAGAAGATATCAAAATAAAAAAAGAAGAGACACACATCAATGATTGGGGAATATCACTAAATCCGCATTTTATGGTTCCAATGGAATTATAGCTAGAGTTTGGTTGTAGAAATTGGATACCTATTTCTCCCTAAACCCCACATATAAGGATCAGGAAGCATCCAAGTTAACTCTTAACCTAAAGGATGTGACTCATGAGTGGTAGTATCATGGCATGGTGAGCCAAGGACATGGCTCTAGAGACATGATAAAATATTTAGAAACTTAAAAAATAAATACCCTACACCACCACCCTCTCAACCTGCACCAAAGTGGTAGCAAAGACAAAGTGCCAAAGTGGTAGCATAATCTTTCATTCAAATGTGGTCTCATGGCACCGGATGGAAGTTTGTAATAGGATTTTTTTAAAGTTATAAATAGTAAGAAAATAACAAATAAGGAAGGATGCCATTATGTCTTCAAAATGATATAGAGAAGACATAGGAAATGAGATAATATGAGTAATGTCTCCAACGAATAAAATCAAGATCCAAAAGATGATATTCCACATGGAGATGTAAGGAAAATGCATTTTGGACGTGTGAAAGTTGTCAATATGGTGATATAAGAAAGATTGATAAATGGATTATACTGATTAGGTGATAGATATCACTAAGTAGCCATACAATGCAAAATACGAGTGCATCTATGGTAGGAGCCTTATGGTAAAGATGACTTCTTTTGGAATAATAATCTACAAAGAATTATGATGCAAAGAGTCTTCTAGTGTAATCATATGTGTAGATCTGCTATGAAGTTTCAAATTTGGTTATATGGCCACAAAAGGTTTTATTACTAAGCACTTAAAGATACAACTATGATGCATATAGTGAATGTTTTAATTACTCAATATAGTCAACATGTTATACTCATCTAAGCCCTCACCCTGAAGCCAAATAAGCCCACTTAATATTCATATTAGATGAAAGTGTAAACACAGGGGACCATTATTATTGAATGCTAGTATTAAAGGAATACATGTTGGTGAATAAGTGATGTTAAAGTCATTTTCAATTGAAAGTTGTTTAGAAGGTTGCTCCAATCACAACATTGATTAGTGTTATAGTACTTGAATACTTTTCACTAAAGTCCACTAAAGAGAAAATGATGCTTCGTAGATGCAATTGGAGTACATGTCCTCAAAAGTTATTATTATGGAGAAGGTAGCTCATAGATTGCAAGAATACACATTACCACTTCAACAAGACTAGTATATTGTTCTCTCTTTAACATTATTGGCTTCAAAACTTCCTTTTTGTAAAAGTGATTTATATCTCTTGTTGTAACTAAGGTTAGAAAAGTAAGCGTTGTTTGAAAAAAATGAAAAACATCCTAACCAAATAAGGTTTATCATTTTCAGAATTAGTGCATTTCAAAAAGGTAGTTAGAGGGTAGTTATCAAGTTAGTTATTATGTAGTTATCCTGTGAAGCGTATAAATAGAAAGCTATTTGCAATGTAATGGGAAATATTACAAATGAAAAAATCTGGGGAAATTTTCAAAGAAACTTTTAATGACTTTTGGTTTTATATTATGTGCATATGGCTTTTTAGAATTGTATAATTTCAAAAGCATAATGAATAATGCATTTTGGTTTGTATGTTTTAAATGTGTTCCTATGCTATTAGTGTTGATTTCTCATGTGTTAAATTGATAATCCATTTGTATATTTGTGCAAACTATTGGTAATCTATGCAATTAATGTAATGGACTCAATCATTTCTTTGTGTCTTGATTTGAACGTGTCTAAGTAAATCATCTCTTCATATGTTGGGGTTTTTTAAATATTTCTTTCAACATTGTTGTGTATTAAAAATTGTGTATTCATATGGCTACCAACAAGGTTTCAGTTATTAACCTTCATTTAGTTTTCTTCTTTATCCTTTTGTGGCTTTAGGTTAAAAGTACACAAAAACCACAAAAATCCCCATCATACAAGGGAGATGACCCTCTCAAATGCAAAGTAAGATTATAAACTCTATAAGAAAAATTTCCAATAGTTGGAACATTTGTCACTACTCCTTGGGTGAGTTAGTTTGAAAGTTGTAGTGACAAATCTACTTACCAACATAGGGCAAGCAAAAAAGCCAACAATTGGTACAATGGGAAAGTGATATATTGATACAAATATACATATAAATAGTCCCATAATTTCTAAGCACCTAGACAAAAGTAAATATGTTACAAGATAGAGTTATTTGTTGGAGGGACGAGTGATTCAAAAACTTTGACTACAAATTGTCAAAAAGTTGGTTTTTGTTGGGGATTAATACTTGAATCATGTCAAACCCTAATAAATCTAGCTATAGCGTGAAAAATGAACAAAAATAAAAAGTAGATGTCCTATTAAACATATCCTTGGCAAAGATCTTAAAGTAAATCATTTTATTTACCTTTGGAGTTAAATCATTGTGCTAAGCCTTGAGGCAATTGAGGCATGCCTTATTTTGGACCTAGAGTTGAAGATTATGAATGTGCTACATATAATATTGACACAAAATCTTGCCTTGATTTACCATTTTCACACTCTTTATGTGTTCCTACTTTTTTACTTTTAGGGTTTTACATTGCTCTTATTGCAATGTTGTTGTTTATGTTTGAAAATTCGGCTCCCAATTCTTCCTCTACTCACATGACTATTGAGTATTATTACACAATGTTGAGAATCCTTCACAATATAATTTCAACAATAGATGTTTTGTCAATTTGATCATCTAATCAAAATTTGATTTGGTTTTGAGATTATATTTTATCTAATTTGAATGTGTTTTAATAAATATATTTGATTTAATTTGAAGATATGATTGATTTGATCACTGACTAAAACCAGTGTCGTTTAACAACAATCTAATAAAATTTGATGACATGCAGTGAAAAGATCCCACATAATATAGCCAATCAACAAATGAATATAACAATCAATAACTATCCCCAAATGTACACTTGAAACCTATATTTATCACTAGGTCAAGATAAACTAGCTACATAAAACCTCTTATAAAGATGATAGTAAATCTTGAACAAACATACATAGATAAAACTATTATTTAAATACCTTAAGATGGTTTCATTTGACATTACATACATAGTGGCAAGGTGTAGATATGTATGACATGATTCCTTAAAGATTTAACTATTCGGTTTGCTTAAGATTTATTCTTTGGCTTATACAATTGAATCATGAACAAGATGCATACCCTATTAAACTAAAACTAATCTAGACCTACTAATATGGATAGAGGTTTTTTAAATGATGGTTGTTTGATCCTTGACCAATGTAGAAAAATACCTACTCCATTGAGCAACAAATTCATGTATCAACAAAGAGGGAGGAGAGATATCCAACAAACATCAATATAACCTAATATGTATTTATATACAAATCAAATGTTACATCTGACATAGTGGAGATATTTGATAATCTATCTCAAAATTATAATAACCTATATGAAATAAAGGAAATACCTTTACAATGCATTAGAAGTTCTCACTCTTTACCTAACCTCTATTACAACCACACCAAACAATTATGACAAGATAAAATATATATTTACAACTATATACTTCCTTGAATCATTACAAATTTCCATAACGACATACCAATACATGATGCAAATGTGCTCTACAAAAACTTCCAATATTAATAATGGTTCAACAAAGAGGGAGGGGACACATCTAAAAAACATCAATAGGACCAAATATGTGTTTATATATAAATAAAATGTTACATCCTACATAATGGATATACTTAATAATACATCTCAAAATAACATTTTGCCATATGAAATAAATGGCATACCATTATAATAGCATTTCAATGCATTATAAGTTCTCACTCTTTACCTAACTTCTCTTACAACCACATCAATAAATATGATTAGGAAAAATATAATATTATAACTATACATTTCCTTGAATCATTAATAATTACCACAAAAATGTATCATTACATACAAATATGCTTTACAAACACTTCTTATATTTTATGGAATGTGTTCCAACATATTAAACTTAGGCTAGCAATGTTTGATGTCCTAGAACTAGTTGTAGACCTTCTTAGACCAAAAAAATGGCTTAACAACCAACATCAACAATTACAAACAATTAAAACACATTTAGTAGCATCCAAAACCATGCCCAAAAATATCTATATGAGGTTTGCAATGATTGAGGCATTAAACACACTCATTGTTTGAATCATAAAATCAATGGTTGGGGACAAACTCCTACTAAAATGAAACATCTTGATTGTGAAATGATGGTCTAGTAGATAAGGAGTCATTTACTACATTCATGACATCTTGGGATAGATGCATCATACATGAGTGGTTGTCACACAAAATATAATGACAATTCCCTTCTCACCTTTCACTGCAATTTTAAAATTATAATATTTTCTTTGTTCCTTATTATGTTGGAACTTTTAGCCTTTCACAAACTTTTTCTAATGTAGGAGCATCTAGTGGTGCAAGGGCAATCTTGCATCAGCCAAAAAAATTGTATTTTCCTTTTTTTTAATAGGTTTCTTTAGTTGTTCTAGAGCCCATGATGACACGTATGGGGTTTAGGATAGTCAAAGGTTAGAAAGGGATGCAAATTATCACCTGCTATTTTTAGTGAGTTGGCCTATATAGACACATATTGACATGAAAATTTACCCTAAGGATCATAATTAAAAAATAAAATGAAAGCTTTTAAAACCATCTCAATATCTTGTACCATTTGAGAGATGAAAATTTTTGTCTTGGGGATTTCTTCTATAAAATTTCAAACTCAAATTTGAAGCCCATCAAAGCCTCGTAAAATCTTGAAAAATGGATATTATAATCTTTAGATAGTTTCAATATTGTATAACTCTTCACAATATTTCTAACAAAATATTAGTATAGCAAATTGGATGCTTCAGTCAAAAGTAATGGATCCCAAAAGTTGTGCTACCAAAATTCGAATTTTAAATGAAAAAATATTATTGGGCAAGAAAATGAATGTTTTGATCTCTAGGCACCCAAAAAGGGGAGTTACACTTTCCAAAACATTCTAAGGCAGCTATTGGTAATGAATAAACACAAAAATGAAGGTTACTACACAAGAAAGCTCCATCAATGTAGATTATGGCTATGAATTTTAGAGTTTTCTTAGAGAGTTGATTTTCATTGTAACGAGTTAAGCACATGTGGCTATAGAATTATAATTTCTAATTCTCTAATTCCATTTTATTGAAGAAACTAAAAGTGGGTTATTTTCCTTCTTGCATTTTCTATAGATTCTTGTGCTATGTGTGAGTGTTGGGTTCTTCATCAATTGTTATCAGAGCAAGAGTTCCTAAGTGTGTAAATAGATAATTGAATGTGAGGCAGTTTACACCAAAACTTATGGTTGCGGGTTTGTAAGAAAAGTGATCAAAATAACTCCACGAAGAAACCATGATGGTGGAAGAAACATTGTTTTAATAGACGAGGATTTTAGAGCCCTACAGAGATAAGTGTTAGGGTTTTAAGGTAGACCAAAGCAATAAACAATATTAAATATAATGTAGAATAAGAAAGACAAAATAACAAAACATAATTACATAGAGATTTGACATGGTTCATCCAATGTGGGCTACATCCACTAGAGAAGCAGTTGTCCACTTCTTTTCAAATTACAATATGATATATTTTACATTACACAACCACTTATTTATAAGCCTTTTTGGTGGTTTACAAAGGTCAGCTTACCAAATCCCTACCTTTATGAAATAATAGTCAATTTTTGGCTTCAAGGGCGTTGCTCCCAAAACCCCCTGGCTAGGGTGTTGCCCATAGCACCCCATTAGGTGGATGGTCCCCGTGAGGCTGGTAGGAGGGGCTCTACCCCCCTTGCACTCCCTCATTAAATAACCAGGTGGGGAAATGCAACTTACAAAGTTACACAAATTTAAGCCTAACAACATGATCAGTCACCACATACCAACAATCTCCCACTTGGAGACTGATCCATGACAAACACCATTGCATCTATAGCTCCCAATGGATTGATAGACCTGGACTTAGCTTGTTTCTCATCTTCACTAGTATCATTCTTGGAGGCCAATAGAAACTGGGTAGGAAGTCAATTTCTCTCGAGTTACTGCCTTGGTCAACATATATGCAAGATTCTTGCTAGTGTGTATCTTCTCCAACTTCAACTCTCCATCCTCTAAAATAGGGCATATGAAATGGTCTTAAAGTGAAGGGTTGAGTTCTTCTATTCTCCTGTTGCTTACCCAATTCCTCCACAAACTATTGTAACCAAATCATCTCCTTACTAGCCTCTATAGTAGCAACATATTCTACTTCTATGGTGGAGAGTGCAACAACCTTTTACAACTGTGAAATCCAACCAACTGTTATTCCACCTACAGTAAACACATACCCTATTGTACTCCTCTTAGATTTGAGTCAACATATCCTTGGAGAGCAGAATTAGATTGTCTTTAACATAATGAATTGTGTAGTAGTACCTCTCAGATACCTGAGAATCCACTTTACTACATTCCAATGCTCTTTTCTAGGATTGTTCATATACTCGCTCACAACTTCTACTACATGTGCAATATCTGGCCTTGTACACACCATGGAATACATTAAGCTACCAACTGTTCAAGAGTATGGAACCTTGGACAAGTAATATCTTCTTGTGTCTTAGGAAACATCTCTTTAGTCAATTTTAAATGCTTAGGCAAAGGTGTACCAATTGGTTTTGCATCTTGCATCTAAAATCTTTTCAACACATTTTCTATGTAATCACTTTGAGACAATGTTAATGTGTGGCTTTTCCTGTTGTAGTGTCATAAAATTGCGACCCTTGCAATTTTAACCACATTTGGGGTCCTCACCTTGGTGACGACATCTCCTTCCATAACCGAGACCTATTTCTGCATTTCCAACCCTTCACTCTTTCTCCTTCATGTCTTGTGTCTGCTTTAGACCCTATCCGGGCCCCAAAATAGGGTAGGACAGGGGCATGGTGCCCCTGTCATGCCCCTGTCCCCACCCCTTAGGGTGGCCCTATGTTCGGTCTACCCGATCTCCTATGCATTTCTTATCTTCAAGGTTTGTTATTCCTCTTTGTCGGCCTTCGGTGGTTGAAAGTTAATCCTTGAGGCATATATAAAATGGAATTCAATACCCTCATTCAAGGACGGATGGACAACGTAAAGACAAATAAAGAGCATAAGGAGAAGATACAATATTTCAAGGTCATCATCAAGCATTCGAGCATTCAAGTCTTCTTCATTCATCCATGGGAGCAATATTACAACATTCATTTGCAAGCATGTGTGTGTGTGCTAGGGTTTTGTCATGTTACATGCCATTTCATATAACATTTTTGGTTACATTCAAGAAGCAAAGAAATCATCATCAACAAGTTGCAGATCTACAAGGTATACATCTCCATTGTTTACATCCAAGCATTTGCAATTACTTTCTTTCAAGGTTGATTCCTCAACCGGGGTTTGATTGAGGCAAAACCCTATCCACAACCCCCCTTTCTTCTCTTTTCTGTGTGTAGGTTGCAGGTGAGCAACCGTAATTGTAGGTTTGGGCTTCATTTGCAGAGACGGAAGAACCCTTTTCATTTCACAGATTTTGTGGCGGACCATGTACATTCCCGCCACGGTCTCGACGAATTTTCTCCAAATTTGTAGGGTAGATCCACATTAGTCTAATTAGCTCAGACCCAAAGTTACAACGTAATCCCAAACTGGTAGCTCCTCATTTCACTCATTTCCTCTCTCTTTTCCACATAGTCAACAAGTCAACTTTCTCATTTACAAAAGAGGGTAAATCACACTTCAACCACTTGCAATCCACTCAGAATTCACATCCTTGTTTCCTTTGGATTTGGATCTAGCGGATTCAAGCCCCTCTTTTGAATCTAAAGTTTCTTTCCAAGTGAAAATCATCCTAGTGGCTTCCTTTCTCTCTCCTAGGTGGGGAGTCACTAGGATCCAATTTTCCACTTTACATTTTGGTGAACCCAACATCGTACACATTAATTTTGATTTCTCATTCCTAGATCTGATTAATTGCAATTTGAATTTCAAAATTTCATTTTCAAGTTTGATCTATTTGCAAAGTTTAGATGTTAATTGCATAAAAACCCTAATTTTTCATTTTGAGAAAATTAAGCTTGTGAGGTGTAAAATTTTAATTGCTTGTTACAAATCTGATTTCTATTTCAAAATTGCAATTCAAATATCTCTCTTTATTTTGAAAATTCAGTGGTTAAATCATAAAATCCTAATTTTTAAGATTCTTCTATTTTTGACCTTTGATTGCAAGTTGGACCGATCTAGACATCTCCAAATCAGTTGTTTTTTGGGATTCCACATTAAAATCATAATATCTATCATCCTTGAAAATTTCAAAAAAAGTTGGTCGGATTGTGTGCGTTCCCGCCACGGTCCTCGACTTTTTTCCCAAAATTTTGGGAGATGGAATTGACTATATTTTTCTGCTCAAATCCAGAAAATCAGTGTACTTTATCAATTTTAGCACTCTCTAAGGGCAAACACAAATTCAAAATTCATCAAATTCACGTCTTAAATTAATTTTCATAAAAAGGTCCTAATTTTAGATATACTTTTCCAGCAAATTCAGATTTCACTTAAGAGACTTTTAATGACAATTAATAAATTGGATTTACTTGCTCTTTTGCATGTGATTACATTAATTTTTGTATATATTTATTATGTGTTAGATAAGAGTTTCTTCCATTTCCTGTTGCTTCTCTTTCTTCATAGCACTTGGTCATATTGTGTTGTTAGGATTTCCAAATTATTTTCTTTTCAATTAGATCTCAAAGCTTGCATGTATAATTTATGTTGCGTTATGGTGATGTTGTTAACAAAATGTATTTCCTATGTTAATCATCTTAAAGATTTTGTAGATCCTAAACCTAGAGATCCTAATCTTTGTACCTCTCCTACGGTATCTTGTGTGAAAGAAATGAGATCTAATGCTTTACCCAATGATCTTTCGACAAGAGAGCACACATTGGAATGTAATATGGATCCATCTTCTTCTTCTACATATACCCTTGAGCAAGGGGGTCAATATGATAATATCAACATTCTTACATCTTTAGATCCTCCTTATTCTCCTAGGACCTATCTTCAACATCAAAGTCTATGTAGGGAGGATGATGTCATGCATTTTATTCATGACCTTTCTCCTCGCATAGAAATCACTAAAAATGAGCTTTTAGATGATGAAGATATTCCTCCCCAATCTTCCAAAAAGGATAAGCTTGATAAAGGAAAAGATATTGTCATTTCACATGATACTCCTTCATGTACAAATCCTTTTCTACCTCCTTAAACATTAGATTTCAAAGAAATTCATGATCTTGTTCCTCCATCTAGTCAACTGCAACATTCTTATAGTTGTGGCTTTCATATAATTACAAAACAAGGTTTTAAAGGACAAGGAATTGGGAAATTTGAGCATGGAATTCATGTCCTTGTAAACCCTCCTACACAAACTACTACAAGAGGCCTAGGAATTGGTACCCCTCTTTCTATGAATGAATTCCTTAGGCTTCAAAACTTTAAAGATTACCTTCAAAAATAACAAATCAAGAGAGCCCACAAGAATGCTTCTTCTTCAAAGCGTCCTTTTTGTTCATTTCATCAAACCCATGACCATAATGCTGATGATTGCCCTGATTTTCAAAAATCTATTCAAGATGGCAGAGAAAGTGGCAAAATTAGAATTGTGGATAATGAAACTTCTTCTTCTAACAAGTCCTCTTCTTAATGGCATGACAATATTTACCATCCTGACAGATTAGCTGCAAGAAT